>NC_077229.1:204219877-204558002 GCF_027887165.1 Monodelphis domestica
CACAGTGTATTAGTCTCTGTGTACAATGTTCTCTTAGTTCTGCTCCTCTCGCTCTGCATCACTTCCTGGAGGTTGTTCCAGTCTCCATGGAACTTCTCCACTTTATTATTCCTTTTAGCACAATAGTATTCCATCACCAACATATACCACAGTTTGTTTAGCCATTCCCCAATTGATGGGCATCCCCTCGTTTTCCAGTTTTGGGCCACCACAAAGAGCGCAGCTATGAATATTTTTGTACAAGTCTTTTTGTCCATTATCTCTTTGGGGTACAGACCCAGCAGTGCTATGGCTGGGTCAAAAGGTAGATATTCTTTTGTCGCCCTTTGGGCATAGTTCCAAATTGCCCTCCAGAATGGTTGGATCAGTTCACAGCTCCACCAGCAATGAATTAATGTCCCTACTTTGCCACATCCCCTCCAGCATTCATTACTTTCCTTTGCTGTAATGTTAGCCAATCTGCTAGGTGTGAGGTGATACCTCAGAGTTGTTTTGATTTGCATCTCTCTGATTATAAGAGATTTAGAACACTTCTTCATGTGCTTGTTAATAGTTTTGATTTCTTTATCTGAGAACTGCCTATCCATTTCCCTTGCCCATTTATCAATTGGAGAATGGCTTGATTTTTTGTACAATTGATTTAGCTCATTATAAATATGAGTAATTAAACCTTTGTCAGAGGTTTCTATGAAGATTTTTTCCCAATTTGTTGTTTCCCTTCTGATTTTAGTTACATTGGTTTTGTTTGTACAAAAGCTTTTTAGTTTGATGTAGTCAAAATTATTTATTTTACATTTTGTGATTCTTTCTATATCTTGCTTGGTTTTAAAGCCTTTCCCCTCCCAAAGGTCTGACATGTATACTATTCTGTGTTTACCCAATTTACTTATGGTTTCCTTCTTTATGTTTAAGTCACTCACCCATTTTGAATTTATCTTGGTGTAGGGTGTGAGGTGTTGATCTATTCCTAGTCTCTCCCACACTGTCTTCCAATTTTCCCAGCAGTTTTTATCGAATAGTGGATTTTTGTCCCAAAAGCTGGGATCTTTGGGTTTATCGTATACTGTCTTGCTGAGGTCGCTTTCCCCCAGTCTATTCCACTGATCTTCCTTTCTGTTTCTTAGCCAGTACCAAATTGTTTTGATGACTGCTGCTTTGTAATATAGTTTTAGGTCAGGGACTGCAAGGCCCCCATCATATGTGTTTTTTTTCATTATTTCCCTGGATATCCTTGATCTTTTGTTCTTCCAAAGGAACTTTGTTATGGTTTTTTCTAAATCAGTGAAGAAGTATTTTGGTAGTTCAATGGGTATGGCACTAAATAGATAAATAAGTTTGGGTAGGATGGTCATTTTTATTATATTGGCTCATCCTATCCATGAGCAGTTAATGTTTTTCCATTTGTTCAGGTCTAGTTTTAGTTGTGTGGCGAGTGTTTTGTAGTTGTGTTCATATAGTTCCTGTGTTTGTCTTGGGAGGTAGATTCCTAGGTATTTTATTTTGTCTAAGGTGATTTTGAATGGGATTTCTCTTTCTAGTTCTTGCTGCTGAGCTGTGTTGGAGATATATAGAAAAGTTGATGATTTATGTGGGTTTATTTTGTATCCTGCAACTTTGCTAAAGTTGTTGATTATTTCAATTAGCTTTTTGGTTGAATCTCTAGGATTCTTTAAGTAGACCATCATGTCATCCGCAAAGAGTGATAACTTGGTCTCCTCCTTGCCTATTTTGATGCCTTCAATTCCTTTATCTTCTCTAATTGCTACTGCTTGTGTTTCTAGTACAATGTCAAATAATAGAGGTGATAATGGGCATCCTTGTTTCACTCCTGATCTTATTGGGAATGCATCTAGTTTATCCCCCTTGCAGATGATATTAGCTGTTGGTTTTAGATATATACTGTTTATTATTTTTAGGAATGACCCTTCTATTCCTATGCTTTCTAGTGTTTTTAATAGGAATGGGTGTTGTATTTTATCAAATGCTTTTTCTGCGTCTATTGAGATAATCATGTGGTTCTTGCTAGTTTGCTTGTTGATGTGGTCAATTATGTGGATGGTTTTCCTAATGTTGAACCAGCCCTGCATCCCTGGTATGAATCCTACTTGATCATGGTGAATGATCCTTCTGATCACTTGCTGGAGTCTTTTTGCTAGTATCCTATTTAAGATTTTTGCATCTATATTCATTAGGGAGATTGGCCTATAGTTTTCTTTCTCTGTTTTTGACCTGCCTGGTTTTGGAATCAGTACCATGTTTGTGTCGTAAAAGGAGTTTGGTAGAACTCCCTCTTTGCTTATTATGTCAAATAGTTTGTATAGTATTGGGATTAACTGTTCTCTGAATGTTTGATAGAATTCACAGGTGAATCCATCAGGCCCTGGAGATTTTTTCTTAGGAAGTTCGTTGATGGCTTGTTGGATTTCAATTTCTGATATGGGATTATTTAAGGATTCTATTTCCTCTTCTGTTAGTCTAGGCAGTTTGTATTTTTGTATATATTCATCCATTTCTCCTAAATTGGTGTATTTATTGCCATATAATTGAGCAAAGTAATTTCTAATGATTGCCTTAATTTCATCTTCATTGGAGGTGCTGTCCCCCTTTTCATCTTTAATGCTGTGAATTTGCTTTTCTTCCTTCCTTTTTTTAATTAGATTGACCAGTACTTTGTCTATTTTGTTTGTTTTTTCAAAGTACCAGCTTCTTGTCTTATTTATTAAATCAATAGTTCTATCACTTTCGATTTTATTAATTTCTCCCTTAATTTTTAGGATTTCTAATTTGGTTTTCTGCTGGGGGTTTTTAATTTGATCGCTTTCGAGTTTTTTCATTTGCATTTCCAATTGATTGATCTCTGCTCTCCCTTGTTTGTTAATATAAGCATTCAGGGATATGAATTTACCTCTGATTACCGCTTTGGCTGCATCCCAAAAGGTTTGAAAGGATGTTTCGCCATTGTCATTTTCCTCAATGAAATTATTAATTGTTTCTATGATTTCTTCTTTAACTAAATGGTTTTGGAGTATCATATTGTTTAATTTCCAATTGGTTTTAGATTTGGTTTTCCATGTACCATTACTAATCATTATTTTTATTGCCTTGTGATCTGAGAAGGCTGCATTCATTATTTCTGCTTTTTTGCATTTGTGTGCTATGTTTCTGTGACCTAATGTATGGTCAATTTTTGTGAATGTGCCATGTGGTGCTAAGAAGGTGTATTCCTTTTTATCCCTATTTATTTTTCTCCATATGTCTATTAATTCTAATTTTTCTAAGATTTCATTCACTTCTTTTACCTCTTTCTTATTTATTTTTTGATTTGATTTATCTAAATTTGATAATGGTTGGTTTAAGTCTCCCACTAGTATGGTTTTATTGTCTATTTCTTCCTTCAATTCTCCTAGTTTCTCCATTAGAAATTTGGGTGCTATATTATTTGGTGCATACATGTTGATTAATGATATTTCCTCATTGTCTAGAGTCCCTTTTAACAAAATATAATTACCTTCCCTATCCCTTTTGATCAGGTCTATTTTTGCATTGGCTTTATCAGATATCATGATTACCACTCCTACCTTCTTTCTATCAGTTGAGGCCCAGAAGGTCTTACTCCATCCTTTAATTCTGACCTTGTGGGTGTCAACCCGCCTCATGTGTGTTTCTTGAAGACAACATATGGTAGGGTTTTGGATTCTAATCCATTCTGCTATTCGTCTACGTTTTATGGGTGAGTTCATCCCATTCACGTTCAAAGTTATGATTGTCATTTGTGGACCCCCTGGCATTTTGATTGCCTTCCCTAATTCTAACCTTTTCTTCTTCGGCTCTACCTTTTAGTCCAGTGATTTACTTTGAATCAGTCCCCCTTGTCCCCTCCCTTGATGTTTCCCTTTTTAGTCCCTCCCTTTTTCTTCCCTCCCCCTCCCCCCTCTCTTTCCCTCCCTTTTTGTTCTCCCTCTCCCCCTCCCTCCCTTGGTTTTCCCTTCTCCTTACCCTTGTTGGGTAAGATAGAATTCAAGATCCCAATGGATCTGGATGTTTTTCCCTCTCAGAGTTGATTTCCCTGAGATTGAGGTTTAAGTAACCCCCCCCCCTTCCTCTCCTTCTTATAGGAGTTTTCTTCCCCTCCCCTTCCCATGTGAATCTTTGTGTGAGAACGATTATTCTATTTGGTCTTTCTTTACCCCCTATTTATACATTACATTTTCCCCACATATTAGTATACATAGATTGATATAAATGTAGTCCTTATAGAAGAGAGTTTGAGTAAAAGAAGAAGATAACATTTTTCCCCTTTCCTTAATATTTACCTTTTCAGGAATTCCTTGCTCTTTGATTTTCGGTATCAAACTTTCCACAGAGCTCTGGTCTTTTCTTTGCAAAAAGTTGGAAGTCTTCTATTTTGTTGAATGCCCATACTTTCCCTTGGAAGTATATAGTCAGTTTTGCTGGGTAGCTGATTCTTGGTTGAAGACCCAGCTCTCTTGCCTTTCTGAAGATCATGTTCCATGCCTTACGATCATTCAGAGTAGAACTTGCAAGGTCTTGTGTGACCCTGATTGGCATTCCTTTATATCTAAATTGTCTTTTTCTGGCTTCCTGTAGGATTTTTTCTTTTGTTTGATAGCTTTGGAATTTGGCAATTACATTCCTGGGAGTTGTCTTTTGGGGGTTTAGTGTAGAAGGTGTTCTGTGAGCTCTGACAGTGGCTGTATTGCCCCCTTGTTCTAGAATCTCTGGGCAATTTTCTTTGATTATATCTTGTATCACCATGTCCAGTTTGGTGTTTATTTCTGGCTTTTCTGGGAGTCCAATTATTCTTAAATTATCCCTTCTCCCTCTATTTTCCAGATCTATCACCTTGTCGGTGAGATATTTTATGTTCTCTTCTAATTTCTTGGTGTTTTGGCTTTGCTTTATTAGTTCTTGCTTTAAAGCCTGGTTTTCTTTTACAGTTTGGTCAAACTGGTTTTGTAGATGCGTGAATTTCTTTTGCATTATTTCCCACTTTTCCTCCCAGAAGGCTTCCATCTTTTTGGTTATTTCTGATTCAAATTCTTCATAGGTTTGTGGAGAGTTTCCATTTCCTTTGGAAGGTTTTGGAGCATTTTCTTGTATATTATCTTCTATCTGCTCTGTATTTTGTATTTTGGCTCCATAGAATGTGTCCAAAGTCGCCCCTTTCTTCTTATTTTTCTTGGTATTTTGGGGCTTCTGTGCTTCTGTGGAGTTTGCCATCTCTGAATGTGGAGGATTATCTTTTCTTATCTCTGTCTGGTGTTCAGAGGCTTTAGTCCTGGGCAGATTGTTGGTTCTATGAGCTTTCCCTGGGTTAAACTGAATATGCCTCACTGGAACTGGAATGGAAGGGTCGGACCACGTTGCTTTCCGGAAGTTGCCTTCAGAATAGCTGGCCATGAGGCTGTTTCGTTGGCCTGCGGGGGGATGGGCTGCAGCTTCCCCAAGCTCCGAGGGCAGGGACTTTCACTGAGACTTGGATAGCTGGATCCAGCCCGTGAGGCTGTCTTGCTCCAGGCAGTGACTTTCACTGGGACTCGGATAGAAGGCCCTGAGGGTTGTTGTTCCGAGGACCCTGCTCTCTGAGCCGGGCCGGGCTGCGGCTTCCTGGAGCCTTGGACTCTGCGCTCCTACCCCTTAGGTCCAAATGATCTTGGGTTCTGGCTTTTGAGGGGAGCCGTACCTTTTGATCCGGGTCCAGGTCCAGGAGGAAGGTTCCCAGGGTCTGTGCTGTTGATCGTTTTGAATTTCGGTGCCTTAGGAGCTTATAGTTTGAGATCGGTCGGGAAGGGTTTTCCGGAGATCTGAACTTTAGCTTTCTCTAAGCCGCCATCTTAACCGGAAGTCCTTAAGTCATTTTTAAAAGAAGTTTTTTATCTTCCAAAAAACAAAGACAAAAAACAAATAGCACTACTATGCATATTTTTGACATATAAATGTTTTCTTGTTGTCGGCTTTGAGTGCATAAAGCAATTTGTGGAAGTTACTGGGCAAAGGGAATGAACAATTTAAAAATCTTTCTTCTTATAATTCACAACTGTTTTCCAGAATGATTCAGCTGATCCATAATGTCATCATATGTGAATTAGCATTTCCATTATTCCACATCCCATCCACTATGCATTTTTCTACCTTTCAACATGTTTTAAAAATAGATAGTAACTTTTCCCTTATTGAATATCTTCCCCAGTAGAGATTAGATCACCACTTGGTGAGGTTATAGAGGAGATTCATGTTATATTCAGTTAGAATTGTTGCTTTCTCCCCCTTTAATATTATGATTCCACAGGACTCTATTATCTATAAAATAAAAAAGTAGTTTTGAGTCAAATTCAGAATTGAATAGGCATAAGGGAAGACAATCAATTACATTTGAGAAATAATGTAATGTTTTAATCCCTCAGCATAAAGATCCATCTTTTTTAAGCTATCCACTTATTCATGGGCAGATAGGTAGCACAGTGAATAAAGTGCCAGAATTGGAATCATGAGGACCTGGGTTCAAAACTGGCCTCAGACATTTCTTAGCTGTGTGACCCTGAGCAATCTAGCCTTCACCATTCTTCTGCCTTGAAACAGATACTTAGTATCATTCTAAAACAGAAGGTAAGGATTTTGTTGTTTTGGTTTTTTTAAGAAGCTGCTTATATTGTTTCAGAAGAAAACAACATTTATATAGAAAATTAAATTAAAATAGATACAAAGAAGTCAAGTCAATGAGCATTTGTTAAGCTCCAAGTCCTGTGTCAGGCACTGTGCTGGGAATAAAAAGAAAAACAAAAATCCATCTCTGCTCTCAAAGAGCTCACAAGCAGAAAAAATATGCAAACAACTGTGTATAAATAAGAAAATAAGAAATATGTAGCATACAATGGTAGGAATGAACGCATGATTATGCAGGAAAAAAGAAAAGAAAAAATGGTAAATGGAAAAAATTGGGAGCACTGGAAAAGGCTTTCAATAGAGATGGGCTTTTAGATTGAGGATTTTTAAGATGGAGACTTGAAAAGAAGCCTGGAGAGAGAGGAAACATCAGTTATGAAGAAAGATGTTGCTCAGTCATGACTCCATTTGAAGTTTTCTTGGCAAAAATCCTGGAGTGATTGGCATTTTCTTTTCTAACACTTTTTAGAGATGAGGGAACTGAGGCAAACAGGATAAAGTGACTTGCTCAAGGTCACTCTGCTACTAAGTGTCTAAGGTCAGATTTTAACTCAGTAAGGGGAGTCTTCCTGATTTCAGAGCCAGCACTCTATCCACTGTCCCACCTAATTGTCCTCTTTAGATTTCTCTCCCAATTGGAACTCTCCAGTTGGATATTTAATGATGGAACCCTTAAAATAAGTTCAAGGTACTTTAGAAGAACATACTCCTAAAACTAACACTATAACTATGAAGGCCTCCTTAACATATTTACTTTAATAATAAGTTAGACGACACAATTCTCTGAAAGCAAAGAAAGACATTTATTGAAGTAGCACCATCAGAATAATATCTGAGGGGCAGTTGGGTGGCTCAGTGGATTGAGAGTCAGACCCTGAGATGGGGGGAGGTCCTGGGTTCAAATCTGGCCTCAGACACTTCCTAGCTGTGTGACACTGGACAAGTCACCTAACCCACATTACCTAGTCCTTATCACTGTTCTGCCTTAGAACCAATACCCAGGATTGATTCTAAGATGGAAGGTAAGAGTTAAAAAAAAAAAGAACAGTATTCTCAAGACAGTCTCTGATGTTAATTATCTCGAATTCTACTGTGGGAAGATCGCACATAAAGGAAAACTAAAATGGTTGAGGAGTGTATCTCTTCTTGTAATGGTCTGGAAATGGCCTCATAAGTCTGGCTGTAGATTAGATAGACTGAAAGCTCACCTGTCAGAGACCACAGTCCCAAGAGCAAAGCCTACGATTTGTTGTGAGAGACTGTGGAGGTGGTTTTTATAGATATTATTCACAGACTTTCAATGAAGGTATTTAAGCAGCTGTTTTAATGAATCAGTATAGCCAGAACAATTACTTGTTTAGTCCATTCTTTGGTGATGAAAGTTTCTGCACTTGGCTAGGATATAAATCAGAGGACAGACATGGAGATGTTAAGAGTCCATTTAATAGTCATGTTTAAAATGGAGTCAAAGCAAAATACTTTAATTTGTGTTTAAACAGATAACCCTAAAAAGTTTACAATAAATTCAACTTTACAAATGGAAGACCTGAGATATGATTCAAAAAGAAAATAAATGTAAATGGGATGAAATCTTTGATTTCATTTTCCACTAACTATTCCACAGATATCTATTGCCATTTTGAATGCAGGAGGCTTTTGATCATCTCGAAATGTTTAGAAGTAACCCCATCTTCCACAATGAGGCTTACATTTCTAATTGACTTTTTAGGGTCTTTCCTATCTTCCCTTATAACAACTAAATAAGAAAAAATATTTCAGCAAAAACAATCAACATATTGAGTGCATATGCAATAATATACTGAGGGAGGCCGGAAAATGGCCAAACTTGAGGGCCTAACAAGCTGACCTGTCAGAACCGTAAATATACCAAATCCTAGCAGGAAGGCCTAATGAGCTGGTCAGCCTTGAGAAACTTGTCAGAACCATAAACATGGCAAACCGCCAGCTGCGGTAGGTACCAGATAAAGGCCAGGAAGACCCCAATAAATATGTCAAACAACAGGCCAGGAAGACCCCAATAATATAGAATTGTCAAAGTTCCAAGAATAGTAGGAAGCCAATAAGAGCCATACATGCAGGCAAAATTCCAAGGATGGTATATAGTAGATAAGGTACCTACAGAAAAGTATAAAAAGCCCAGCCTGTCAGAAGCAACTTGGAACTCTGATGATAGAGGTTCCCACTGATGCACGTATCAGTTCAATAAATGGCCTTTCTCTGCCAGTTTGCATTGTTCGTGGACTTCCATGGTGGTGGGTGAAATACTGGACCTTAACATTTGGGGGCTCGCCGGTACCCCTCCACCTTGGAACCCCCCGGACAGGAGGGCCGAAGGCACTGCCTTGGACTGGACCTTCAGGTGAGCTGAGTGTTGTGTGGCTGTGGGTGCGAATGGTGACTGAATGTGTATGGGGGAGACAACGACCCCTGATGGGCATATGGCTCAGTGGGGCATTCGTTCTTGCGGTTTAAACAAGAGCCCCTATGCTAAGCCCCAGGGCCCACCTTTTTCTAAGGCGAGAGGCTTAGCCTCGTGGCATTGGTCTGACCCTCCCACCTGTTTCTGAGTGCGGACTCCAGACGGCTGCATTTCTGAACTTTCGTGAGAAAGTCAGTCAGTTAATGGAAGAAGCGTTTGTGGTCAGGGGAGGGGAAGGATATGGTCCAGGGCAGGTGCCGAGATCGGAACTTTCAGGTGGTTAGAGGCCCCTGAGAACAGAGGTCTGTCTCTGTCGCACGGAGTTCGAGTCTCCGTCTAGTTGTCAGGCCCTGAGCACGAGATTCCGAGTCTCTGTCAGGTACCCTGGCACTTTTGGGACAGGGTTCGAGTCCCTGTCTAGTATGGGGAAAGGGGTTTTTCAGTCCCCTTTTTGGGAAGATATTGCACCCCTAGGAGAGACTGGGGGATGCCCCATGATCTCTAGGTGATTTTTAGACACACTGAGGTTTTTTTTGGCCACATGGAGGGATTGGGTGGCCAGCCGCCAGCTGCTTGCCCCTGACAGATAGCCAGAAATAGCCAAAGGGCTCTGGAGGCAGCCGAAGGGAGCTGGCCACTGATGAGTAATTGCGGGTATCAGGTTTCTTTCTTTACTGAGAAGGAAGCCGAAGCAATGGGGGAAAAAAAAAGCCGAAGGTCAGGCTGCTTTGGGCAGTGGTTAACCCTTTCCTTGCAACTTTTTGGTCTCAATAATAGAAAACCAGTCTCTTTGTCAAACAGCTTGCTTAAGGGTTTTACGGTCCTTACAAGTACATGCCAAGAAATGAGATCTTAAGATAAGCTCCTAGGATCTGAGCAGTTTACGTGTCTGTGTCTCTGTTATTTGTCTTCTGGCTTTTGCTGTTTGTCATGTGTGTCTTTCTGTATTTGGACGCAGGTATGTGGATGTGTGGGAGAGGGTGTCCTATAGGGTTCTTTGAGTCTTTGTTGTGGCTGGATTAAGGAAAAAAAAGGGGGGGGGAGGGAGTTTGGGATGCAGGGTCACAAAGGAGAATAGATTTTGTACCCCTGTTCCCTCTGCCTGCGTTCCAACCAGGCAGGCTATGATGAAGTAACAACACTGTTCCTGCTCCTGCAAGCAGGCTTCAGGGCGAGAGAGAGAGTGCAATTGTCTGTTCGATGATTTTTCCCTCCTTCTCCCTTTGGATGGGCCCCCAAAGGATCGGAAGAGAGAAAATTCTGAGCAGAAAACGGAGATTCTTATTCCACAGTTAGAAACTTTCTCTTAAAATTAATTCTCAAACTGGGAGGATTGATAATGATTTTGATATGGTATAAATGTAATTTCATATATTACTGTTTGCCAGTTAAATGTGAAATGTTGCCAGATTTTTATTGAGCACAAAAACTCATGGTTAGGGGTTTGTTTTGTTAGGTCTTGCAATGCATAATGATTTCAGTGAATTTGAGAATTGTGTAAATGTGATTGATAGCAAGTCTGATGCAGAGAGGAAAGTTTATTCTGTATGGACAGAAATTGTGCTGACTACTTTATAGATGTAAAAGTCATTCAGAGAAACTTGTGTTGTTGAAAAAAACTTATTCTAGAATTTGAATTTGGGAATCCTTCAAATCACATTTATTTTAATAGCAGCAAGAAATTATATTACACACACAAGAAGTTTTTTTTTAAGTGGTTAATCTGTGCATGGGATTAATGAGATAAGTGCTAAGAATTTATGTTTTATAAAAGAGGAAATTTTTAAATGATGTTGTTTTTAATCAAGGTTATATGTATTGTTTTTAAACGTGTAAAATGCAAAATGCATAGGAAGGAATTTGTAATCTAGAAATGAACATGTATGTATTCAGATGCCAAATGCTGGAAATGAGTAATGCTGAGTGAATGCTAAATAAGTATGCATTATATTATGAAGAGGATTAAGTACTTTTTCCACCTAAATAGGTTAAGGGTATATGACATACAACCTGTATGCCCTTAACAAGATAAATTCAACCAGCCCTGTAATCGAGAGGGCTTTTCATGAGGATTAAATACAGTCAAGCTTCAGGTATATCCAAGAGGTCAGGCTGGAACGCCAGGTAACATGTAGCTAACTAGGGAAAGGCGATTAAGTACATGTGAAAGGAAATAACTTCATATCTTATAACCTAGCTAGATAAGTTAATAATTGGATTTTGCGTTGTCTCGATTCATTTTATGAAGTGCTCCATTTCAATGAGAGTAATGAATAGAGATACTAGTTGATATTAAGATACAACAAATTATTTTGAGCTACAAGAAAACTAAACAGGAGGATCTAAATGCTTTGTACTTCAGTTTGGTTACACACTGAAAGATTGCTAGAGAACTTAATCACAGTTATTTGGAAGTTGGGAAGTTCAAACTGAAAATTTACTGAAAGTAAATTATTATGAAAGAGGTTTGATAAATTCAAAATTTTAAATTGAAGTACGCTCACTTGTTAAAGAAGGATGGGACAAGGCTGTTAAGTAATAAATCTAAATTGAGCCAAGGAGCCTTCAGATAACTTGCTCAGAAACTATTAACCCCTTCCTTGCACACAGGAAGGAAAAGGAAGTGCTTATAATTATTCTACACTGATACTTATGATCTGACATAGGGGCTTCAAAAAGTTAACAACTGCTGTGTGATAGAACTTAAAGATGAGTATATCTTAATTGTAGAAACGGAGGTTTTAAGGTGCTCAAGCAAGCAAATATTGCCAGCCCTGGCTGACCAAATAAAAAGCTTGTTTGCAGCTGTGGAATCTTACTACAAACATTCCAGGTCCAGAATGATAAAATGAGTTAAGTGATATGTAATTGATAAAGTTACCTCATACGAGTTCTGGGGATTGTTGGTTGATATTTTGGTTACATTTTTAATCTGTATAAGGATATATGTGGCAAACAATAGCCAAAGAATAGGTAGGGTGTTAAAAAGGGCATATATGTGAATATGCTTGCTCAGAACTTTATGATTATTATGTGAATGGCTGCTAAAATGTGTTTAAGTATTATTTGGATGTAAACAAAACCTTATTATAAACCTGACTCTAGCACATATTTTGTTACCCCAGTCTACCAATTTGTGCTATGAACTGAAATTTATAATGGTTGAGCTCTATGCTAAAGACTGTTCAGTGATGTCATCTTTTAAATCAGAATTCTTTGGGGTTACCGATTAGCAGTTGAAGTGCTACCAGGGGGCTGGTTGTTTGACTTATGATAGTAAAAGCAGGTTAGAGAAAGTGGGGAGGTATTTTGGGTTTGGATTTGGTAGAAGGGGACTTTGATTTAGAGTCCATAAAGCTTTTGTATGTGGGTTTGTAAAGGAAGGATGGACGGTGTGTTCTGCTTTTAAGCAGAGGGTTTTGAAGGAACAGAAAGGGAGAGAGAAGGTGAAAGGGAACAGATGAATGTTCTGCTCTCACAATTGGCTCTTTAACTTAGGGATAATATATAAAGTGATGTATGTGGGAAACTCACACCTGATTCTTTCATTTCTCGGGACAGTTACCCTGAAGTGATTCCTGCATGACCTTGTCTTAGTCTTTCAGATGGCCTAGGTCCAGGAGGTGATACAGCCCTGATTTATAGGGAACTACTTAATTCAGCACTCATGTGACTACACCTGATGTGTAAATACATGAAAATAATGGAGTGATCAGCCTTGTAGGGATATTAAAGGCTTGTTTGGGGGTGTGGAGATTTGTTCCTGGATTGCTGATAAGCAAATTTCTCTCAGCTGAAATGGGGGAAAACTTGTCTTTTAAGGAAAAAGAAGGCTTCTGGGACCCAGTGGCAAGGGCTCTAAGGAGAGAAAAAGTCCTAGGATGGTTAGAGAGAAGGCAGCCCAAGGCTCACTTTGGACTGAATTTTCCTGACCATCCTCGAGTGGAACAACAGTGGCAAGTGACAGCCTTGCTTGGGGTGTCTTTTGTGACTTGGAGATATTTCCCTTTCAGGGCCTTCTTCCTTCGTGACAATTCCCATGATCAGCACATAATGCAAATTGTGATATTAAAGTTTCCATTTCCTCAAACAACCCTAATAATTGGGAATTCCCAAATTGTTAGGAACATGCTTTGAGAAATAGATGGAGTTTATTCCTAGATGGCATGTATTTGTAGCCTTAATTTACCACAGTTGAGGTTTGGTTCTTGAGCTTGGGAATATAGCACACAGCCTTCTTGGTTTCCCCAGCTTCTGGGGTAAGGAAATACATCTGTAAGATATTGTTACTCCAGTGTTTATAGATGTTATAGTTAATGTGTACTTTGCAATGGGATATTCTTTAACAGAAACGTCACATACCAACTCTGCAAACAACTCAGGAAGGGATCTGTTCCTGTCAGAAGATGATTTCTGAGGATGAAGTCTGTTGGTTAAGATACCCAAATGCAAATGTGTGATGTTCATTGCTATTGTATTAATGTCCTGTTCCTATCTGCTATTTGCCCCAGTACCCTTCTATCTTAGAGGCTGACCTCCCCTTGTGACCCATCTGCCAATTGAGGGGAGGAGTGACAGGACACCCTTCGGATCTCCAGGCAGTTCTCCACCGACCTGGGACCCTGGAATCCACTGAGGACGCGCCCCTAAAGACACTGTCTGCAGCCTTCCCTCCCCCTCGTATTCCCCTCCCTCTCTCTCCTACACATAGGTAGGGACAGCTCTACACCCATGCTCAGCACTGAAGAAACTACAGAAGATCTGGACCTCCGCCCTTTTTGGAGAGGGGAGGGGAGGGGATGGCAGGGGGCACTGAACCAGGTGGGGCCTGAGACTCTGGCCCTCTGGGAGGCTGTGTGGTTCCCCTATGGATGGCTGGGCTGGCCAGATGGCACGACTCACCAGAAGCAGTGGGGAGACAGCTAGCAAAAGGAATACATGACCCACTCGCTTCCATTACTTCACTTTCTCCCCCGCCTCTTGGTTTCCCCCTCCCTTGTCACAAAGTATCCCTCAACTGGGAAAAACCTTATCCCACCCGCAGGAGCGCACTGGCTGTGCCCCCCTTCTGGCCTACAGCCCTGTGTCTCCCCTAGCTCCCTCACTGCCCGCTGCACCCCCTCACAATAGTACCCCGAGTGACCTGCTATGCCAAGCAGGACCTCCTCTTCCCTAAGGAGGGGGCCTCTGTGCAGCCTTGGGCGAGGAATGCTGCTTCTATGTTAACCACTCAGGGATTATTAGGGACTCCCTGGGCAAGCTACGAGAAGGTCTAGAAGCCCTGACTGAAGGAGGGGGAAACTGCCGGCCCCTGGTATGCGACCTTTTCTCCCTAGTCACATTCCTTATAGGATCCCTTATAATCTTAACCCTACTTTTGACATTTGGCCCCTGTATCTTTAACCTCCTTATTCGGTTCATAAAAGACCGATTAGATGCCATCCAGGTGCTGGCCGTTCGACAACAGTACAGACCCCTAGCCAAGAGCCACGAGCTGCCCCAGTGGGTGGGCCTAACCACTGCCCCCTAAAAGAAAAAGGAGTTGGGAATGAGGGAGGCCGGAAAATGGCCAAACTTGAGGGCCTAACAAGCTGACCTGTCAGAACCGTAAATATACCAAATCCTAGCAGGAAGGCCTAATGAGCTGGTCAGCCTTGAGAAACTTGTCAGAAGCATAAATATGCCAAACCGCCAGCTGCAGTAGATACCAGATAAAGGCCAGGAAGACCCCAACAAATATGTCAAACAACAGGTCAGGGGGACCCCAACAATATAGAATTGTCAAAGCTCCAAGAATAGTAGGAAGCAGATAAGGGCCATACGTGCAGGCAAAATTCCAAGGATGGTATATAGTAGATAAGGTACCTACAGAAAAGTATAAAAAGCCCAGCCTGTCAGAAGCAACTCAGAACTCTGATGATAGAGGTTCCCACTGATGTGCGCATCAGTTCAATAAATGGCCTTTCTCTGCCAGTTTGCATTGTTCGTGGACTTCCATGGTGGTGGGTGAAATCCCGGACCTTAACAATACAACCAGAGTTCCCTACCTTTGCAATTAAGGGAGGAAGATATTCATACTCTTAAGAATACTTTTCAAGGGTGCACAGCTGGGTGGCTCAGTGAATCAGAGAGCCAGGCCTTGAGATGGGAGGTCCTGGGTTCAAATGTGGTTTCAGTTATCTTATTTTCTTAGCTATGTGACCCTGGAAAAGTTACTTAATCTCTATTGTCTAATCCTTGCCATTCTACCTTGGAACCAATACTCAATATTGATTTTAAGAAGGTAAGGGTTATTTAAAGAAAAAAAAAAAACCAACAACCAAGATTGGAAACATTTTGCAAAGTCTAGATCCAAACAAGTTAATTCTTGATTCCTTTTCTTTAGGTGAAAAGAAGCCTGAGTGCTGAGCAACAGAAGCTGTTGTCTCTGGGTACTAGATTCTCTTGCTTACCTGATACAGAGAAGTGAAGAATACAAATAGTTTAGAAATACATTTTTTTTTCCTCTCTGGCATTCTCCACAGATTTTATGATTAGCACTGGACTCTGAAAAGACTAATATGGAATGAACAGCTCCTCCCCAATTTGCAAGCTATGGAACTTTCTTCAGCTAGAGAATTATCCAGCTTGTTTTGCTGTATCTGAACAGCACTCAGGAGTCCAGCCAGATTCCTTCCCACAAATCCTCTATTTAAAGTGTCACTGCATCTTCAAGAGAGGATCTTATTTGGGTTTTTAGGATTTCCTTGAGTGAACTGAAATTCTTCTGTTCTTTCTCAGATCAAGAAATTACAGCTACAAGACTCACAAAACCAGTGGAAGAACTTGAAGACTGATTTTGGGAACAGATTAAACTCACAGGACGTTTAAAACAGAAATAAAAAAAATGAATACAAAGAAATGTAGTTTCTTAGCAGTGCTTACATTTACAGTGGCAGTGCTTTACTTTTATATCAACATGTTCATGGAAACAAACTTGGAAATGCTAAAAAACTCAAACTCTTCAGTTCTTGATGAAGTTTGTGATTCAATTATCAAAGGACAGATGATTTCTTTGCAAAAAACTGTCCTGACAACATCATTTGGAAAAACTTCTTGCCAAGACTACTTACTCCAAAGTCACTACATAACCACTCCTCTGTCGAAAGAAGAAGCCCAGTTTCCTTTGGCCTATGTAATGGTGGTACATAAGGATCTTGAAACCTTTGAGAGACTCTTCCGGGCAGTTTACATGCCCCAAAACATTTACTGTATTCATGTGGATGAGAAGGCGACTACTGAGTTTAAAGATGCTGTGGAGTGGTTGGTGAGCTGCTTCTCCAATGTTTTCCTTGCCTCCAAGATGGAAACAATTGTCTATGCTGGAATATCTAGGCTCCAGGCTGACCTGAATTGTATAAAAGACCTTGTAGCCTCTAAGGTCCAGTGGAAATACATTATTAATACTTGTGGCCAAGATTTCCCTCTGAAAACCAATAAAGAAATAATTCAGCATTTGAAAGGATTTAAACAAAGAAATATTACCCCAGGGGTGCTCCCTCCCCCTCATATTACTAGAAGGACCAATTATGTCTATAGGGAGCAGAAATATGGTTTACTCTCTTTCATGCTGTGGACTTTGAGAAAGAAAACTCTTCCTCCCCATAATCTGACCATTTACTTTGGCTCAGCTTATGTTGCTCTTACGAGGGAATTTGCCAACTTTGTTCTCCAAGACCAACGAGCCATTGATTTACTTGAGTGGTCTAAGGATACCTATAGTCCTGATGAGCATTTCTGGGTCACACTTAATAGGATTCCAGGTATGGCAGACTTTCATTTTTATTTTGGTCTATTATTAGGCTCAATGGACATTGTAAAAATGAAACCATAATTGCAACTGTTGTGTGAAGGTACATTGTATGCTCATAAAATGTGCCTGTAAAATTTTAATTACTTTATATATCACAAAGCTCTAATGGTATGTGCAATCATTTAAAAAATCATGTTGAATGTTGCATAGCAAGTCAATCCCACTGTTATTGCCTAATCATATGGGAGGCTGAGAATTTGTTTACAGCTTTATGGATGATGGATTTAGAGTTGAAATGAGTCCGTTGAGATGGAGGTAAATTATTGTTAGATCAGGAAATCCATCAACCAACATTGATTAGGAACCTACTATGTGACATTCACTGTGCTAAACACTGGGAATACAAATATAAATGAATGAAATAATCCCTATTCATAAGGAGCCTACTTTATAAGAGGAACAGAAATGAGTAAGAATTAGGTGAACTAAAAGATACAAAAAGGGTTTTTTATTATTTTTTAAATGAAGATCAGTTTTCTCTTGCCATTGGCACCGCCTCCATTGAAAAAGCAAAAATAAATAAATGAATAAAACCTATGTTATGAACCTGTATAGTCAACCAAAACAAATTCCTGAATTGGCCATATCCAAAAAAAAATTATGCCTCAGTTTGCACTGTGAGTCTTTCACTTCTCTATTAGAAGGTAATTAGTATGTTTCCTTGTGAGTCCTCTGGAATCATAGATGGTCACTCAATAAGGTTACTTAAAAAAGAACAAGGGAAGCTAGGTGACTCTGTGGTTAGAGAGTCAGACCTAGAAATGGAAGGTTCTGGGTTCAAGTCTAGCCGTAGATACTTTCTAGCAGGGTGACATTGGGCAAGTCAGTTAACTTTAATTACCTAGCCCTTACTGGTCTTCCCTCTTGGAACCAATACTTAGTTCTAAGACAGAAGGTAAAGGTTTTTTAAAAAAAGAAAAAGAATGGAAAAATAAAGTCAAAAGGATTGGGGGAAAGACTGAGAGGACATGTAATCAGTAATGCAAGTTTGGTTATAGAAGAACCAAGCAATAAGTTCATGAAATAAATGTGGAGGTCAGGAAGACTAGATGATAAGTAGATTACTTAAATAAAAGCTTGCAATGAGGAGCATAATCCTGATAGCCTCTTTGTGATATATTTCATTCTTTTGTTATATTTGTTGGTTTCATTCAGACAGAATCTATAAAGACCCCAAAAAATTTTGTGGCAGGTGAATTATATTATGGCTGCTGATTTCCATAACTGAAAGTAGATATTACCTGTACCGTAAGCTTATATACAAGGTGCCTTTGCATCAAGACAGTGTCATTAAGAATTTAACCCAACTGAATAACAACCGCCCCCAAAAGAATGAAGAAACCTTTGAAGAAGAAAACAATGAATGAAGAGATTATTCCATAAAATAAAAATGTCTCAATTTGGGACAGATACAAGGTATTGAAAAAAAGACCAAAAAGAAAGGTAGAAAGTCAGAGGGGATCAGGTTCAGTATCCTGCCTGGTTTTGCAAGTGATTCCTTCTCATTGTTGCATTTTGTAGAGGAAAAACTCTTTCTCATAGTTTTATTTTGTGAAGGAAAAATTTGGTTGCTAAAGCTTCAAGTCTCAGTCCTCTAGGTAGACTGTGAGTCATTGGTCCCAGCTCTTCAAGGACCACTTGGTGAGGCTATAGAGTTAGTCTAGATTACACCCTAGAGAGCTCCCACAGATATAGCTAAAGAAAATAGAAAAGGGCAGTTGGGTAGTTCAGTGGATTGAGAGTCAAGCCTAGAGACCTAGAGACCTAAGTTCAAACCTGACACTTCCTAGCTGTGTAACCCTGGGCAAGTCACTAAACCCACATTGCCTAGCCCTTACCACTCTTCTAACTTAAAACCAATACATAATATTGATTCTAAGGCAGAAGGTAAGAGTTTGAAAAAGAAGAGGTACATCAAAAGGCCAGGCATATAGATATAGAAAGATCCTTGAGTCCCATCTCTGATGTGATCTCAGATGCTGCCAGCTCTCCAGTGCCAAGGCTGGACTCATGCCATGTTCTCTGAAAGCTTGTCCAACAATCACCCTTGGAGCCAAATCTGGGCCATTGGGATGATAAAAAAAAAAAGATCTGCTGCTGCATTAGATGCTCCTTTGAAATAAGAAAATAATAAGATTGCTGCTTAAATATCTCAGGACTCCAATTTAAGAGAGACAAGAAGGTAGCCCAAGAAGGAAATGTTTCTGAAAGAATGTCACTGAAGAAAATAGTTTGGATTAGGAAGAGGAGAAACTAGTATTTATATGCCACTTAATGGTTTATAAAACATTACACACACACACACACACATATGTGTGTGTGTATATATATATATATATATATATATATATATTTTTTTTTTTTAGCCCCAAAAATTTCAGTGTAGTTTTAAACTTTAGTATCCTGGAATAAGACTTCTGGAGCATCCACTATGATCTCAGTTGATCCTTTATGAGGCAGGTACTTAAATAATTCCCATTTTGTAGAAGAAATTGAGTCTAAGGGAAATTAAGTGACTTACCTAAGTCTCACACAGCTAGTACATGTCTGAGGCAGGATACCAAGCTTCAGTGCACTCTATTTTTTGTGTTACCTCAAGAAATCACTATGTAGGGTTTTGAACAAGGACATTCATGCAATACCCAGTGGAATTGCGCAACAGCTATGGGAGGGGAGGGAGGAATAGAAAATGATTTTTGTAACAAAGGAATAATGTTTGAAATTGACTAAATTAAAAAAAAATTAAAAAAAAAGAAATCACCATGTACTTCCCAAAAATTTTACAGAGAAAGGGTCTGAAAATGGGCTTGCTGGTATACATTTTCTATTTTTTAAGTGCCTAAAGTATTATTACTACCATATTATTCATGAGATTGGCTAATAGGTGAATAAATATTAAGCATCTTCTACATGCCAGGCTTTATGCTAAGAGATAGGGAAACAAAAAGAGTCAAGGTAGGGACAGGTAGGTAGCACAGAAGACAGAGTACTGGACCTGGAGTTAGGAGGATCTGGGTAGAAATCTGGCCTCAGACACTTCCTAGGGGTGTGACCCTGGGCAAGTCATTTTGATTGCTTAGCCCTTGCTGCTCTTTTGACTTAGAACTGATACTAAGAAAAAGAAGGAACAAGTTTAAAAACATTTTTTTTAATAGTCAAGACATCCTCTATCCTCAAGGGGCTTACTTCGGTCTAATGATTAGAGGGGGAGTCAGAAAACAAGGCAATCATCCAAGAAGAACTTTTCCTAACTAAATGCTCTCCAAATCTATGTTCAGCCCAGTCCCTGCCATCTGCTGGCATCTGTATTCCTGACAACAAATGGAATAACAAAAAAGTCACATTCCAGTTATGCTTTCTAGACTAGAATTCTATTAACCTGACTTCCTTAAGCAAGCAAAATGCTGTTCTGGCTACCTCTGCTTCCCCCGCCACCATAACATACCCTAATGCTCCCCACTTGCCAAGTAAGATCCAGGTTCCACCTAACCCCCAGTGTTTATTTACAGCAAACTAGAGGCTGGTGATTAACAGAATGTGACCCCCCCAAATGCAAGTGTGGTACCTCTATTTATCTGGAGATAAATAAATGACAAATGCTGGTAATTTTATTTAAAGGGGGGAAGAAACTCACCTTTAGTGATATTTAACAGACAGAGCAACACTGATTCCTTCACTCCATCTGTAGGTCAGACAAATCATATGCCAGACTGTATGTATGTCAGATATATCATGGATGCTATACAAGATATCCTGAAGGAAGAAGGGGAATTCTTCAGTAAGGCACAGGGGTTCATTTTCTGCACATTGCAATGTAAATGTGCAAAACATTGTCAAGATTTTAAAAAGTAACGAGGCAGGCACATTGCTCTCACTAAAATATATGTAATATTTTTTAGTTATTTTTTAGTGCTAGACAGGTTTTTAAAACCATTAATATGGTGAAAATTATTTTTAGATTGGCTATTTCCACAATCTATATTATATTAGGGCAGCTGTATGTGTACATAATCTGTAAATAAATATACCTAAATTGAGAAGTAGTCTCAAAAAAATTTTTGATAGCTGTGAGAGATCAAGAGTTTGGAAACTACAGCATAGATGAGAAAAATTAAGCCCCCAAAAGGTTAAATGTCTTGCATAAGGTCACACAGATAACTGGCAGAATGAGAATTTTAAAACATCTCATCTGAATTCAAGACCATTGCTCTTTCTTCTACATCAGGTCAATCCAATATTAAAAGTATGGTTACTATTTATAATAATAGCTAACATCAAGGGGGCAGCTGGGTAGCTCAGTGGATTGAGAGCCATGCCTAGAGACAGGAGGTCCTAGGTTCAAATCTGGCCTCAGAAACTTCCCAGCTGTGTGACCCTGGGCAAGTCACTTGACCCCCATTGTCTAACCCTTACCACTCTTTTTCCTTGGAGCCAATACACAGTATTTACTCCAAGACAGAAGGTCCCTACCTTGAAAAAAAAATAGCTAACATCAATATAGAGCTTTAAGGTTTGCAAAACCCTTTTTACATTATCTCATTTTCTCCTCACATAAACCCTGGTGTTCTTAATATTTCCATTTTACAGTTGAAGAAATGGAGATAGAGGTTAGGGGAATTGCCAACAATCACACAAATAGTATAACTGTATGAGGCTGGATTTGAATTAAGGGCTTACTGACTTCAGGCACTAGGTGGTACAGTGGATGACTCTTCCTGCATTCAAATCTGGTTTTAGACACTAGCTGCATGATACTAGGCAAATCATTTAACCCTGTTGGCCTCAGTTTATTCATCTGTAAAATGAGCCAGAGAAGGAAAGGGGAGACCACTTTGGTACCTTTGTACAGAAAACTCCTAATGGGCTCACAAAGAGTCAGACAAGCCTTTAAAAGACTAAACAACAACTTATTAGCTCTAGGTCCCCTGTTTGTTATGAAATGAGATAATATTTATAAAAATCTCTTAGTAGACACATAAATGCTTATTTGCTTCTTCCGCCTCATTTTATGCCTTCTCATTAAGCTTCCTCATAATTTGCCTTCTAATCCATTCACTCTAGTGATTATTCAGTAATTATAACATACCATCATTAACATGGGACCATGGTGAACTATAATATTTTTCAGTAAATTGTCTTTATTTTGTTTATCACCCATTCATACCTTAGCTTGCTGGGTTTTTTTTAAACCCTTACCTATTGTCTTAGAATCATTACTGTGTATTGGTCCCAAGGCAGAAGAAGGGTAAAAGCTAGGCAATAGTGGTTAAGTGACTTGCCAAGGGTCACATAGCTAGGAAGTGTCTGAAGCTAGATTTGAACCTAAGACCTCCCAACTCTAGGCCTGACTCTCAATCCACTACCTATTTACTATATACTTTAGGGTTTTTTTTTTTTTTTGGTTTTGGTTTTTGTTGTTTATTTTTTAGTTTTCTTTTATTTCTTTATTTTATTTTAATAAAAAATTTCCACTAGTTGCCCCATGGTGATGATAACATGATACTTAACCTTGTATCAGTTCGTTTACCTAACATATAAAAGCATACCCAAAATATAATATTTCAGTTACTGTGTATCTCCTGGTTCTGCTTATTTCACTTTGCATCAGTTCAAATAGGTCTTTCCAGCTTTTTCTGAAATCATGCAGTTCATCATTCCTTATAGCCCAATAGTATTCCATCACCATCTCTTTGGGATACAAATTGTTATACATAAGAGAGAGTTTTAAGCATGAGAGAAAGGTTTGCAGAGGGCAGAGGCAGGAGATCAACAGGGAGAATATTCTGGAATTCTGCAGGAAGGGTTAAGCTGCTACTCAAGGAATGGGTACTGTGGGACCTGGATTGCAAATGTGGTTTGGAACAAGTCATTGAAATTCTCAAGGAGACAGTTTCCTTATCTGTCAAATGAGGGATTTGAACTAAATGACTTCTATAGACTATTCTTGTGGATGTGTGGATGAGATGGGGTGGTAAGGAAGAGTAAGATGCCAAAAAAGAGCTACATCACTGAGACTATGTCTTTGCTTCCTCTGCTTCCTAGAATGACCTCCTCTCTGGACCATCCCTATCCAAATCATATTCATCCTTTAACGATCAGATAAAAAAATGTCTCCTTCTCCATGAAATCTTCCATGATACCCCCAATTGGAAGTGGGCTCTCTTTTCTGAACACCTACAGAATTTATTTTTCAGTCTATCAATACTTTTCTTTTGGCACTAGTGTTAGATTATCTAATGTCTTTAGCTAACTCTTAAAGGACAGATATTTTATTTTCCCAACTAAATCTAACAACCAGGTTAGCCATCTATTTGCATCCCCACAAAATGCCTGGCACAGACCCTGGAATAGAGGAAGCATTTAATAAGTATTTGTTGATTGATTGAGTCTAAAACAGGCCACTGAGGTTAATGCTACCCACCCTCCTCTTTTCCTAGCTACCCAGACTCTTTCCTGGTTTTGTCCATTTTAATAACCACTCCACTTCTTTCCTTTCTTCTTAATTTCTCCTAGCATTGAAAAAAACTGCTACCAGTTATCCCCTGTCAGCACATAGTTATCCCCCTGCCTTGGTATGGTTCATTGTTAAGACTACAATACTAATATTCACAATCACATATTTTAACTCATTTGGTTTCTACTATAGCCTTAGGCAATAGGTGATATTGATATCTCCTGCTCACCCACAAGGCAACAATCTACTAGCAGTTTTGTTCTTGCTCAAAGTCATATAGTAATCTCTGCTTAGGTTTCAAACTCAGATCTTCCTGATTCCAATTCTAGTGATCTATTCATTATGCCACCCTTGTCATTACTATGATGGGAGCAAGTAAACATATAGTCCACAGGTTCTTAGCCCCTTTTCTGTCATGGCCCCATTTGGCAGCATAGTGAAGCCTTTGAACACCTTTTCAGAATCATGTTTGTTTGTTTTTTTAGTGTTTAAGAGGACCAAATTGATTATATTGAAATAGATGTCACAGTATTTTTAAAAACCAGTTTTGGGGACCAAGAGGGTAAGAATTCCAGATTCTAGAACAAACACAAGATATCAGCTAGAAACTCTCTCTCCTGAGACAGGTGGCTTGTCAAAGGGAAGCTATGTCTGACTAGCACAACAATGTTTCAAGGGAACAATGTATCTAACTATGATAGTTGACATGATCACAAGAATCCAGGTAGAGCACACAGTTGGAAAAGTCCAGGAATAGAGACAGGGAGAGAGAGCACTCCTTGCAGTCCAAGGGCCAGGAAAGAAAGACTCCTTCAAGAGCCACTGTCACTCTCCAAGTCGCTTCTCTCCCCCCTGCCCTCCAGCTGTCATTGCTGTTCATCAATTTCACTCTAACCTTCCAACTGCTGTTTGCTCCACCTCAGTGGCAGAAAGTCCAGAGCTTGGTTCAGTTTTCCTTTCCACAATTGTCCCCTTTTCTTTGTTGTGACCTTCCCAAGGTCACTTATATTTATTATACTTATCCAGCTACTAAATCTAATTTCTAACTACTCCCCCAAAATAATAAACTTCCCTCAATTACTCTATCACTATTCTATGCTAACTGTATTTACTCTAAGGAATTCTATGCAGGAAAGTTTGGGTAAGGGTAGTTTTAGAGTTTTACAATAAATGTTTGAACAAAACCATTACAAAGAAATTGAATCTTAGTGCTAATACTACTTACTCTTGCTAAGTTAAACTAATACAAACATTTTCCCTATTTTATATATTTATAATTATTTTCAAACTATTTTCACTATATATATTTCCATTAAACACAAATTCAGCATCAACTTTACAATAAACAATTAAAAGTTTACAATTTGCAAATGCAGTTTGTCTATTCCCAAGTATAACTGTCTATGCTATGCTTAACTTACTCCTAATCTATTCCTTATTTATTAAAACTATTCTCTAAGTCCCTAGTCTAACATGTAACCTAACCTTATGTACAACATATATACATGCTATGCTACATATTTATAGACCCTATCACTATGTTACTAACCTAATTATAGTACATACATTATTTATAGAGATTATTTACATATTGTACAATAATGTACATTGTTCCCACATCCTGATGTCAGTCAAATAGAAATATCTATTAATCTTTCTATTTGCCTAAGACCCTATGGAACTAAATATATACATATTTACATTTTGCATAGATGCAATTTCAGATACTTGTTTATTTACATGACAGCTCCCAATATATGTCAGTTTGTGATTTTGTGTTTTGTGTCTAATAGTGTTATGTTGAATGAATACTTATCAAGTTTATTCAGATTTCCATTTCTCATATTGACTGATGGTTCTCTTCTTTCTTCTAAGTTATGTAGTGTTGCATGCTATTTCCCTAATATGTGAAATTAATTTTGTTTTATGATTTTGCCACACTCAGTCTTACATATAAGTCCTGTTTTCCATCTGTCCTCTTCTAATATAAGCAAATTTACAAAGTTCAGAGTCTTAGCTGTCCATTTCAGCTTTTCTCTTTATTTGTTCTCTCTAGTAGCTATTAAACAAATTTACAAAGTTCAGAGTCTTAGCTGTTCATTTCAGCTTTTTCTCTTTGTTTCTTCTCTCTAGCAGCTTTTCTTGATGTTTTTCCTCCGCGATGCTTTAAAATCTTTTCCTCTGGGCTGGAAAGTTGCCTTCTTCTTGTCACTGTGGTATGCTGACTGCTGGGATCTTGTTGTCTTGAACATTATGTGTCACTATTGTTTCTTTGTGGTGTACTTTTTGATGTTAATCAGTTTTTGTTTTCATTTCCCAGCACTATCTTTTGTGTAATTCTCTTCTTCTTCTATGTCTGTTATAGTAATGCTGGATTATTCTGATTTTATGTGGGAACAGTGGAACCACGAGTCTTTCCTTGCTATTTTTATAACTGTCAGAGTAGTAAGCAATACTTCATGTGGCCCAGGCCATTTTATGTCTGGCCATCTAGTCAGTCTGTCTATGATGACAAGGCAATACTTAAACCCTTTGTCTGTTGGCATACTGATAAAATCTATCTGTATGCATTCAAACAGAGTATATGCTAAGGGATGACCTCCTGACCCTTTGGTCTTATAAACTTATAAACTCCATGATTGAACTGCATGCAAATTTTACATTTTTGACAGACTGTTATGGCATATGAGGATATTCCTGGCGCAGTCCAAAATTGTCTCACTGAATCAATCATGGCTTGTCCTTGTGCATGTGAAGGTTTATAAAAATTTGTTGTTCATTTGTTTCAGTCACATCTGACTCTGTGTGGCCCTATTTGAAGTTTTCTTGACAAAGATCCTAGAGAAATTTGCCATTTCCCTCTCCAGCTCACTTTACATGTGAAGAAACTGAGGCAAACAGCTAAGCAACTTGCCCAGAGTCACACAGCTGGGACCTATCTGAGGCCAGATTTGAACTCAGGAAGATTTGTAATGCCTCCTGGCCAGCGAGAAGCTTTATGGTAGGAAAATAGAAAAGGGATAGAAGTTTGTGAATCCCACAAAGGGCATGAAAGAGCCGACCTTTGAGATATGAGTAATGAGTCAGTAATCAATTATTAATATTCGGGAGCCACAGCCATGCTCTGACCACTAGACGTTACTTTTAAGGCTATTCCCATCCAGTGATCCCAATTCAACACTGCACTGGTCAGAGGATAATACTAGCTCAGTAGAGAGAGAGATTAGAGACTGAAAGAATTAGACAATGCTAGGTATTAGAATTGGAAAAGAGAGAGACAGAGAGAGAGACCTGACCGAAGGGCCAGGCCTCAGGATAGAAAAAGAGGAGAGAGAAAGGGGAGAAGTTGGTCTGTAGGGCAAACCTGTCGATGTCCTTGAAGTGGGAGGAGCTGGCTGCGTCCCTTTCTTTTATTCTCTTTGATATGCAAATGAACTCAATACATATTGATAAGTTACATGATGCCTCAATACATATAGATGAGTTACATAGTGTATTGCCATTGGATAATTGCAAATTATGACAAGGTGAAGGTGGGGTTATTATCCTTAGGTGAGTGAGACAAAGGGAAACAAGGTTTCGCGCCCTAACTTCAGCCACGCTGGGAATAGAGTTCATTGCCAGGCGCAGAATGGCCATGTGCTCACTCACAATCCTTGTCTCTCCACAATACCTATGGGCTAGACTGCTACAATTTGTGTTCCTGGTTCTAGGTTCCGTGTTTTATCCACTATAAAGCAATTTAAATATGTTAATTTACTTGATCCTTATAGCAACTTTGTGAAGTAGGTGCTATTATTATCTGAATTTTACAAGGGAGGAAATTGAGAAACAACAGCTAGGGAATGTTTGAGGTCAGATTTCAACTTGGGTCTACCTGACTTTACCCATTAAGCCACCTAGCTGCTAATATTGGAATGGCCCCTTCCTGAAATTTTGAATCCACCACTTATATAGACCCAGGACTCTTCTCCCTTCCCTCTGTCCCCATCCAAATTTGGTGCTGCTAGCCTGGTCAGAGTTTGAGAGGTGGCACTGGCTAACATGAAAACCTTGTGGAAACAAGCTGAGAAAGCAAGACCTTGTCTCCTCTGAAGGAATATTCAGGCTAATTTTCTTTTGTGACAGGAGATTCCTGAGAAACAGAAAGGAAGTTCAGACCCTCCTCTGAAATAAATCTGGCCTGCCCCTTTTGTTCCTTTGCCTCTCCCCAAAATGTTTGCAAGCAAAATGATAAAAAGGTCCTTTGGGGAAAAGAAGAGACCTACTCTGGGAATAAAAGTTCTTTGGAAGAGAGAGTTGGCAGAGCTCCCAAGAATAAGGATGTAGAAGAAAGAAAGAGACTAGAGTTAGGCATAACTACAGTGAAAATGCAGTGAATACCAGGAAGAAGCTTTTCTGAGGGATCAAAGAAACATTTATTAAGTACCTACTTTTTTTGCCAACATTGGGAATATGAAGACAAAAGTGAAAACAGACCCTGCCCTCAAGAAGCTTAGTTGGACAAGGCAATAAATGTATGTGTGTGTGTGTAGATTATGTGTATATGTTAGCATATTTATACATATATGTGCATACCGCAGGGTCCCCATATCTGTGGGGATTCATTCCAAGATCTATCATGGATGGCTAAAACCACAGATATAAGCAAGTATCTGATGTTCACTACAGGTCACTGAGTCAGTGGATTACCAAATCAGTAGCTTTAGGGGCACATCTGTACTACCAGCAACACTATTTGTGCTTTGGGGTCATTATTACAGTAAATAATGATTTAAAAAAATTAACAAATGTGAGTAGTGAGAATGCTAGAGGCCAACTACAAGAAAGTTTTACATGGGAACATGTCTATGGAGACAAAGGGAGATAAATCATATCCTGGGCTGAAGGACTTCACTTTGTTACTTTCTGTATTCAAGTGGGCGGTTTGAATCTTATGAACCATTTATAATTTTATTTTCTGGAATTTTCCAAATTTTCCAATTTGTTTTTCCCATGGTTAAGTACAGGTAACTGAATCAGCAGATATCAAACCAGTACATGTGGTAGGACAACTATATTTATATATAAAAATATATAAAACAACATAGACATAAAATAGATATTAGGTATTTCTTAAATGGCAAGAATCCAAGACATCTCCAAGGGACCAATGATGAAAAAGGATAATCATCACCATAGTAGGAGTCCAAATGCAGACTGAAACATCATTCTTTATTTTATTTCTTTCACTATTCATATTTCCTTCATTAATTTTTGTCTAATGTTAGCAATATATTTCTTGTTTCACATGATGAACAGCAAAATATGTTACCAATATATGTACAAACGTCATATTACTTGCCTTCTTGGGGTAGGGAGAGATGGGGAAATAAAGAAGGAGACATAAGTTTTTAGACAAAGCTAATGTAAGAATTTGTTTTCTTGGATATGAGTACCTATAACTTATTACATATTTATAACAAATCATATATGCTGTGTTATATATAAAAATACATTTCTGAGTTTTTAAAAAGGAGAGAAAAGCACTAACAGTTAAGGAAATCAAAGAGTTTTGTGCGGTGCTTAAAAGTGTTTGAGATAAATTTTGAAGGAAGTTAGGAATTCTGTAAATTGGTGATAAGAAGAATGTATTATAGCCATGGAAGCCTGCCAGTATAAAAGGCCCTCAAAAGTACACCCTCAAAGTTGTAGGAGATAGAGTACTGTGAGTGACGAATATCAAGACCAATTGAAATAAATCACAGTGTGTATGGAGGATAGTAATATGTTGGAAAGGTAGGTTGGGACCAAGTTGTGAAAGACTTTAGCTGCCAAACAGGGAAATTTCTACTTTATCTTGAGGTAATGTGGCAGTACTGGACTTTATTCAGTAGGTTAGTGACAGGGTTTGATTTATCTTTAGCAACATCAGCATCTTTGAGAATTAAATCAGGAAAATCACAAAAACTTCTTTTAAAAAGCAGGGAAGTCCTTACAAAATTGAACAATATAGAAATATGTTTTGCATAATACACACATAATCCAGATCAAATTGCTTGAAAGTTCTGGGAGGGGGAAGAGAAGGGAGGGAGACAAGTTTGATCATATAACTCTGGAAAACTTATGTGAAAATTTGTAATTACTTATAGTTGGTAAGAAAAAAATAAATTGAAAAACAAAAAGCATGAAGTTGGGGCAGCTAGGTAGCATGGGGAAGAGTTCATAGCCTGGAATCAAGAGGACCTGAGTTTAAATATATTCTCAGAGATGTCACAGCTGTGTGATTCTGGGCATGTCACTTAACTCCACTTGCCTATCCCTTACTGCTCTTCTCCTTTGGAAGGGATTCTTAGCATTGATTTTAAGACAGTAAGTAAAGGGGGTTTTTTGTTTTGTTTTTTTAAAGCAGTGAAGTTTTTTTTTTAATTAATTAAATAGAAATTTTGTCAGAGGAGAGTGATTGATCTGTTAATTTCTAACATTTGAATTTCATTTGTCTTTCCCCCTAATCATATTAGTGACAATTGTTGAGTGATAACAATCCACAATATACGCATTTATATTTATAATCTGTACAAGTATTTGCTAGCATAGCAGTTTTCAAAGTGTGGTTGTGGGTCCCTCAGGGCTTCCTGAAAACATTTTGGGAGGGTTAATAAGGTCAAAAACTACTAGACTACTTGCTGTTCTCAAGGTGAAACCTCAGACTAGCTGGTTGTTAATAACCTATTAGTTTTGCCTTTTAAATAGGAAATGCTATATATTAATATCAATTTTAGAGATGTATCTCTGTGTTCCAAACAAATTCCTCAGGTGGACATCAATCAAATCTTGAATAGACTGTAAGCTCCTTGAGGGCAGGGACTGTCTTTTGCTTCTTTTTGTATCCACTGTGTTTAGCGCAGTGCCTGGCACATAGTAGATAATTTAAAGTGTTTATTGATTAACAATAATATGTTTTAGTTTCTGATATGGTAAATATCTATAGATATAACTGATACAAAGGAAACATCTTGAAAGTGGGTCATCAATATTTTTAAGAGTGCCAATGGATTCTGATATCATAAAGTTTTGAGAACCACTGGATTAGCCCATTCAGAGTCCCTGTTTTTAAGGCTCATTGCTTTCTAACCCATTTTCTCTATTGAGTCCAATATTAAGGTATGCACCTGCTTTTTAACCTAGCTGAAAATACAGACAACTATGAGACAGATGCCAGCTGTGTTTAGTATTTCTCCAGAAGCACAAGAATTGATGAAAAGAGATAAATCAATATATACAAAAATACTTAACACAGACCTTTTTTTGGTAGCAGCAATAAAGGCAATAGTAGAGGGGGCACCCATCAATTGAGGAATTCCTGGGCAAATTGTAATTAAATGGGCATAATGAAATATTCCCAAGAATAACAAAGATAAAGAATTCAAAGAAATTTGGTTTGATATGTACATGTAGATACAGAGAGAAATAGGAGGGGAATTTATGTCCTGTCTATGATAATATTAGGGAAAACAACATCAAAAGACTTCAGAACTCTGTTTAATTTGGTTTTAATCATGACTTCAAAGGGCTGGTGAAATATTTCTGGTGTCCCTTGTCAAAGAGGTGAGCGTACTTATTATAGGTGCTGAATGAGATGTTCCTTGTATAGATTTATTTTGTTTAATTATAATTCCTTGTTACAAGGGTTGGTTCTCTGATAGGGGAGGGGAAAGAAGGGGAAGATCCTTGGGAAGTCATAGCAATATATATTTTTAAAAAGTAAAAATTAATGATATTTTTAAATGAAGGAAGGAGGCAGCTAGGTGACATAGTGGATAGAGAGTCAAGCCTAGAGATGGGAGGTCCTGGACTCAAACCTGGCTTCAGACATTTTCTACCCTGGGCAAGTCACTTAACTCCAATTGCCAAGCCCTCTCCTCTCTTCGGCCTTAGAACTGATACTTATCAATTTTAAGATAGAAGGTAAGGGTTTAAAAAAAAATAAAGGAAGAGATGCGGGAAACTTCTCCACAATCAGTCCAAACATTCTTTTTAATTTTTTAAGAATCAGATTCCATAATATACTTCCTCTGGATATAGCTTTAACTGCATTAGCTCCTACCCTCAGTTAGTCCTTCTCTTTAAATATTCATGTGTGATTATATTTTATTTAGTTTCTGTCTAGAATCCCTTTGAAGACTTCTATTTGTTTTTCAGCTACTATATTGCTTTCAACAACATTTCAAACACTTTCCTCGTTTTTAGTAACCCTGTAACCTAGAGTTTCATAATTAAATGCCCCTGAACTATATTGCACATGTAGATATCAGATTTCCTTTGGGGGGGCATTTTATCCATTTTAAAACATTCAGAGAAGGGGTCCATAGGTTTCACCAGGCTGCCAAATGGGTATGTAACAAAAAAAAAAGATTAAGAACCCTTGCTTTAGGCATTGTTGGCACACGCCAAGGGAAGAGGAGAATTGAGGCAAATTATTTGGATAGTTCAGTCCACAAAAATTCTCGCTTAAAATATCTATATATTGACAGATCGAATATATAGAAAATTAAGATAAAATCATTCCTCTCTAAGACATGAAGAGAATTGCATCAATTCTCCATCTTACTTAGTGAATTGAGATCCACGTATGGTATGTGGAAAAGATTATAAAATTTGGAAGCAGAAGGTCTGGCTTTAGATTTTAAAAAGTATCTAGATCTGGGATTAGAAGAGGGTTGGCTTAAATCCTAGTTCTATTTGCTTACTTGAGTGATCCTAAATAATTCAACCTCTTGGAACTCAGTTTTCTCATCCATAAAATGAGAAAATTAGATTAGACAACCTGGGAAGTCCCTTCTAGCTCTAATCTTTGAACTTTCTGATCCTTTCCATGCTATTTACAATATATGTGATGCAAAGATGCAAATCATCTACCTTGTACAATGCCTCAGGTGCCAACTTCTTAATTTTTTTTTTTTAATATATTTTATTTGGTCATTTCCAAGCATTATTCGTTAAAGACATAGATCATTTTCTTTTCCTCCCCCCCCCCCACCCCCCATAGCCGACGCGTAAGTCCACTGGGCATTAGATGTTTTCTTGATTTGAACCCATTGCATTGTTGATAGTATTTGCATTAGAGTGTTCATTTAGAGTCTATCCTCTGTCATGTCCCCTCAACCGCTGTATTCAGGCAGTTGCTTTTTCTCGGTGTTTCCACTCCCATAGTTTATCCTTTGCTTATGAATGGTGTTTTTTTCTCCTGGGTCCCTGCAAGTTGTTCAGGGACATTACACCGCCACTAATGGAGAAGTCCATTACGTTCGATGATACCACAGTGTGTTTGTCTCTGTGTACAATGTTCTCCTGGTTCTGCTCCTCTCGCTCTGCATCACTTCCTGGAGGTTGTTCCAGTCTCCATGGAACTTCTCCACTTTATTATTCCTTTTAGCACAATAGTACTCCATCACCAACATATACCACAGTTTGTTCAGCCATTCCCCAATTGATGGGCATCCCCTCATTTTCCAATTTTTGGCCACCACAAAGAGCGCGGCTATGAATATTTTTGTACAAGTCTTTGTGTCCATTATCTCTTTGGGGTACAGACCCAGCAATGCTATGGCTGGGTCAAAGGGTAGATATTCTTTTAGCACCCTTTGGGCATAGTTCCAAATTGCCCTCCAGAATGGTTGGATCAGTTCACAGCTCCACCAGCAATGAATTAATGTCCCTATTTTGCCACATCCCCTCCAGCATTCATTACTTTCCTTTGCTGTTATGTTAGCCAATCTGCTAGGTGTGAGGTGATACCTCAGAGTTGTTTTGATTTGCATCTCTCTGATTATAAGAGATGTAGAACACTTCTTCATGTGCTTGTTAATAGTTTTGATTTCTTTATCTGAGAACTGCCTATCCATTTCCCTTGCCCATTTATCAATTGGAGAATGGCTTGATTTTGTGTACAATTGATTTAGCTCTTTATAAATATGAGTAATTAAACCTTTGTCAGGGGTTTCTATGAAGATTTTTTCCCAATTTGTTGTTTCCCTTCTGATTTTAGTTATATTGGTTTTGTTTGTACAAAAGCTTTTTAGTTTGATGTAGTCAAAATTATTTATTTTACATTTTGTGATTCTTTCTATATCTTGCTTGGTTTTAAAGCCTTTCCCCTCCCAAAGGTCTGACATGTATACTATTCTGTGTTTACCCAATTTACTTATGGTTTCCTTCTTTATGTTTAAGTCACTCACCCATTTTGAATTTATCTTGGTGTAGGGTGTGAGGTGTTGATCTATTCCTAATCTCTCCCACACTGTCTTCCAATTTTCCCAGCAGTTTTTATCGAATAGTGGATTTTTGTCCCAAAAGCTGGGATCTTTGGGTTTATCGTATACTGTCTTGCTGAGGTCGCTTTCCCCCAGTCTATTCCACTGATCTTCCTTTCTGTTTCTTAGCCAGTACCAAATTGTTTTGATGACTGCTGCTTTGTAATATAGTTTTAGGTCAGGGACTGCAAGGCCCCCATCATATGTGTTTTTTTTTCATTATTTCCCTGGATATCCTTGATCTTTTGTTCTTCCAAATGAACTTTGTTATGGTTTTTTCTAAATCAGTGAAGAAGTATTTTGGTAGTTCAATGGGTATGGCACTAAATAGATAAATAAGTTTGGGTAGGATGGTCATTTTTATTATATTGGCTCGTCCTATCCATGAGCAGTTAATGTTTTTCCATTTGTTCAAGTCTAGTTTTAGTTGTGTGGCGAGTGTTTTGTAGTTGTGTTCATATAGTTCCTGTGTTTGTCTTGGGAGGTAGATTCCTAGGTATTTTATTTTGTCTAAGGTGATTTTGAATGGGATTTCTCTTTCTAGTTCTTGCTGCTGAGCTGTGTTGGAGATATATAGAAAAGCTGATGATTTATGTGGGTTTATTTTGTATCCTGCAACTTTGCTAAAGTTGTTGATTATTTCAATTAGCTTTTTGGTTGAATCTCTAGGATTCTTTAAGTAGACCATCATGTCATCCGCAAAGAGTGATAACTTGGTCTCCTCCTTGCCTATTTTGATGCCTTCAATTCCTTTATCTTCTCTAATTGCTACTGCTAGTGTTTCTAGTACAATGTCAAATAGTAGAGGTGATAATGGGCATCCTTGTTTCACTCCTGATCTTATTGGGAATGCATCTAGTTTATCCCCATTGCAGATGATATTAGCTGTTGGTTTTCGATATATACTGTTTATTATTTTTAGGAATGACCCTTCTATTCCTATGCTTTCTAGTGTTTTTAATAGGAATGGGTGTTGTATTTTATCAAAGGCTTTTTCTGCATCTATTGAAATAATCATGTGATTCTTGCTAGTTTGCTTGTTGATGTGGTCAATTATGTGGATGGTTTTCCTAATGTTGAACCAGCCCTGCATCCCTGGTATGAATCCTACTTGATCATGGTGAATGATCCTTCTGATCACTTGCTGGAGTCTTTTTGCTAGTATCCTATTTAAGATTTTTGCATCTATATTCATTAGGGAGATTGGCCTATAGTTTTCTTTCTCTGTTTTTGACCTGCCTGGTTTTGGAATCAGTACCATGTTTGTGTCATAAAAGGAGTTTGGTAGAACTCCCTCTTTGCTTATTATGTCAAATAGTTTGTATAGTATTGGGATTAACTGTTCTCTGAATGTTTGATAGAATTCACAGGTGAATCCATCAGGCCCTGGGGACTTTTTCTTAGGAAGTTCTTTGATGGCTTGTTGGATTTCAATTTCTGATATGGGATTATTTAGGAATTCTATTTCCTCTTCTGTTAGTCTAGGCAGTTTGTATTTTTGTATATATTCATCCATTTCTCCTAAATTGGTGTATTTATTGCCATATAATTGGGCAAAGTAATTTCTAATGATTGCCTTAATTTCCTCCTCATTGGAGGTGCTGTCCCCCTTTTCATCTTTAATGCTGTGAATTTGCTTTTCTTCCTTCCTTTTTTTAACTAGATTGACCAGTACCTTGTCTATTTTGTTGTTTTTTCAAAGTACCAGCTTCTTGTCTCATTTATTAAATCAATAGTTCTATCACTTTCGATTTTATTAATTTCTCCCTTAATTTTTAGGATTTCTAATTTGGTTTTCTGCTGGGGGTTTTTAATTTGATCGCTTTCCAGTTTTTTCATTTGCATTTCCAATTGATTGATCTCTGCTCTCCCTTGTTTGTTAATATAAGCATTCAGGGATATGAATTTACCTCTGATTACCACTTTGGCTGCATCCCAAAAGGTTTGGAAGGATGTTTCGCCATTGTCATTTTCCTCGATGAAATTATTAATTGTTTCTATGATTTCTTCTTTAACTAAACGGTTTTGGAGTATCATATTGTTTAATTTCCAATTGGTTTTAGATTTGGTTTTCCATGTACCATTACTAATCATTATTTTTATTGCCTTGTGATCTGAGAAGGCTGCATTCATTATTTCTGCTTTTCTGCATTTGTGTGCTATGTTTCTGTGACCTAATGTATGGTCAATTTTTGTGAATGTGCCATGTGGTGCTGAGAAGAAGGTGTATTCCTTTTTATCCCTATTTATTTTTCTCCATATGTCTATTAATTCTAATTTTTCTAAGATTTCATTCACTTCTTTTACCTCTTTCTTATTTATTTTTTGATTTGATTTATCTAAATTTGATAATGGTTGGTTTAAGTCTCCCACTAGTATGGTTTTATTGTCTATTTCTTCCTTCAATTCTCCTAGTTTCTCCATTAGAAATTTGGGTGCTATATTATTTGGTGCATACATATTGATTAATGATATTTCCTCATTGTCTATAGTCCCTTTTAACAAAATATAATTGCCTTCCCTATCCCTTTTGATCAGGTCTATTTTTGCATTGGCTTTATCAGATATCATGATTACCACTCTTGCCTTCTTTCTATCAGTTGAAGCCCAGAAGGTCTTACTCCATCCTTTAATTCTGACCTTGTGGGTGTCAACCCGCCTCATGTGTGTTTCTTGAAGACAACATATGGTAGGGTTTTGGATTCTAATCCATTCTGCTATTCGTCTACGTTTTATGGGTGAGTTCATCCCATTCACGTTCAAAGTTATGATTGTCATTTGTGGACTCCCTGGCATTTTGATTGCCTTCCCTAATTCTAACCTTTTCTTCTTCGGCTCTACCTTTTAGTCCAGTGATTTACTTTGAAACAGTCCCCCTTGTCCCCTCCCTTGATGTTTCCCTTTTTAGTCCCTCCCTTTTTGTTCCCTCCCCCTCCCCCCTCTCTTTCCCTCCCTTTTTGTTCTCCCTCTCCCCCTCCCTCCCTTGGTTTTCCCTTCTCCTTACCCTTGTTGGGTAAGATAGAATTCAAGATCCCAATGGATCTGGATGTTTTTCCCTCTCAGAGCTGATTTCCCTGAGATTGAGGTTTAAGTAACCCCCCCCCCCTCTCTTCCTCTCCTTCTTATAGGAGTTTTCTTCCCCTCCCCTTCCCATGTGAATCTTTGTGTGAGAATGATTATTCTATTTGGTCTTTCTTTACCCCCTATTTATACATTACATTTTCCCCACATGTTAGTATACATAGATTGATATAAATGTAGTCCTTATAGAAGAGAGTTTGAGTAAAAGAAGAAGATAACATTTTCCCCTTTCCTTAATATTTACCTTTTCAGGTATTCCTTGCTCTTTGATTTTCGGTATCAAACTTTCCACAGAGCTCTGGTCTTTTCTTTGCAAAAAGTTGGAAGTCTTCTATTTTGTTGAATGCCCATACTTTCCCTTGGAAGTATATAGTCAGTTTTGCTGGGTAGCTGATTCTTGGTTGGAGACCCAGCTCTCTTGCCTTTCTGAAGATCATGTTCCATGCCTTACGATCATTCAGAGTAGAACTTGCAAGGTCTTGGGTGACCCTGATTGGCATTCCTTTATATCTAAATTGTCTTTTTCTGGCTTCCTGTAGGATTTTTTCTTTTGTTTGATAGCTTTGGAATTTGGCAATTACATTCCTGGGAGTTGTCTTTTGGGGGTTTAGTGTAGAAGGTGTTCTGTGAGCTCTGTCAGTGGCTGTTTTGCCCCCTTGTTCTAGAATCTCTGGGCAGTTTTCTTTGATTATATCTTGTATCACCATGTCCAGTTTGGTGTTTATTTCTGGCTTATCTGGGAGTCCAATTATTCTTAAATTATCCCTTCTCCCCCTATTTTCCAGATCTATCACCTTGTCGGTGAGATATTTTATGTTCTCTTCTAATTTCTTGGTATTTTGGCTTTGCTTTATTGATTCTTGCTCTTTTACACGATCGTTGTCTTCCAGCTGCCTGATTCTGGCCTTTAAAGCCTGGTTTTCTTTTACAGTTTGGTCAAACTGGTTTTGTAGATGCGTGAATTTCTTTTGCATTATTTCCAACTTTTCCTCCCAGAAGGCTTCCATCTTTTTGGTCATTTCTGATTCAAATTCTTCATAGGTTTGTGGAGAGTTTCCATTTCCTTTGGACGGTTTTGGAGCATTTTCTTTTATATTATCTTCTGTCTGCTCTGTATTTTGTATTTTGGCTCCATAGAATGTGTCCAAAGTCGCCCCTTTCTTCTTATTTTTCTTGGTATTTTGGGGCTTCTGTGGTTCTGTGGAGTTTGCCATTTCTGAATGTGGAGGATTAGTTTTTCTTGTCTCTTTCTGGTGTTCAGAGGCTTTAGTCCTGGGCAGATAGTTCTATGAGCTTTCCCTGGGTTAAACTGAATATGCCTCACTGGAACTGGAATGGAAGGGTCGGACCACGAGGCCACACTCCCCCCCCCCCCCCCCCCCCCCCCCCCGCTCGCTTTCCGGAAGTTGCCTTCAGAATCGCTGGCCGTGAGGCTGTTTCGTCGGCCTGCGGGGGGATGGGCTGCAGCTTTCCCAAGCTCCGGGCAAGGACTTTCACTGAGACTTGGATAGCAGGATCCAGCCCGTGAGGCTGTCTTGCCCGCCCTGAGGGTTGCTGTTGTTTCGACCAGCTCTCTGCAGCGGAAGCCCCAGGCAGTAACTTTCACCGGGACTGTAGAAGGCCCTGAGGGTTCTGCTCTCTGAGCCCAGCCGGGCTGCGGCTTCCGGGAGCCTTGGACTCTGCGCTCCTACCCCTGAGGTCCGAGTGATCTCGGGTTCTGGCTTTTGAAGGGAGCCGTACCTTTTGAACCGGGTCCAGGTCCAGGAGGAGGGTTCCCAGGGTCTGTGCTGTTGATCGTTTTGAATTTCGGCGCCTTAGGAGCTTATCGTTTGAGATCGGTCGGGAAGGGTTTTCAGGAGATCTGAGCTTTAGCTTTCTCTAAGCCGCCATCTTAACCGGAAGTCTCGCCAACTTCTTAATTTTAATAGCTCATATCTTTATAATTTTAAGATGCTAAAGCCTGGGATCATAGATTTAGAGCTAAAGATTGATTCCAACTCCCTCATTTTACAGATGAGAAAACAAGTTCAGACTTGCCCAGGGTCACCTGGACATTAATCTGAAATAAGATTCATACCCAGGTCTTCCTGATTCTAAGACCAGCCCTTTATGTATCATCATGTGAAGTCTCTTCTACCTACATTATTTTATCTGATCTTCAGTGTTCCTGTCAGGTAGGTGCTATTAGTATCCTCATTTTAGGAGGAACTTGAAGTTTAGGAAGGTCACTTAGTCTTACTGAGGTTTACATAGTTATTAAGTGTCAAAGGAGTTGATTTAAATCCTAGGTGAAGCATAGGATGGAGCATAAGATCTAGAGTCAGGGAGATCTGAGTTCAAGTCCAGCCTCAGATACTTGCTAGCTGGATGGCCTTGGCCAAGCCTTCTATCTTCTCTTTGTTTCAGTTTCTTCATCTGTGAAATGGGAATAATAATAGCATCTAATGAGATAATAATTATAAAGTACTTAGTGAAGTGTCTGGCACATAATAAATACTATATAAATGTTAGCTATTGTTATTGAGCACAGCTAAGTGGCCCAGTAGATTGAGTACCGGATCTGGAAAGAGGAAGACTTAAGCTCCTGAGTTCAAATCTGGTCTCAGACAATTACTGTTTGCCTCAGTTTCTTCATCTGTAAAATGAGCTGGAGGAGGAAATGGTAAACTACTCCAGTGTCTTTTTCAAGAAAACCCCAAGGGGATCATGAAGAGTCAGACACAACTGAATAGCATTATTATTGTTGTTGCTAATCATAACTTCAGGTTCAGTTCTGTCTACAAGGTCATCTTCCTCATAAAAAGGGGGTCAGATTAAATTATTTCTAATATCCCCTCTAGATCTAAAATAAGACTTATGACTTTGTTGACTTTATTGAAAAAGAGCAAATATTACTCTATTTTTTCAGTAACCTTTCTCTGAATTTTATTACAATTAGCACAAAAGACTAGGCTTTTATTGTTGCCACGGTGTTAATGATATTAGACTCATCCAACATAACTACTCAAACTGTGCTATTCTACAACTGTACTATTAATCATGTATTCATATTGATAATGAACCCATTAAATTTTTTTATTTTATGTATTTTTTAAGATATTTTATTTTTGCAATTACATTTAATAATGATTTTCCATATACATTTTCTGAAGTTATAAGATCTAAATTTCCTTCTCTTCCCATCCCCTTCCCAGAGATGGTAAGCAATTTGATCTCCATTATACATGTATTATCATGCAAAATATATTTCCATATAAGCAGTTAATTTCTCTGAAAGGTGCTAATGAGGAAGGAGATTGGTGAGACATCATAAGAAAGGGGAAATTGTATATGAGCATATAGACTTTGAAAATCCTAGAATTTCCATTTATTTTGCTCTTGAAAAAGATTTCTGTTTCTAAGTTTCAAGGTGCAGGAACAAAACAAAGAAGAAAGGTTGACATGCCCTGTCAACCCCAGAGAGCATTTCTGAGCATTATGCTCAGAAAGGCATTTTTCAATCATGGATCCCACCTAAGCTGGAACCTGAGCCTCTGTGGTTTGTAATAAGGATAGCCCAAGAACTAAGACTCAGACCAAGAAATGTAAACTGGCTTCCTCAATTTTTTTGAATCAGAAATGGAGTCAAATCTGAAATGGAAACAGACTGGGTACCTAGACACTCAACTTCTAGGTATTCTATCAAATGGTGACATGAAGGCAGAACTATGTTTCCCCTTCCCACAATATTTCTTTGATCTAGTTGACAAAGGACCTAGACCTGAAAAGGTCTAGGATTCATAGCTCCTATCTTTAACCCTTCTGCTACCTGAAGAAAGGAAGTGCTCAGAAAAAGGTTTTCACTTTTAGGGAAATGATCAGGAGGATGAGGAGAAAGGGAAAGATGGAGAGGAATAGTAATAGGGGACAGTTTACAGCTGAACTGGAGAGTCTACAAAGTAGGCCTTTCTGAGCATCCTATTAATTTTTAATATAATTTAAAGCATACAAATTATCTGTGAAATGATATAAAACACAGTTTTATTAGAGGAGATTCCTTAGACCCATAATTCAGAACAATATTCCATTTTCTTTCCCCCTAGACTAAATTTTCAATCAGGCTGACAAGAGTGACTAAATCTGCTCCATGAATAGAGTAGCACATAGATAGACTGTCTCTCTCTCTCCCTCTCTCTCTCTCTCTCTCTCTCTCTTTAAATTTAATTTAATTTTTAAAAATTTATTATTTTTAGTTACATATAGAAATAATTTTTGACAATTATGTTCTGACATTTTAGAATTTAGATTTTTTCTCTCCCTCCCTTCCCGTCCTCACTGAGACAGTAAATAGTCAGATATAGGTTATACCAGTACTTTCCTGCAATATATATATTTCCATGTTGTTCATGTGATAGGAGACATATCACATGTACGATAAAAATCTCATGAAGGAAATAAAGCAGAAGATGCCATACTTTGATATGCACTCTGACTCCAGAAGTTTCCTCTTTGAGTATAGATAGCATCTTCATCATGAGTCCCTTGTGGTTTTCTTGGAGATTTGCTTTGCTGATCATGATTTAGTCCTTTCCAGTTGACCATCACATAATATTTCTGTTATTGTATACATTGTTCTCCTGGTTCTGCTCATTTCACTTTGTATCAGTTCATACAAGTTTTTCTGAACTTATCCTATTCACAATTTCTTATACCACAATAGTATTCCATTACAACCATATATCACTATTTGTTCATCTTCAAGTGAGGGATAGTCCCACAGATTCCAATCCTTTGCCACTACAAAAAGAACTGCCAAAAATATTTTGGTACAGGTAGGACCTTTTCTCTTATCTCTGATCTCTTTGGGACACAGGTCCAGTAGTAGTATTGCTGGGTCAAAGAATGGTTTTAGGAATGGTTATATGGGTTCACAGTCCTACCAACAGTGCATTAGTGTTCTGATTTTCTCACATCTCCTCTAAGTTTTATCATTTTCCTTTTGGGTTATGTTAGCCAATCTGATAAGTATAGGGTGGTATCTCAGTTGTTTCAGTTTGCAAGGAAGGGATCCTCTCTTGCTTATCTAATAAAGAGACATGGTCCAAGAAACTCCTTTGTCTTTTGGCTGAAGTCCAGAACCACCTAGTGAACAAATTGTATGCTTCATTCCTTTGCTGGTTAATTAATTAACAGCCTACATTTCCATAGATTTGCAGAAAGCAAGGGAACAAACTGAGTATGGAATGGTTTTGCTTCAGTAACACCATAGAATGCATACCCAACACACACCACCTGTCACATACATTATTATTAGCACCCAAGATAATGTTGAAAAACCATACGATAACTTTTTTTAGCTGGTCAGCTATTTACAATAGAATTCTTATGAAACTACTTGCCTTTGTTACCATGTTTCATTTAAATCATGCATTCTTGGAACTATTAATTTATTACATGGGACATGCCTATAATTTAATTATTTAAAATCCATAATCTCTTGAAAACTCCTAAGGATAAGTACAAATCACTCTACCAGGTTATATTAATTCTCTTGGTAGTTTGATTGATGTATGATTTCAAAATCCTGGTTATTCCATTCACCAATGAAGATCATAGCCTCTTCACCCCTTTTCAGCCTGTGCAATTATTGTCTGGAACTTTCCAACATATAGGGAAGATGGTGTCTCTTCCAGGTACTCTTTTAATTTCTTATCTGTTTAGTAAGGTAGTTATTCCTCCACTCCACTCTTCAACTGCTTAATGTGAAGGAAGGGTGTTAGAAATCTTCAGATCCTATAGTTTAGCCTGGGATGATGTAGAAGAGATTCCTTCCTGCTCATGTGTAATTAGGCTACCTTTCTTCTGAAATCTCTTCCAACCCAGAGATTCTGAGATTTAGAATAAGAAGGAAAGGGCTATATTTCTGAGACTGATAATACTAATAATGATAATGATGTTGATAATTCTTTATTTGTTCATACCATAAATAATTAGAAGTGTGATCTTGAGAGTTATTTCATTTCTTTGGGACTCACCTGGCCTATAAAATTAATAGATTACTTAAAAAAAAACCCTTACCTTCTATTTTAGAATCAATACTGATTCTAAGGCAGAAGAGTTGTAATGGCTAGGCAATTTCCCATAGACTTGCCCACAGTCACACAGCTAGGAAATGTCTGAGGCGAGATTTGATCTCAGATTCTCTTGACCTCAGATCTGACACTCTATCCACTATGCTACCCAGCTGCCCTTAGATGCTCTTCTAACTCTAAAATTCTCTTTCCCCCAGGTAAAAATGATATTGTTCAATATAATTCAATTGTTTACTTGTCATATATGCCTTATAGCCTTCCCAGTTCAGCTAAAAACTGTCTCCTACTACCTTCACACACCTCAAACATCTTTTTCTTTCTCCTCATCTTCCTGATCATTTCCCTAAAATGGAAAATCTTCCTGAGCACTCCTTTTCTTCAGGTGTTAAGGGCAGGAGCTATAAATCCTAGTCTAGGCCCTCAGCCAAATGGGGCTAAGACATATAGTGGAAAGGAGAAACATGTCCTTCTTCCTCTATTTCACCATCTGATGGGGCACTAAGAAGTTGTGAGTCTAAGTGCCCATCTTTTGGGTGTTTCATCAGAAAACTGAAATTTAGAAAGGCTGAGGCCTACCCAGGATAAGTAATGGAGCTTGAAACAGAATTCAGGTCTTCTAGTCTTTAGTCCAGTATTCTTTTTAGTGACTAGGGCTTCCTTGGTTATGCAGTGCTTCTATGGGTTGCAAGAGGAAAGGCAGAAAGTTTTGTTGGGTTTGTTTGCTTGTTCTTTGCTAAAGAAGGAAGCTGAGATAAGGAAGAAGAGGACGTGGCAAGCACTTGAGAATAAATACTCTAGGAATTTCTGTCTACACAGGCATACTCCATGTAACTGCCCAACCAATGATGTTTTGCAATAATGCCATTAATAGTTGGAACAACTGACTCTAATGTCCTAAGAAGGCTGATGGTGAAATTGGTGAGTCAATATGGGAAGAATGGGGAAGTTAAATGGAGGATATACAGACCCTGAAAAGCACAGTTTCCATTTCTTTTGCTCTTGAAAAATTTGCCTTCCCCAAGTTTCAGAGAAAAATGTGCAGAGGATAGGTTCACAAATCCTGTCAAACTCAGAGAGTCATTATGCTCACATTGGCATTTTCAGTCTTGAACTCCACCAGATCTGGGATCTAAGCTTCTGATTGCCCTCATATGCCACGAGCCTAATGAGTTAAGGACCAGATTAGGAAATGCAATTTGCCTTTCAGGAATATAGTGAGTCAATTCTAGAGTCATATCTGGAACAGAAACAAGGCTGGGCACCTAGAGTCACAATTTCTGGGACTCTCATCAGATAGTGAGATGGAGGAAGAATACATTTTCCCTTTCCATGGTGTTTCTTTGTTCTGGTTGACTGAGGCCCTGGACCTCTAAAAAGAAGTCTGACTCCTAGTTCCTGCTCTTAATCGTTTTACCAACTGGAGAAAAATGCTCAGGTAAAGATTTAGGAAATGATCAGGGAAATTGAAGAAATAATGCAAACTTGTATATAACATTCCATTGCTAGTTAATTAAGTAATTATGTGTATATATGATATAAATATAGTAAGTAAATTAAGTAATAATACACTATTTTTCTGAAGGCTTGCATAAAGCAAGGAAACTAAGTATGTTTTGTTTTGTTTTGTTTTTTGTCTCTTATATAACAGTGCCTTGTCTCTTCTTTAGCTCTCTATGATTACCTCAATCCTTTTTTACCATCTTAACCAAAGAAAAACTTTATGGATATAAAGCTAGTAGAGAAACTTTTTAATTTTATTTGTTGTTGTTTAGTTTCATATGACTTTATGTGATCCTATAGACTTTTGTCTGTGGGGAATCTCTTGGCAAAGATACTGGAGTATCTGTCTCCATTTCTTTCTCCAGTGTGTCTCTATTTTACAAATAAAGAACTGAGGCAAAGAAAGGTTAAGTGACTTGCCCAGGGCCACAAACCTAATACGTGTCTGAGGCAGAACTTGAACTCAGATCTTTCTGACTCCAAGCCTGCTGTTCTATGCACTGCACCACTTAGATACCCCATTTTTATTTGTGGGAGTACTCAACATTAAGTGGCTCAGAGATACATATTTCCATTTCAATAAAACATAGAAAAAGACTCCAGCTGATTTCCTGACAGCACACCTTCCAAAGAGTGATTTTTCTGATATGGATTTTTTAAATGGGAAGTTTCTCCTTCCAGGGTCAAGTTCTTCTCATAGAAAATCTTCTGTTTGAGGACTGGTCTGAGTATACCCTCATCTGACACAATTTAAGAATAAACAATTTTACAAGTCGCTTAAGAATACTTATCCATTGTTTTCTTTATACCCTTAACTTCTGTCTTGGAATCTATCGGATAGATTCCAAGGCAGAAGAGGATTTAGACAGGAAATCTAAACTCAGTTCTTCCTTACTCAAACTCTGGCATTCTACTTACAAAGGACAAAAATGTTTTGGGGTATAGGGATAGATTAGTGAAGCGTACGCCTGAGCTAGTTTGCATATATGTTGAATAGCATAATTCACTCCATTTTCTTTCCCCTGCCCTGCCATAGTTAACCTATGTAGACATATGCAATGTGTGCATGAGTGTTTACACACAGGCTGGGCAATGGGGGTTAAGTACCTGCCTACAATACAGGCCTGGCACTCTATCTACTGAGTCACCTAGCTGTCTCATTGTTTTCTAAAATTGGGCTTTTCTGTAAAGGTTCAAGATATAGTGGAAAGAGGATTGGCTTGGGAATAAGGACTTCTGCACTTATGTAAAAAAATGAGACTTCTCATTGTTTATAACTATATAGCCATTTGTCCAACCTTCAGTCATCTAGTCTTCCTTCCCAGATGCCTAACCTGGTGAAAGTTGGACTTCAGTGAATATTGGTTGGCAGCTCAGAAGCCATAATTAATTATCATAACTTTGTGGGCACTCATGAGCAACCATGCTTGGCTTTGTGGTATCCTGTTATCTTCCCACAGTGGGCACAGCTTGCTCACCCATATTTTAAAAATACATTTAATAAATGCCCCCACAGTGTCCTAGGTGCTAGAAAATATTTCCATTTGAGAGAAAAGAATTTGGGGCAGCTAAGTGGCTCAGGGGATAGAGCCAGATCGATAGACAGGAGGTCCTGGGTTCAAATTTGGTCTCAGACACTTCCTAGCTGTATGACCCTAGACAAGTCACTGAACCCCAATTGCCTAGTCCTTCTCACTCTTTTGTCTTAGAACCAATACTTAATGTTGATTCTAAGATGGAAGGTAAGGGGTTAAAAAAAAGGAAGGGAAGAGAGAGGGAGAGAGAAGGAGGAGAGGGAAGGAGAGAGGGGAGGGAAGGAAGGAGAGAGAGAGAGAGAGAGAGAGAGAGAGAGAGAGAGAGAGAGAGAGAGAGAGAGAGAGAGAGAGAGAGAATAGGAAAGAGAGAGAGGTAGAGGGAGAAGGAGAGAGACCACTTCACTATCCAAACAAACAAACAAAAAAAGCAACCAAGTCACACCAAGCTTCCTCGCCTCCAACTCCCAGCTGAGGCTTGAATGGTCCTGACTGCTTCCATGTTTTCCTTATGGTAAACTGCTGGCCGATTGACCAGTGAGATCATTACCTGCTGAGCATTAGATAATCTAGAGAAGGGAGATCCAAGAAGAGAGAGCAGTTCCAATCCAGGAAAAGAAAGAGTTCTGAGGGAAAGAGCTTATTACTGCACTGTCCAATGATGTCATTTCTTCTGTGTCTCTGATGGGCCAGGCTTTGGCCCCAGTCCAGTTCCAAGTCCTGACATAGCACCCCTCTCATAAAGACTCTAGTCCCTCTATAAGTCAGAACTCCACAGCCACACGGCATTTTAATCACAATACTTGTTGTCCTGTCATTATACTCACAAACTTGTAAGGGATTTTCAAATGGAATAAGTGGGTAAATTTTATATTAAATTCACACAATCCTTCCTCTGATTCTTTGGGAGATTAATCACCCCATATATGATGTCTATACATCTCAAGATTTTCTCACCAGTGTGCATAAGGGCACAAAGATATACATTTCATGGAAAGTCCAACTACAACTGGGTTTTTTTAACATACTAAAAAATGATTGATAGATCCATTGACAAAGAGCCATTAGGAAGTAGTCCCCTTTTTGGCACATGGGCTATACCATCAGGATAAAATAATGGTGCCTGGGAAGAACAAAAGTAGATGGAGGGCCCAACCCTCCAAAGGCTCACTCAGAGGCTTATGACATAGTGTTTGATTTCTGGGGACATCCTCTGTTGCTGTTGCTGTCATCTTTTTGGTCCATTTGGAATCATGATGGTTCTTACAACATCTTCCCCAGGATATCTGCTATCCTGGTCCAGGTTGTTGGCAATATCTTTTCCTAAAATTATTTTTAAAAGATCTTAGTCTATGGACTTTTAGGATAACTTCAACCCCCCACCCCAAGAGGACAAGATACTACCCAGGATCTAATCCTAACATAACCTGAATGTAACACAAATTAAATACTCCAACACTATACAGAGACTGATACGCTGTGGTACAGTCGAAGGTAATGGACTTCTCCATTAAGGTCAATGCAATGTCCCTGAACAATCTGCAGGGATCTAAAAAACACTATCCACAAGCAGAGGATAAACTATGGGAGTAAAAACAGAGAGGAAAAGCAACTGCTTGACTACAGGGGGGAAGGGGATACGACTGAGGAGAGACCCTAAATGAACACTCTAATGCAAATACCAACAACATGGAAATGGGTTCGAACCAAGAACACATGTGATACCCAGTGGAATTGTGCGTCGGCTATAGGAGAGGTGGTGGGAAGGGGGTGAGGGGGAGGAAAAGAAAATGATCTTTGTTTCCAATGAATAATGTTTGGAAATGACCAAATAAAATAATGTTTAAAGTGGAAAAAAAAAAAGAAGATAGCACCTAATCACTGCTAAAAATATATATCTCCCTCTCATTGTCTCTGATTGTACCTCCTGCTCATCGAGACCTAAGATTGGTGGTTAAATTTTGGAGTGGAATCTTGAAAAATGTAATGCTAGGATATAAAACAAGTATAAAATTCTCATTCAAAGGTCTTAGGTTGAGAGGAAAACCTAAAGACCCAGCTTTGCTGAGAGATACCAGTCTCTCTCAATAAACCTATTATTGGCTTGGGGGAAAAAAAAAATAAATACTCCAACACAGTGAATATTCATTTATATCAACAATAGACTTGGCACAGGATATATAGCTGGGTTTTAGGTTACTGATCTAAGGAGGCATTAAATAATGTATGGATCTCTTCTCCCAAAAAAAAAGGAAGATAGAGAAAAGTTTTTTATAACCACCAGAGAAAGAGCCTTTGGGTTCAGATGCAGACCACCTCATACTCTTTCACATTAGTTTATTTACAGATTTATTTGGGGGGTTTGGTTTTATATAAGTGTTCTCTTACAACAATGACCAATATGGAAGTGTATTTTTCATGATAAAACATATAACCCAGATAAAATTGCTTACCAACCCCAAGAGCAGGGAGGGAAGGGAGAAGGAGAGGCAATTTAAATTTTATAATTTTGTAAAAGCATGTTGAAAATTGTTAATATGTGTAATGGGAAAAATAAAATATCTTTGAATAAAAAAACATTCATTAGGCATTAAACTCTGTGCCAGGCACTGTGCTAACTAATATGGATACAAATATAATCAAGACAATTATAGTCCTCAATGTGTGTGTGTATACAAATTTATACACAAATAAACTAACTCATATGTGTGTATGTGTAAGTGCTGGACAAAGAGGAAGGATTTAGACAGGAAATCTAAACTCAGTTCTTCCTGACTCACAATCTGGCGTTCTACTTACAAAGGACAAAAATGTTTTGGGGTATAGGGATAGATTAGTGAAGCATACGCCTGAGCTAGTTTGCATATGTGTTGAATAGAATAATTGACTCCATTTTCTTTCCCCTGCCCTGCCATAGTTAACCCATGTAGACATAAGAAATGTGTCCATGAGTGTTTACACACAGAGCAATGACCCTGTCCTAAAACCCTCAATGGACCCACTATTTGTTCTAAGTTCCTTTTTTTAAATATAGAATGGGGTAGTGAGAAAAGAATTCTAAGTGATGTAGGCTCTCTATTCTTAAGAGCAACTTAAGAGTTTTAATTATGACATATGTCTCTTTTTGCCTCTTGGCAAAGATTGTGATACAAATATTTGTTTTACCAGTTCTTTTCTCAGCAAATTTTTGCCCACCAGGGAATATAAAGTAATAATAAATACTGTTTTCAGTTTAGTTTTCACTCATTTGGGATTCTGGCTTTCTACCAAGTAGCAAGTAAAGAAGGATAGCTTCCAGATTTTTTACTAAAAGTGACTACAAAATACTTACCCTCATCATCCAAGTGTTGACTGAGGAAGAATAATTTTCCTAATCTCAGGACACTGGTTTAAATTCTAAGACCTCAGCAAAACTTAGAAAGAAGATTCTAGAAATGCCCTAATGAAGCTCCATGGAATCCCTCACCTAGGGATCTCCATGCATTGCAATTCCAAATTCGTTCCTTTTTCTTCTGTAACCCACTACCCCATCCAGTATACATCCTATAAACATGGCTATACATTTTTGGTAATTATCTTTAAGATAAGATAAATTTCATATAAAGTTTCTCTGTAAAACAAGATAAACATCATATCCTCCAAAGTTGATATTGTTACCCTGTCATGAATTAGGGTAAGTGAAACACAATAGCTTTTTAAACAACTAACATTGCTGTAATCGTGAAATCTGAAATAAAGAGGCCACCCATGAGGTCATAGTCCTTTCTCCATCTGGCTGGCTTCACTAAAAACTATGATGAGTGAAATCTGAAACAACTAAGGAAACAAAGGTTTGAGCTTCCAAATATACCAACTTCTGCATGCCAATTGAACAACAAACCCAGACCCAGCTTCTCTGGCTTAGCAGCGGACCCTGAATACAGGAGGAGTTAGACTTTTTTTTTTTATTAAAACAAAATAATTAACAAGATATAAACCAAAATACAACATTAGGTAATCTGATTATGAAGTGGAGAAAAGATTAGAGGCTTTCCAAATTGGGAGGGGATTAGCAAACAAGTGCAATTCTCTGAAATCAAAAAAGAGGTGTCCCAATTCCCACTCCTAAGTGTCTTATATTTAATGAAAGGAACAAAGAAATAGTAACTGATTCACATGGGACAAAAATTTAGATAAGACATATGATGAGATGTTTAATTGTGAGAAAACTCGTTGCAATTTTCATATCTCACTGGGTTTCTGGCCATCATTATGTAGGTCCTTAGTAAAGGGTCTCTAAGGAACATGGAGAGGTGGTCTAGCTTCCCAGCTGTGTAGAACTAGGTTCAAAAAATGCAATAATGTTTTCTTACAATTTCCACAATTGAATCATGTTTTTTTCACAAGATAGAACTTGGACTAGACCTATAATTGAATGGAAAGAGAACTGAGCTAGATCTAGAATTGAGTCCACAAGAGGTGGAGTCAAGATGGCGGCTTAGAGTCAGCAAAAATTCATACCTCCATAAAACCTACCTCATCAATCAAAACCACAATGCTTCCAGGGGACTGAAAACCAAATCTAACAATAAGACAGAGCTAGGGAACCCTCCTCCTGGACCAGACTTAAAAGGTATGCCCCCCAAAAAGCCTGAACTCTAGAACTTGTGGGTTTAAGGGGAAGGAAGGAGGAAGGTCTCAGGACCCCTCCTCCACCTATAGCTCTGAACCTTCAATGGTGGCTAAAATCTCTGGATGGGCAAGGGCTCTAGTCCAGAGGGAGAACCTTGCCAGCAAAACTGTGCCAGGGTCAGGGCTTAGAACACAGGTGGCATAGAGGCAGCTAGAGGAGAAGTGCAGAGCAGGCAGCTCAGGCGCAGCTGAAACACTCCATCTTGCCCCACCCCCTTTCTGGAGGTTTTGGCTTCAGGGCACAGCCAGCTTTACAGATCAACTCCACTCTGGTTCAGTCTCATCAATAAGGGCAGATAAGAAGCCTTCAGAGGACAGAGAAGCTCACACTCCAACACCCCTCCCCCACAGATTGATCTGAGAGCCTTGCTGACTAAGCTCCAAGGGGCAAAGACTGCCACAAACTATAGGCAACAACCTTGACTACATTTTTACATATTTTTTCTCAAAGGTTTTGAAATTTCTGTGTATAACTACTACATAGGCCAAAGGAAACTCAACTTCTTCTTTGGACAGACATTTTGTTACAGAGTGATTCTTGAATCAGTTGCTGACTGTAAGTAGTCACATTGTCTGAAGTTCTTAGTATATACTTTTGTTAAAAAGAGAAGTCGCTTATGATGCGACTACAGTCTTCTGCTAATTCAACAGCATTTGAGATACTACTCTCAGAACCCATTTTTTTAACCAGCAATTTAGGATTGTTAAGAAAGCAAAAAAATGAGAGTCATAACAAGAGCCAGCACAAAAAGTCATTGTTTCCATGATCCCATGCTTCATAATAAGGAAACAAATAATGATGCAGTGCTTCCCTTTGATAGGATACAAGTTAACTAACTGTTTTACGTACTTTGGGCCATAATCTAGAGTGATCCTCTTGGCAGAAGCATTTTGGGAACTTTTCTACTGATGTGCTTCCTACCTCATTTGCCTGTTTTTCCATTTTCCAATTTCTTCCTGTCTTTCCACCTCTCTGACAAACTTTAGAAGGAAGCTTGCTTGTTTATTGGAGTTTCACTTAGCCTTTTGCTAACCTATTACATCATCTAAGCTGCCTGCCATAGGTAGATTCGAGGATGGACCAATGCTTCTCCACATTCCAGTGCTGACATAAAATTACTTGTGTGAAACATGATTATTTTAAAAGTCACATACTGTACACTTCAGCTAGCTTTCTCTCTCTGCCAGAGAATGGTAACTGTGTCAGCGACCCACTGCTTCCTGTTAATCATGTTCAGTTGTCCTCGGGGTTTGTTTGCTTAAAAAGCAGCCCTGCCAACTTAGCAGCATTGGTCCTAAATATGGGAACATTGCCTGGACAGTCATTTCATTAATACACGTTTACTACACAAATAGAAAATCACTTAACCCTTTATTTTCTCCTAAAGCCTCATTTATCCTATTAGGTCATTATGCTGTAAGGCACTGGATATTACTATCAAGCCACATTTTTCCTAGGGTTTCTTGACTCATTGGCAGTATGGGTGTGGTCATTGAGTGCACCACACTGACTCCATTTTGTGACTCAATTCAATTTTATTTTTGGAAATTTTTATTTAATTAGTCAATTTAGAATATTATTCCTTGGTTATAAGAATCATATTCTTTCCCACCCTCCCCTCCCCCCACCCTTCCCATAGCCAACACGCAATTCCACTGGGTTTTACATGTGTCATTGATCAAAACCCATTTCCATGTTATTGATTTTTTGCACGTTTACACATTTGCACGAGGATGATCATTTAGAGTCAGCATCCCCAATCATATCCCCTCATCCCATGTAATCAAGCAGTTGTTTTTATTCCGTGTTTCTACTCCCACAGTTTTCCTCTGAATGTGGATAGTATTCTTTCTCATAAATCCTTTTGAGTTGTTCAGGATCACTGCATTGCCACTAATGGAGAAGTCCATTACATTTGATTGTACCACAGTGTATCAGTCTCTGTGTACAATGTTCTCCTGTTTCTGCTCCTCTCCCTCTGCATCAGTTGATGGAGGTCATTCCAGTTCACATGGAATTTGAGCACAATGGTGTTCTATCACCAGCATATACCACAATTTGTACAGCCATTCCCCAATTGGAGGGAATCCCCTCATTTTCCAATTTTTTTTTGCCACCACAAAGAGCACAGCTATGAATATGAATATGAATATTTTTGTACAAGTCTTTTTCCTTATTATCTCTATGGGGTACAAAAGCAGCAGTGCTATGGCTGGATCAAAGGGCAAACAGTCTTTTATCGCCCTTTGGGCATAGTTACAGATTGCCCTTCAGAATGGTTGGATCAATTCACAACTCCACCAGCAATGAATTAATGTCCCGACTTTGCCACATCCCTTCCAACATTCATTACTTTCCTTTGCTGTCATGTTAGCCAATATGCTAGGTGTGAGGTGATACCTCAGAGTTGTTTTGATTTGCATCTCTCTGATTATCAGAGATTTAGAACACTTTTTCATGTGCTTATTAATAGTTTTGATTTCTTTGGCTGAGAACTGCCTGTTCATGTCCCTTGCCCATTTGTCAATTGGAGAATGGCTTGATTTTTTGTACAATTGATATAGTTCTTTATAAATTTGAGTAATTAAACCTTTGTCAGAGGTTTTTATGAAGATTGTTTCCCAATTTGTTGCTACCCTTCTGATTTTGGTTACATTGGTTTTGTTTGTTCAAAACCTTTTTAATTTAATGTAATCAAAATTATTTATTTTACATTTTGTGATTGTTTTCTAACTTGTGCTTGGTCTTAAAATATTTCCAAAGTTGCAGAATTAAAAATAAACCCACATAAGTCATTAGCATTTCAATATAGTTGCAACACATCTCAGCAGCATGAATTAGAAAGAGAAATTCAATTTAAAATCACCCTAGACAATATAAAATACTTCATAATCTATCTGCTGAGACGAAGACAGGAACTATATGAACACAACTACAAAACACTCTCCATACAATTAAAACTGGATCTAAACAATTGGAAAAACATCTACTGCTCATGGGTAGGACGAGCTAACATAATAAAAATGAAAATCCTACCCAAATTAATTTACTTATTTAGTGCCATACCCATTGAACTACCAAAAAACTTTTTTACTGAATTAGAAAAAAACACAACAAAGTTCATTTGGAAGAACAAAAGATCAAGGCTATCCAGGGAAGTCATGGATAAAAAATTGCGAAGGAAGGTGACCTTGTAGTCCCAGATCTCAAACTATACTATAAAGCAGTGGTCATCAAAACAATATGGTATTGGCTAAGAGACAGAAAGGAGGATCAGTGGAATAGACTTGGGGTAAGTGACCTCATCAAGACAGTCTTTGATAAGCCCAAAGATCCCAGCTTTGGGGACCAAAATCCAGTATTTCATAAAACCTGCTGGGACAATTGGAAGACAGTATGGGAGAAAATGGGTTTGGATCAACATCTCACACCCTACAATGGGTGAATGACTTGAATATAAAGAAAGAAACTATAAGTAAATGAGGTGAACACACAATAGTCCTTCTATTTTTATGCTTTCTAGTGTTTTCAATAGGAATGGGTGTTGGATTTTGTCAAAGGCTTTTTCAGCATCTTTTGAGATAATCATGTGATTTTTGTTGGTTTGCTTGTTAATATGGTCAGTTATGTAGATGGTTTTCCTAATATTGAACCATTTTTGCATTCCTGGTATAAATCCCACATGGTCATAATGAATAACCCTCCTGATCACTTGCTGGAGTCTTTTTTGCTAGTATTCTATTTAAGATTTTTGCATCTATATTCATTAAGGAGATTGGTCTATAGTTTTCTTTCTCTGTTTTTGACCTGCCAGGCTTTGGAATCAGTACCATATTTGTGTCATAAATGGAATTTGGTAGAACTCCTTTGTTTATTCTGTCAAATAGTTTCTATAATATTGGGATTAGTTCTTCTTTGAATATTTGATAGAATTCATTTGTCAATCCATCTGGTCATGGGGACTTTTTCTTAGGGAGTTCTTTGATGACTTGTTCAATTTCTTTTTCTGATATGGGGTTATTTAGGTATTCTACTTCTTCTTCTGTTAATCTAGGCAATCTATATTTTTGCAAATATTCATTCATATCACCTAGATTGCCATATTTATTGCCATATAATTGGGCATAATAATTTTTTTAATTATATTTTATTTGATCATTTCCAAGCATTATTCATTAAAGACATAGATCATTTTCTTTTCCTCCCCCCCACCCCCCATAGCCGACGCATAAATCCACTGGTCATTACATGTTTTCTTGATTTGAACCCATTGCTATGTTGATAATATTTGCATTAGAGTGTTCATTTAGAGTCTCTCCTCTGTCATGTCCCCTCAACCGCTGTATTCAGGCAGTTGCTTTTCCTCGGTGTTTCCACTCCCATAGTTTATCCTTTGCTTATGAGCAGTGTTTTTTTCTCCTAGATCCCTGCAAATTGTTCAGGGACATTACACCACCACTAATGGAGAAGTCCATTATGTTCGATTATACCACAGTGTATTAGTCTCTGTGTACAATGTTCTCCTGGTTCTGCTCCTCTCGCTCTGCATCACTTCCTGGAGATTGTTCCAGTCTCCATGGAACTCCTCCACTTTATTATTCCTTTTAGCACAATAGTATTCCATCACCAACATATACCACAGTTTGTTCAGCCATTCCCCAATTGATGGGCATCCCCTCGTTTTCCAATTTTTGGCCACCACAAAGAGCGCAGCTATGAATATTTTTGTACAAGTCTTTTTGTCCATTATCTCTTTGGGGTACAGACCCAGCAGTGCTATGGCTGGATCAAAGGGTAGATATTCTTTTGTCGCCCTTTGGGCATAGTTCCAAATTGCCCTCCAGAATGGTTGGATCAGTTCACAACTCCACCAGCAATGAATTAATGTCCCTACTTTGCCACATCCCCTCCAGCATTCCTTACTTTCCTTTGCTGTTATGTTCGCCAATCTGCTAGGTGTGAGGTGATACCTCAGAGTTGTTTTGATTTGCATCTCTCTGATTATAAGAGATTTAGAACACTTCTTCATGTGCTTATTAATAGTTTTGATTTCTTTATCTGAGAACTGCCTATCCCTTGCCCATTTATCAATTGGAGAATGGCTTGATTTTTTGTACAATTGATTTAGCTCTTTATAAATATGAGTAATTAAACCTTTGTCAGAGGTTTCTATGAAGATTTTTTTCCCAATTTGTTGTTTCCCTTCTGATTTTAGTTACATTGGTTTTGTTTATACAAAAGCTTTTTAGTTTGATGTAGTCAAAATTATTTATTTTACATTTTGTGATTCTTTCTATGTCTTGCTTGGTTTTAAAGCCTTTCCCCTCCCAAAGGTCTGACATGTATACTATTCTGTGTTTACCCAATTTACTTATGGTTTCCTTCTTTATGTTTAAGTCACTCACCCATTTTGAATTTATCTTGGTGTAGGGTGTGAGGTGTTGATCTATTCCTAGTCTCTCCCACACTGTCTTCCAATTTTCCCAGCAGTTTTTATCGAATAGTGGATTTTTGTCCCAAAAGCTGGGATCTTTGGGTTTATCATATACTGTCTTGCTGAGGTTGCTTTCCCCCAGTCTATTCCACTGATCTTCCTTTCTGTTTCTTAGCCAGTACCAAATTGTTTTGATGACTGTTGCTTTGAAATATAGTTTAAGGTCAGGGACGGCAAGGCCCCCATTATATGTGGTTTTTTTCATTATTTCCCTGGATATCCTTGATCTTTTGTTCTTCCAAATGAACTTTGTTATGTTTTTTTCTAAATCAGTGAAGAAGTATTTTGGTAGTTCAATGGGTATGGCACTAAATAGATAAATAAGTTTGGGTAGGATGGTCATTTTTATTATATTGGCTCATCCTATCCATGAGCAGTTAATGTTTTTCCATTTGCTCAAGTCTAGTTTTAGTTGTGTGGCGAGTGTTTTGTAGTTGTGTTCATATAGTTCCTGTGTTTGTCTCAGGAGGTAGATTCCTAGGTATTTTATTTTGTCTAAGGTGATTTTGAATGGGATTTCTCTTTCTAGTTCTTGCTGCTGAGCTGTGTTGGAGATATATAGAAAAGCTGATGATTTATGTGGGTTTATTTTGTATCCTGCAACTTTGCTAAAGTTGTTGATTATTTCAATTAGCTTTTTGGTTGAATCTCTAGGATTCTTTAAGTAGACCATCATGTCATCTGCAAAGAGTGATAACTTGGTCTCCTCCTTGCCTATTTTGATGCCTTCAATTTCTTTTTCTTCTCTAATTGCTACTGCTAGTGTTTCTAGTACAATGTCAAATAGTAGAGGTGATAATGGGCATCCTTGTTTCACTCCTGATCTTATTGGGAATGCATCTAGTTTATCCCCATTGCAGATGATATTAGCTGATGGTTTTAGATATATACTGTTTATTATTTTTAGGAATGACCCTTCTATTCCTATGCTTTCTAGTGTTTTTAATAGGAATGGGTGTTGTATTTTATCAAATGCTTTTTCTTCATCTATTGAGATAATCATGTGGTTCTTGCTGGTTTGCTTGTTGATGTGATCAATTATGTAGATGGTTTTCCTAATGTTGAACCAGCCCTGCATCCCTGGTATAAATCCTACTTGATCATGGTGAATGATCCTTCTGATCACTTGCTGGAGTCTTTTTGCTAGCATCCTATTTAAGATTTTTGCATCTATATTCATTAGGGAGATTGGTCTATAGTTTTCTTTCTCTGTTTTTGACCTGCCTGGTTTTGGAATCAGTACCATGTTTGTGTCGTAAAAGGAGTTTGGTAAAACTCCCTCTTTGCGGATAAACTATGGGAGTGGAAACACCGAGAAAAAGCAACTGCCTGAATACAGAGGTTGAGGGGACATGACAGAGGATAGACTCTAAATGAACACTCTAATGCAAATACTATCAACAAAGCAATGGGTTCAAATCAAGAAAACATCTAATGCTGTAAAGATTAAAATTTAGGGGAGATGGGGAGACTGAGGCAGGTAGAAATTAGTTACTCTCTGCAAGGAGTACTATATTTTTTAGAGGTTTATTAAAGGTTAAAGATTAAGAATATACAAGTAAGAAACATGTGCCTAGGCCAGAGGCCTAGACAAAATAACCTCACATCATGGAAGAGACGCCTCTGCTCCAAACGGAAGTCCAAAAGGGCAGAGCCCTTCAAAAGCCTTTGCTTAAATATCTTCTCGATCTCGGCCCAGGTGAGATTACAAGGCATTCTGGGGAAGTGGAGCAAAGGCTCATGGGGATTGTAGTCCTGTATTCGAGTCTATTTTTTACATCCCCCCGTGTGATCATTTGTGGAAAAATTAATTTTTCCCCAAAAGGATCATAAAAACATAATAAACTTAAAAGATTACAATAGTGTGAGGATAAGAGAAAAAAGAATAAAACCAATAATTTCTGAACACATTGACAAAAAGCCGTTAGGGGGCAGTCCCCTTTGGCATAAAAGTATACATACAAATAAATGTTCAATCAACCACACCCAAAGTTCAATTTTGTGCAACTTGTGGTCTGGAGGCTTCTTCATGGTGGCTTCTCCAACAGTTCAGTTCTGGATTCAGAGAGGGAGCATCTTCTTTACCTAAAATTCTTCTGAAAAGGAATTTAAACTTGCAATTTAAATAATGATTTTTTTTACATTCCCCCGTGTTGTGGGTGATTGAAAGATTCAGAATCAGTTAGGGATGCATGGCTGAGGTATGAGGTATATGAATCAATTGGCAAGAGATATTAAAAAGACATCAGAAAATCCAAAAGAAAAGAAAAATTTCTGGATGAAAATATAGACTATCAAAGTCTTATGTGTAAAAATTCCAAGTAGAAGAAAAATAAATCTATGACAGGTCCTTCAATGAGGGCCCAATCAAAATGATCTAAGTAATGATGCATTTACCCAGTCAGTGCCAGGACTACAGAAAGGTACCACACTATGAGAGGCAGAAAAGAAAGGGACCAGATTATAGAAGCCAAGTAGGAGCCAAGGTTTTGGGGATACTCATTTGTGAGTATTTTCAGAGTGAGTGTAGATACAAGGAAAGCCTATGTCTTAACACATGTTAAACATAGTAACCTTGAGTCTTCACACTAGGTTCAAGACCTTTGTATTGGCTTAGAAGTGCATCAATTCATCCTAGATTGGCCTTTCTTTGGCCCTATGAAATGGCTCTTGTGTGTAGCTCTTGTCCTGGAATCAGACAGAATCATTAAGCAAAGTCCCATAATTTATTTAAATAATTAGTGGCATCAGTTTTATAGTCACAAGCTTTTTAGGGCATGCTCTGACAAATGTATCTTACACTTGTAGTACTGAAAAATCAAAAGGTTAAAGAAAATCTTAATACTGGTGACATGTGCTTCAAATATAAAAAGGAGAGAAAAAATAATAAAAAACCTGAAAAAGTATATTGCACATGCAAGAAAAATATAATAATAAAAGAGCTTTAAAAAATTCAAAAGTATAGCTTATAACCATTGACACTCTGTGTCAGTTAAGAAAATATAAAATACAAGGCTTTCTCACCAAAAAATGAGATCCATTTCCTCTTTGTATCTGGCCATGATCACTGTGAGTAGAAGGCAAATGAATTGAACAAGGTTAACAATTTTTCATTTTTAAAAATACAGTAGTACAAATATGTAGATATCAAAATCCCCTAAATTCTCAATAGCCCAATTAATTACAATAGCAAACACACTTTCATATTTCACATAAGTTGCTGTATGACATTTTTAAAAACCTACAAATTGATGGACATTTGTCACAATTTTTACAAATGTAGCAATCTTTCAACCTTGGTATTTAAACATTTTTTAAAACAAAGTAAAACTCATCTTGGGTTAAGAACATAATCAAGAAATCTATATATCATTCTGGTAGAAGTAAAACAGTGAGCTGAAGAGTATAAATAAAGGGATGGTCCTTTTGGAGGCTTTTCCCAAGGGTACAAATGCCCTGAAATTAACTGCCCAACTTCCATTCACATGTGGGAAGGTTGGGGTTTATAAAATACATTTCACTTCAGCTAATGGGCCTTACCTCATGGTAGGGGCAGGCAAAAATAACCAGATTGTTAAAAAAAATTCCAAAAATCATATTTAAAAAACCCTTAAAATCAAATCATTTGAGGTATTTAGCACATTAAAATCCCAAAGGTTGTTAATACAATTATAACCAGTTCTGAAGTCCATCTATCCTCAGCAAAATAGAAAAAGGCTGTTTTTTCATATATGGGCTTATTCACAATAATATTTGTTCAACAGTTATAGGGGAAAAACAACAGAATTTCAAAACTCAGTACATTCAAAATAAATTCAATCAACCTTCAGTTCACAGAATAATATTCAATCCAGTAATATATGAACTTAAAATCACAAAGTTATATCTTAAACAAAAAATGCAATAGAATACAGATAATTTTATAAACCATTAGAGTCTGAAATGCCTTAGAATATAGCCTTTAGTCTCTTCAAAGTTCCTTGGGGTTTTTTGTTTGTTTGTTTTTTTGTTTTTAATTATCCATTTAAATGTCTATTGTCTGAAGGCAGAGTAGTAAAGGCTAGGCTATGGGGTTCAAGGGATCCATCCAGGGCCCCATAGCTGGGAAGCATCGGAGGCCAGATTTTAACTAGAGACCTCCCGTCTCTGGGCCTGGCTTCCAGTTCGCTGGGCCACCCATTTTCCTCCCCAAAGTTAAAGTTGAATCTTTGGGCTGAGTCTGCTCCCAGACAGGCAGGTAAAATCAATGAAATTGCCAGAAGAGTCAAAAATCCTTTTAAACAGCCCATTGCTATTAAATTCTGTTTGAAAAGTCTGTTTCTTCTCTCTTTAGTCTTTTCTGTCTTTCCCCTCTCTGATACCCCTGTGGCCAATACCCCCAGCCACGTGGAGGCTTAGCCTAAGGGAAAATTGCCCGGTCTCCTTTCCCTCTGGTCTCTCCCCTCCGCCCACGTGGCCAATACTGTTACCAGCTGGTCGCAATGAGTCCTCAGTGATCTGCTCCAAGGATCTGGGTGATGAGCCGGCTGGGTCAGAAGCCAGATGGGTGAGAGACAGACTGCCGGGGTGGGTCGGGCTGGGAGCTGGAGCACAGCTCAGGCACCAGGTGAGAGGCCAGGAGCAGAAGCAGGAGCCGGAGAGGGCCGCAGGCAGGAGCTTATCAAGATGGTTTTCTAAAGAGCATCTCGGAGAACCTTGGCTTTAAAAAAAAATTCTCTAGGCTAAAAATTTTTTGAGAAGTTCTCATCCAATCTAGTGGTCGCCAACTGTAAAGATTAAAATTTAGGGGAGATGGGGAGACTGAGGCAGGTAGAAATTAGTTACTCTCTGCAAGGAGTACTATATTTTTTAGAAGTTTATTAAAGGTTAAAGATTAAGAATATACAAGTAAGAAACATGTGCCTAGGCCAGAGGCCTAGACAAAATAACCTCACATCATGGAAGAGACGCCTCTGCTCCAAACGGAAGTCCAAAAGGGCAGAGCCCTTCAAAAGCCTTTGCTTAAATATCTTCTCGATCTCGGCCCAGGTGAGATTACAAGGCATTCTGGGGAAGTGGAGCAAAGGCTCATGGGGATTGTAGTCCTGTATTCGAGTCTATTTTTTACAATGCCCAGTGGACTTACGCGTCGGCTATGGGGGGTGGGGGGGGGAGGAAAAGAAAATGATCTATGTCTTTAACGAATAATGCTTGGAAATGATCAAATAAAATATATTTTAAAAATAAAAAAATAAAAAAATAAAAAAAACTCCCTCTTTGCTTATTATGTCAAATAGTTTGTATAGTATTGGGATTAACTGTTCTCTGAATGTTTGATAGAATTCACTGGTGAATCCATCAGGCCCTGGGCATTTTTTCTTAGGAAGTTCTTTGATGGCTTGTTGGATTTCATTTTCTGATATGGGATTATTTAAGAATTCTATTTCCTCTTCTGTTAGTCTAGGCAGTTTGTATTTTTGTATATATTCATCCATTTCTCCTAAATTGGTGTATTTATTGCCATATAATTGGGCAAAGTAATTTCTAATGATTGCCTTAATTTCATCTTCATTGGAGGTGCTGTCCCCCTTTTCATCTTTAATGCTGTGAATTTGCTTTTCTTCCTTCCTTTTTTTAATTAGATTGACCAGTACTTTGTCTATTTTGTTTGTTTTTTCAAAGTATCAGCTTCTTGTCTTATTTATTAAATCAATAGTTCTATCACTTTCGATTTTATTAATTTCTCCCTTAATTTTTAGGATTTCTAGTTTGGTTTTCTGCTGGGGGTTTTTAATTTGATCGCCTTCGAGTTTTTTCATTTGCATTTCCAATTGATTGATCTCTGCTCTCCCTTGTTTGTTAATATAAGCATCCAGGGATATGAATTTACCTCTGATTACCACTTTGGCTGCATCCCAAAAGGTTTGAAAGGATGTCTCGCCATTGTCATTTTCCTCGATGAAATTATTAATTGTTTCTATGATTTCTTCTTTAACTAAACGGTTTTGTAGTATCATATTGTTTAATTTCCAATTGGTTTTAGATTTGGTTTTCCATGTACCATTACTAATCATTATTTTTATTGCCTTGTGATCTGAGAAGGCTGCATTCATTATTTCTGCTTTTCTGCATTTGTGTGCTATGTTTCTGTGACCTAATGTATTCTTTGTGAATGTGCCATGTGGTGCTGAGAAGAAGGTGTATTCCTTTTTATCCCTATTTATTTTTCTCCATATGTCTATTAATTCTAATTTTTCTAAGATTTCATTCACTTCTTTTACCTCTTTCTTATTTATTTTTTGATTTGATTTATCTAAATTTGATAATGGTTGGTTTAAGTCTCCCACTATATGGTTTTACTGTCTATTTCTTCCTTCAATTCTCCTAGTTTCTCCATTAGAAATTTGGGTGCTATATTATTTGGTGCATACATGTTGATTAATGATATTTCCTCATTGTCTAAAGTCCCTTTTAACAAAATATAATTACCTTCCCTATCCCTTTTGATCAGGTCTATTTTTGTTTTGGCTTTATCAGATATCATGGTTACCACTCCTGCCGTCTTTCTGTCAGTTGAGGCCCAGAAGGTCTTACTCCATCCTTTAATTCTGACTTTGTGGGTGTCAACCCGCCTCATGTGTTTCTTGAAGACAACATGTGGTAGGGTTTTGGATTCTAATCCATTCTGCTATTCATCTACGTTTTATGGGTGAGTTCATCCCATTCACGTTCAAAGTTATGATTGTCATTTGTGGACTCCCTGGCATTTTGATAGCCTTCCCTAATTCTAACCTTTTCTTCTTAGGCTCTACCTTTTAGTCCAGTGATTTACTTTGAATCAGTCCCCCTTGTCCCCTCCCTTGATGTTTCCCTTTTTAGTCCCTTTTTGTTTTCCCTCTCCCCCTCTCCCCTTTGGTTTTCCCTTTTCCCTACCCTTGTTGGGTAAGATAGAATTCAAGATCCCAATGGATCTGGATGTTTTTCCCTCTCAGAGTTGATTTCCCTGAGATTAAGGTTTAAGTAAAAAACCCTCTCTTCCTTTCCTTCTTATAGGAGTTTTCTTCCCCTCCCCTTACCATGTGAATCTTTGTGTGAGAAAGATTATTCTATTTTTATGCCTAATACATGGTCATTCTTTGTTAGTGTACTATGTACTGCTGAAAAGAAGGTGTATTCCTTTTTGTCCCTATTTATTTTTCTCCACATATCTATTAACTCTAATTTTTCTAAGATTTCATCCACTTCTCTTACCTCTTTCTTATATATATTTTTGGTTTGATTTATCTAGTTCAGATAGAGGAAGGTTCAGGTCTCCCATTAGTATAGTTTTTCTATCTATTTCATCCTTGAGCTCCACTAGTTTCTCCTTTAGAAATTTGGATGCTATGCCATTTGGTGCATACATGTTGAGTACAGATATTTCCTCATTGTCTATACTGCCTTTTATCAGGATGTAATTACCTTCCTAATCTCTTTTAACTAGATTTATTTTTACTTTGGCTTTGTCAGATATCATGATTGTGATTCCTGCCTTCTTTTTATCAGTTGATGCCCAATTGATTTGGCTCCATCCTCTTACCTTCACCCTATGGGTATCTACCTTACTCATGTGTGTTTCTTGTAGACAACATATGGTGGGATTTTGGTTTCTAATCTATTCTGCTATTTGCTTGCATTTTATGGATGAGTCCATTCCATTCACATTCAGAGTTATGATTACCAGCTTTGTATTTCCCAGCACTTTGATTTCCACTCCTAATCCTGCCCTTTCTTCTTTCACTATTTCCTTCTACACCAGTGTTTTGTTTTTAATCAGTTCCCCTAATTCCCACCTTTATTTTACTTCCCTTTCTACCCCCCTCCCCTTCTTAATCTCCTCTTATTTTCTTTACAGTCTTTTTAAACTACACCCCACTCTCTCCCTCCCCTTGTATTGCTTCCCTTTCCACTGGTCTCTTTGTTGCCCTTCTACTTCTCTATAGGGTGCAAATTAATTCTCTGCCCCAATGGATTTGATTCTTCTTCCCTCTTTGAGTCGATTTCAATGCATGTAAGAATTAAGTGTTTCCTATCTCCAACCTCTTTACCCTTCCAGTTTACTGGTGTTCTTCCCAACTCCCGTCACGTGCTTCTTTATGACATATAAATTTACCCCATTTTGTTTCTTTTCCCATTTCTCTTAGTATTAACCTCTTTTTTTACCTCTAATTATATATATATATGTATATATATATTTTCATTTATATATACATATATCTATACACATATTTCTCTTAGTATTAACCTCTTTTTTTACCTCTAATTATATATATATATGTATGTATATATATATATTTTCATTTATATATACATATATCTATACACATATTTATGTCTTGGCATTTCATCCTATACAGTTTGTCACTGTTCCCTCTAAGTATAATTCTTTTAGCTACCCAGGTGATAATAATAATTTTTAAGAGTTACCAATATCCTCTTTTCTTATAGGGATATATATCATTTTAACTTATTGGGTCCCTTAAAAAAAGGTTGGGTTTTTTTGTTATTTGTTTTTTCCCCTTTCTTAATTACCTTTTGGTGATTCTCTTGAGTTCTGTGTTTTGGCATCAAATTTTCTGTTCAGATCTGGTCTTTTCTTTACAAATGTTTGGACATCTTCTATTTTATTAAATGACCATACTTTCCCTTATAAGAATATAGTCAGTTTTGCTTGGTAGTTGATTCTTGGTTGTAGACCTAGTTCTCTTGCTTTCCAGAATGCCATATTCTATGCCTTTTTGGTTCTTCAGTGTAGATGTAGCCAGATCCTGTGCTATCTTCACTGTCATTCCATGGTATCTGAATGACTACTCATCAGCTTGTAATATTTTTTGTAAACTTCAGGGAAGTTTACACGCCCTAGAATGTTTACTGTATTCATGTGGATAAGAAGGCAGCCCTCGAGTTTTAGGTAAAAAGGAACATTTCTGAACTGTTTCCCCAATTTTTCCTTGCCTCAAAGATGATATACATTATACTGGAATATCCAGAATCTAGGCTAAATTAAACTCTATGAGAGACTTTGTAACATCTGAGGTTCAATAGAAGTATGTTATTAACACCTGTGGGAAAGATTTCTTTGAAGACTAACAGGGAAATAATCCAGCCTTTTAAAAGTTTTAAAAGGAAAAATATCTCGCCAAGAATGCAGCTCCTCAGTATATGATTTGGAGAACTAAATATTGTCATGGAGAACATGCAGGTCCAGTTATATTTTTTATTAACCAAACCCAGACATTAAAAGTCCCACCTCCCCACAATCTGACCATTTACTTTGGCTCAGTTTGTGTTGCCCTCACTAGGGAGTTTGTCAGTTTTGTTCCCTAAGACCGTCATTGATTTACTTGAGTGGTCTAAGGACACCTACAATCTTGATGAGCATTTCTGGGTGACTCTCAATAGTTATCCAGGTATGTGTGTCTTACATGCACTGGTTCTTTGAATAAAGAAGCAAGAACCAAAATGTCAAAAGCTTTATATTGTAGAAATGGCAGGTGCTATACAGTGTGGTTACAGAAAACATGTCCTTATAGAATAAAACACAATCTCTTGTGGAAGAGAAACTTCTTAGCATGTCTCTTTTGAATAGAATATCTATTTCAGAGTTTGATTCTGTCTTAAGGTTCAATTATTTCAAAGAATTTGGGAACCACTGAGATGTAGCTGTAGACCTAATATTCTCTAGCATGAGGACATTTAAAATTAGATGATAGAATTTAGGAACAAAGGTTTGGACCCTCATCACCTCATGTCTCTCCAGTCTATCCTACACATTGATGCTATAGTGATTTTCATAATATCTCTCAGACTGCTATGTGATAAATTCCAGTGCCTTCCCTATTGTTTCTAGAATAAAATATAAACTATTCTGTTTAGTTTTTAAAGCCCTTTGTAGCTTTGGACAGTATATCTTTCCAGCCTTGTTGTATTTGTCTCTCTGCACTCTGCAATCCAGCTAGATTGGTTTTTCCCTGCCTTCTTCATATATGACATTCCATCTCCACTCTCCATACTTTGGTCCAATAGTCTGCCATGCCTTGAATAAACACCCTTCTAACCCCCACCTTATACATTCTCCCTTTTGAATACCACCTTCCATGTGAAGCCTTTCCTTATTTGCTGGAGCCCCTACTCCCACCCTCCCCCAACCTTGGCTAATGCTCTTTCTCCCAGACTAGTTAATAGTTAACTACTTTGTTTTCATTTTTATTCTCTTAATATTTGTTCTGTATATACATCTATACTTCTTGTCTCACCCAACAGAAAGTAAGTTCTGTGCATTTGGGAACTGTTTCATTCTTTGTATTTCTACCCACAGTACCTAGCACAGCACCAGGCAGCTGTGTGTTACAGAATGCTGGGGCTTGGTAAAATGAAGACAGGAGGGAGAGAGAAAGGAGGGAGAGAGATGGAGACAGAGAGGGAAGAGAGAAGAGAAAGAGATTAAAGTAAAATGGAAAGCGAGGGGGGAGAGGAGAATGAGGAAGAAAAATGGAGAGAGGGGAGAAAGAGAGAAAGAAAGGAGAGAGAATATGTAGTTCATATATAAAGTCTTTCTTTTATTTCCTCTCTCCCAGTTGCTAATGCCCTCTTTGCCAGATTGCCAAACATGGAAGTGAGAATCGGTAACAAAAGGGAATTTAAATATATCCCCAAGATACTTTAAGAAACTTGAACAAAAATGTTGCTGACTATACTATAAAAGAGTGGAATGGCTATCTCTGTAATATACCTTTTAAAAAATCTGAGTTTCTATTTTAGGATATAGCATATTACATGATTTAGGAATCAGTGGCACATAGCTTTAGATGTAACCAATCTTTTACTCTAATGGTATTTACAATTAGATACTTAGATTTAGGAACAGAATTCATAATTTGGTTATTGTGATGATTTGAAGGTTTTTAGGATATCTTCCCTCAATGCTCATTCTCCCCAATCAGTATCTGTAAAAATGAATATTTGTCTTAGTTTTTTTACCATCCTCTAAATGTGAAAATTTTGCAACAAAATGAACCCATGTTTTATAGTTTTAGACAAAGAAAATTTGTTGCTGAATATTTTTCCTTTATTGTGTTTGTGAATTTAGCTAGTTTTCAGTTGGTCAACCTACCCAAGATATGGACTACAGAATGGTTTTTAGAAAGAAAATCTGTGATGTGGGAGACCCCACAGGAAATGTGCAGCTCCATTCGAGACTGGATTTGAACTTAGGCTTTCATGACTCCAGCTTCAGCCACTCTATCCATTGTCCCTTAATAAAGAGAGGCATTAATTAGGCAGAAATGGGGCAAGAAAACATTCTGTACATAGAGTCTAGCTTTTCCCAATTCTGTAGAAGTGAGAAAGTACAAGAAAAGAAAAAAAAACAGGCAAAAAACTAATTGCCCAATTTGTCTGGAATGCATAATAAGGAACGGTGGTAATTCAGTTCAGAAAGATATGTTAAAGTCAAATTGTGAATTGCCTTCCATACTGGGCTAAGGAGTTCATATTTTATTCTAGAGACAAAAGAGAGATAAGCTTGGTTTTGAATAAGAGAACAACAGTCAGAAAATTGATCTGGCAACTAACTATGTGAAGGATTCAATAGTGGAGAGCCAGAAGAAAAGAAATATATAATTTAGGAAGGTATTATAGCAGTCCAAGTGAGAGATACTAAGTGCCTAGTCTAGGACAGTTACTAGGATATATCAATAAGGATAGATAGATATGAGAGCTGCAATGGAGGTAGAATTGACAAAGGTTGGCGACCAATTATAAGTATAGATAGAGGTGGTGAAGAGGGCTGAAAAGAGAAAGAAATAAAGTAAAGTTGTTGTAACAAATAAGCATAGTTAAGCATTTATCCCTCTCCACAGGGGCAGCAAGATGGTATAGTAAATAGATTTAACTTTTGGACTTAGAGTCAGGAAGATTGGAGTTCAAACTCTGCCTCAAACATTTCTTTACTATGTGACCCTGAACAAGTCACTTAATCACTGTCTACCTCAGTTTTCTCCTCTGTAAAATGAGATAATAATAATAATAATAATACCTACTTCCCAGCATTGTTGTGAGACTAAAATATTATTAGGATAATATTTTAAAGCAGTTTGCAAACTCTAAATATATATAGATGTGTGTGCATGTATGTATATACAAGTATATATGTATATATAAGATGGAGTCTGCCAATGGGCTTACTCTCTAGATGTAAATAAACGAGATTCAATTAGCTATCTGACTGCTTATTTGATTTAATTGTTGATTGGGGCAAAGTGTAGAGGTTATAGGGGTTGTGGGTCACCCTAAATCTCTTTCTAAATAAAACTAATTACTGAATTACAAGGTTTTCTTGTAGGCAGGGGAGAGGTAAAAAAAAAGGGAAGAGAGCACTGCTCACCAATTTGAGTCCAGTATCTCAGTAGTTCATGGAATGAAAGTCTTTGAATAAATTAGGTTTCTTGACAGGAACCAGTGATGTTTTCAACAGGAATCCTCAATGTTAAGATTTCTGTCAGTCAGAAATTCCCAAAGGTGTCTTGAATGGCCCCAAGAACAACTCCTCTTCCACTTGCTTCTGTGTCTCAGCCCCCAAGATGCCCTCCTCAGGAAAATTTCCCAGAAGTTTTTGTCCAGTTTCCAACTGTAGAGCTTTCAACATTTCCATTTCCCCCAATGGTTCTTTTGTCCTACTCCCCATAATTATACATCTATACCAACCTGCTTCGTGCTATACAATTGGTGTTTTGATTGTTTAATATTATTATTGTTGTTGGCAGTAGAAGGGAAACTCTGACCTAGGTTTCTTTCTCATTCTACACCCTTTCCAGGCTCTGTGATTCTGAGGCTTTGGTTTTTACTGGAACTGTGATTTTATTAGTGTGGGGAGCTTATGGTAAGCCATTTCCTTTATCCTTGTTGTTCATTATTTGTTCTGTAATTTATAGATTTAGGTAGTATCCTGGGGCACTGAGAGATTAGGTATCTTGTCCAGGGTCACATCAGTATGTGTTATGGGCAGGGGATAAGCCTAGATCATCCTGACTCAGAGAAGTTATATAGTCCTATCCATTATACCAGGTTTCCTTTCTTTAAATTTGTAGGAATAATTTGTATCCTAAGTGTGTCAGTTGTACTGTTATATACACTTCCAAGAAATAAGGAAGAATTGTTAGCAAGAGATCATGATTCAGTGATGCTTCTAGAGAGTGGTATTGGCTAAGAAAGAGTTAGGAAGGAGACATTCTCCACAAAGGTCCAGGACATCTTTTATTATAGTTGTGAAAGGGAATTTTTATTCCCTTTGCTTATTTTAACTTAATCAGTCAAGAACTTAAAGTGCCCCTACTTAATACTTAGTAAGTCTCTAACAAAGTTCATGCCCTAAGAGGCCACAAGCACTGTCCCCACCTTGGGCAGTGCCAGGCAAATTGAGAGGCTATGATTGATTCCTGTGAAGTGGGAGAGAGACAGGAAGTGACATGGAGAAACTGCTTATAAAAAGCCAGCCCAACGACCTCTGAGGAGACATTTTTGGAGGAATTCAGCTGAAGAGGAGATTTTTTCCTAGATACATTGTGTGGGCATTGTAACTCAAGCCAAAAGAAGAAGCTTATGCTGGTGAGACACTTGTTGAAGAGGTATGGGACTTCCACGTGGAGATTGGAACTTTGTTGGGGAGTGAGCTGAATTTCTTCAGAAGGAAATATTTTCTACTTCCCTTATACATTTGCCTCCTTTTACTATATTTATTTTAAATTAAATTATTAAGAGCTACTAACAACTTTTTGACTTAAGAAATTAATTTTATATATGGGACCACAAACTCTTTTAAAATTATTATTATTCTTGTCAAACCAAATTTTTAATTATTATATTTGGAAACTAATTTTAATTATTACAGTCATATACCCCAGGTGTAAACTACCTAGCTATAGCATAAGGAAATGGACTGAGACAATAGACAGAGACAATAAACAGGAAACATATATCTTCATTCCTCTCACTGCCATCCCCAAATGGAAAACCAGCAGAGCAGAAGCACGAGTTCTCAAATCAACCCTCATAACTGTTACCCAGCCCCACAAAAATCTCAGCTGTTCCTGTTTAGTCTTGCACTCAATATCTTTGTCTCTGTCTCTTTTAGCTCCAAACATTGCCTTTCTTCAATCTCCCTCCCTCTACTTCCCCACCTCTCTCTCTCTTCCAACCCCCGCCTTTCTTTTTTATCCCTTTTTTTCTCCATCACTCTCTCTCTTTCCTTTCTGTCTTCCTCCTCTGACTCCATATTTCTCCCTCCTCATTTTCTCTCCCTGACTCTCTCCATCTCATTCTCATCTCTCTCTCTCTTCTCTCTCTCCTCTTTTTACATCTTTCTCCTTCCTTCATTCTCCCCCTCTCATCATCTCACCCATCTCTCTCTTCTCTCTCCCACCTGCCTCTCTCTCCCTCCTTTCTGTCTTCCTCCTCTGTCTCCATCTTTCTCCCTCCTCTCTGTCTCACTCTCATCTCTCTCCCTTCTTTATCTCCATATCACTCACTCCTTTCTCTCTTCCTCCTCTGTCTCTCCCCACCTTCTCTCTTTTTTCTCTCTTCATCCCCCCCCCACCTCTCTTCGTGTCCCATAATATACGATTTTTCTTATTTAAATTTCTGAGAAGAACCAACCCCATTCACTTTCTTCCCTTACTTACCTTGGCAAGCAAACAGGGACAGAAGAGGTGATATAAACATTGTAATGAATGAAAGGTTTGGTCTTTCAGTATATAGAGAGGAAAAGAGTGAAGACCTCCCTTCTCAAAGCAGGATTCAGGGGAGACATGTGACAAGGAAATCACTTTAAAAGACTGATATATATTAATTTAAGGTCACCAAGGAATTCAGCTATGTAATTCCTAAATGAAAACTCAAGTCAGCAGTCAAACTTTTATGGAGTTTAATTACAAACAGGAGGAAGAAAGGTATTAGAGTTAGAGAGAGAGAGGAAGAGAGAAAGGGGAGAGAAGGGAATAGGGCTTAAGTACCCCTTCTGTTTAGGCTGGGCCAAAAGGCCCAAGCCCTTAAATAGCTGAGGCAAAGAAAAGAGATCAGTCCCTATCACTCACGTGACCAAAATGGAGAAACAGTCTCAGGGGCCTCCACCTCCAGCTTCCTTCAGAGCAAGCTTCTCAGAGCACAACCTCTCCAACCAACCCCCTAGTCCTCAGACCCCGCTATCTTTAAGGAAACCATCCAAGTTCCCTCCCCTCAGTTCTCACATCTACCAATCACTGTCCATGTCTTCCCTGTGCCAATGGTGGCTCTACCTTAACCCAGGACCACCCAGAGGTCTGTGGCTTTGCATATGTCTGTTGAAGGTCATATTCTCAAATAATTAAATCTTGATCCTTTGCTGCAGCCCTTCCTAAATCCTGTTACCCTGAGTAGGGTGGAGATTGGAATAATTAAATTTTGATCTATGCTGCAGCCCTTCCTAAATCCTGTTACCCTGAGTAGGGTGGAGATTGGAATAATTAAATTTTGATCTATGCTGCAGCCCTTTCCATTGTTCAGCAAAAGGTTTCTGTCCTAAAGTAATCTTAAGAAGGGAGGAGGAGGAACCTCCCTTGCCAATGGGGTTCACATTCCAATGGTGAAATTTCCAACATTCACAAATCTAGGAAATTTTAAGGTTTACAGACAGCAGATGTAATGTAGAAAAGGTTTGGGGGTGGTAAAGGGAATATGATCTAGGAGAAGACAGCTGATGTTTAGGGTTGGCTCAGAGAGAGGAGAGGGGATTTGAAGATTTTCCCACTTCTCCCTTCCCTCCTTAGCTATGGCTGCTCTCCCAGATTTGCTCTTGTCCCCTTGCCCCCCCCCCCAACTACAAGAGACCAAAGGGTTTCTTCTTTGGAAGATGTCTCTCCCCTTGATCTGTTCAATCACACTTGATTCACAGTTTGGGGAAAAAATAACTACTTTAATGTCAACTCAATCAGGGTAATACAAAGGAATAACTGGCAAGAAAAGAATGGGAAAGGAAAGTGGGAAAAAGGAGGGCCCTGTCTCTATCTAAAACCCTTTTCCCTCCCTCCTCGAGTTTGGGGGGAACTCAGTCCTTGGCAGCCTGATCTCCCAGAGAGAAAGTCAAGTTGGCTGACCCTGGGTTTGGTCCCTTGGCCACAGTTCAGACCCAGGACAACAGGAGCTGAGGTAAAGTCTGACAGAAATTCAAAGTGCATTTCTCAGGCTTTTTCAATTGGGAAATATTGAGGGGAAGAATTTCCAGTCACAAGCAGGAAAAAGTGGGTAACCCTTAGGAGAAAGTCTTTTCCAACTTTCTCTCTTGGGCTTCTCCAGACTGAGAGACTGACTGCTCTTCCAGCCAGAATCTTCTCCCCTTCCAGATTCTAATCTCCTGGGGCTCTTCCCCTGACAAGGAGATCAGTTCCACACACTCTTCAGCCAGTACTTTTCTACCTGCCTCTGTCACAACATCCTGTTTCCTGGTCCCATATGTTCTCTTCCACCAAAATGGTCTGTGTTGACATATTAAGCTCATCACATGATTCCAAACAAGAATCAAAACTTAGATTGAAACTATACTAGTGGGAGACCTGAACCTTCCTCTATCCAAACTAGATAAATCAAACAAAAAAATAAATGAGAAAGAGGTAAAAGAAGTGAATGAAATCTTAGAAAAATTAGAGTTAGTAGGCATGTGGAAAAAAATAGAGACAAAAAAGAATATACCTTCTTTTCTGCAGCACATGGTACATTCACAAAAATTGACCATATATTAGGGCATAAAAACATTGCAAACAAGTGCAAAAGAGCAGATATAATAAATGCAACTTTCTCAGATCACAATGCAATCAAAATAATAATTAGTAAGGGAACATGGAGAGGTAAATCAAAAATTAATTGGAAATTAAACAATACAATTCTCCAAAACCAGTTAAAGAACAAATCGTAGAAACAATTAATAACTTCATTGAAGAAAATGACAATGACGAGACATCCTTTCAAAACCTATGGGATGCAGGCAAAGCAGTAGATAGGGGGAAATTTATATCCTTGAGTTCATAGATTAAAAAATTAAGAAGGACAGAGGTCAATGAATTGGACAAGCAAATTAAAAAATTAGAAGGCGAACAAATTAAAAATCTTCAGATGAAGACTAAATTAGAAATCCTAAAAATCAAAGGAGAAATTAATAAAATTGAAAGTCAAAGAACTATTGATTTAATAAATAAGACTAGAAGCTGGTACTTTGAAAAAACAAATAAAATAGACAAAGTACTAGTCAGTCTAATTAAAAAAAGGAAAGAAAAACCAAATTGACAATATCCAAGATGAAAAAGGAGACCTCACCTTTAATGAAGAGGAAATTAAGGCAATCATTAAAAACTACTATGCCCAATTATATGGCAACAAATATGGCAATCTAGGTGATATGGATGAATACTTACAACAATATAAATTGCCTAGATTAAAAAAAGAAGAAATAAATTACCTAAACAACCTCATATCAGAAAAAGAAATTGAACAAGTCATCAAAGAACCCCCTAAGAAAAAATCCCCAGGTCCAGATGGATTCACAAATGAATTCTATCAAACATTCAAAGAACAACTAATCCCAATATTAAATAAACTATTTGACAGAATAAGCCAAGAAGGAGTTCTACCAAATACATTTTACAACACAAACATGGTACTGATCTCAAAGTCAGGCAGGTCAAAAACCGAGAAAGAAAACTATAGGCCAATCTCCCTAATGAATATAGATGCAAAAATCTTAAATAGGATACTAGCAAAAAGACTACAGCAAGTCATCACAAGGGTTATCCACTATGACCAGGCAGGATTCATACCAGGAATGCAAAGATGGTTCAATATTAGGAAAACCATCCACATAATTGACCATGTTAACAAGCAAACTGACAAAAATCACATGATTATCTCAATAGATGCAGTAAAAAGCCTTTGATAAAATACAACACCTATTCCTATTGAAAACACTAGAAAGTATAGGAATAGAAGGGCCTTTCCTAAAAATAATAAACTATATATATAAAACCATCAGCAAACATCATCTGCAATGGGGATAAACTAGAAGCCTTCCTAACAAGATCAGGAGTAAAACAAGGATGCCCATTATCACCTCTATTATTTAGCATTGTAGTAGAAACACTAGCTGTAGCAATTAGAGAAGAAAAAGAAATTGAAGGTATTAAAATTGGCAATGAGGAGACCAAACTATCACTCTTTGCGGATGATATGATGGTTTACTTAAAGAATCCTAGAGAATCAACCAAAAAGTTACTCGAAATATTTTTATCATATACTATTGAGCTATGAATACAAAATAAGTAGGATAGGTAGGTCCCACTCATATTCTCAGAGTGCAATCATATCTGTCTATATATAAGTGATGGATAGCTAGAAATTCTAGAGTCAGTCTGTGGCTGGTACATGTAATCTCTGCTATGACATGTTTAATTATTTTTGCCTAGTTGTACGTTCTTAGGTGTGGAACATAGCATTCCTTCATTTCTAAAAGCCTTTAACCTGGCCAACTTTCTTTTACTTACACTGAATCTAAGGGCAAAAAGAGAGAAGAAAGTACTACATGTACATAAAAACATTTCTCTAGATACAAAGACAATATTCCCTTTGGCTCCCAGAAAATGTCTTTTAGAGGGTCATGGGAGTTCACTTTATGAGAATTAAATTCTACCCAATGTTCAAAAAACAATTCTATTATACAGTAATCTTGAAATAAACTGTGGGAGTAAAAACACCGAGGAAAAGCAACTGCTTGACTACAGGGGTTAAGAGGACATGTCTGAGGAGAGACTCTAAATGAACACTCTAATGCAAATACCAACAACATGGAAATGGGTTCGAATCAAGGACACATGTGATACCCAGTGGAATTGCGCAAAGGCATGGACTTTTTTTTTAAATTTTGTAATCTGAATATATACTCTAAACTTTGCCCTTGTCAGACCACATCTCAAATCTTGGGCTTATCCTGGGCACCATATTTGTGTAAGAATATTAAACTGAAGGAAGGTGTCCAGGATGCTGAAAATACTAGAGACTGTGCTGACTTAGGTTTAGTAGAAAGAACTAGGGAGCAACAAGATAGCATAGTGGATAGAATTCTGAACCTGAAGTCACAAAGATTCAGATTACTGAGTTCAAATCTGGCCTCAGACACTTCCTAGCAATGTTACCCTAGACAAGGCACGTAACCCCAGTTGCCTAGCCCTTACCACTCTTCTGCCTTAGAACTAATATCAATTCTAAGACAGAAGATAAGATTTTTTTAAAAATAGAAATAACTAAGATAATTTACCCTGGCAAATAGATAGAGAGGAAGGGGGAAAGAGGGAGAAGGAGACATAGACAGCTTCAAATATTTGAAAGGCTCATCTTTCTGAGTTCAAATCAGTCCTCCCACATTTACTAGCTATGTGGACCTGGGAAAGTCATTTAACTCGGTTTGCCTCAGTTTCCTCATCTATAAAATGAACCAGAAAAGGAAATGGCAAACCATTACAATATCTTTGCCAAGAAAACTACAAATGGGGTCACAAGCAGTTGCACATGACTGAAAAAACTGAACAACCACAATATATATGGAAGAGGGATTACAATTATTCTACTTAGCCCCAGAGGGAAGAACTTGAAGCAACATGTGGATATTACACAGAGGCAGATTTCAACTTTATAGATGGGAAAGTTTCCTAACAGTTATGTGTCTAAAAAGTATGATAGAAAACAACATGGAAATAGGTTCTGATCAAGGACACATGTAAAACCCAGTGGAATTGCATGTTGGTTATGGGAAGGAGTGGGGGGAAGGGAGGGAAGGAAAGAATATGATTCTTGTAACCAAGGAATAATGTTCTAAATTGCCTAAATAAAATTTTCTAAAAAAAAAAGTATTATAGAATATCTTCAGAGACAGAGGATTGTCTATCCCTGGAAGACATTCAGTGGAGACTGGTTAACTACTTGTTTGGGGATTTTTAGAGAGAATTATTATTCAAACTTAGCCAAGATAACCTAAGATGTTCCTTCCAGCTCTGAGATTCTGTGATATTTTATTCTGGAAAAAGAAACCTTTAAAAAATGATTCAATGACTCTACTTTCTTTCTTCCTTTTAAAAAAGTATTAATGGGGCAGCTATATGGTACAATCAATAGAACACCAGGCCTGGAGTCAGGAAGATTCCTCTTCCTGAGTTCAAATATGGCCTTGAACACTTACTAACTGTGTGACCTAAGTAAGTCACATAACTCTGTTCGCCTAAAAAAAAAAAAAGTAGTATTACTACCTCTTGCCCTCTCCAGGGCCCCCTCTTCAAAAAAATTAAAATAATAATAAAAGCCTTCCCTTGTAGAGTCAGAAGGGAACAGTAGAAAAGGCAATGGATTTGAAGTCAGAAAACCTGAGTTCAAATCCAGCCTGTTACCCTCACTGATATGTGACTCTAGGCAAGTCATTTAACCTCTGTCTGCCTCAGTTTCTCATAATAGATATTGCAATAGCCCCTACCTTATCATCAAATGAGATGATATATTTGCAAAAAAGTCCTTCCTAGCTCTCCTTCATGCTGGTACCATTCCTCTTCAATCATCCCTAGTTCATCCTTGCTGTGTCATGTGTGTGTTTGTGTGTGTGTACTTTTTTTTTGCTTATTGTCTCACCCATTAAAATGTAAATTCCTTCATAGCAAGACTGCCTTTTGCCTTTCTAGCACAGCGCCTAGCAGAGTATGTAGAAGCTTCATAAAAGCTGTTGACTAATTATATAAAAGTTCTTTGCCAAACTTTAAAAACTATTATTTGAATATTAGCTATTTTTTATTAGCTTCCACATCAATAACGAAAGGATCTCAGCAGCTGGAATGTCTGTTTTTATTTCCAATTCTTCTGTAAAAGTGTCCTTGTGCCCTTTTGCATTGAAATTGGAAAATTTCTATAAAGGCTAGCAAAACAGAGAACTGCCTCAATGATCTTAGATAGTTCAGGCCCAAACAAAAGATTTCCTTTGTAATATTCAAATAATTGAGGCAAAAAAGTGAGTTATTTGGTCCTGGCTTGAATTCCTAATGTAATTGCTCAGTTCTCAGAAATAGTCATCTTCCCAGACTCTGATACTTACTGCCAGTCACTTATTGAGCCAAATGGGTCTCTTAATGGCCTGAAAATGTGAAACTCCTCTAAAAACATCAAAGTGGGGCATTTTTGCCTCAAGATGTCCAGGAAGATAAAATATCTATTTTGTAGATCTATAATTGTCTAATCTCAACTAATGATTCAATCACAAGGCTAAATCTTTATCTAGGTTTCCTTGGCTCCTGGGTTGAGACGCTTCACAATTAGCTCTGATTCCAAAAGCAAAGAAGCAAACAAAAATAATACAGAAACTCCTCTAGGAAGTTATTGTGAAGTTCTGGGTTCTAAAGTTTCACTTAACATGCATTTCATAGCCATTTATTAAACCTCCCTATTGGAAAGCATTGCACTGAGTATTGTCCTAGAAAAACAAGTATCACTAAGATGTGGCTCCTGGCCCCAAAGGTCATAGTATCAAAGATTTACACATGGAAGGGATTGTAGAAACCATCTAATCCAACCCATTTCTTTTACAGAGGAGGGAACCTGAGACTCAGAGAGGCAGTCATTTGTGCATGGTCATGAGATTTTAGCTGAGGTTTAAGGAAGCCAGGTGTAAACCTCAAAATTTCTCAGACTTATGAATGTTAGGGGTTTCCCCCATTGGGGAATCTTCTACTTAAAAAAATTCCCTAGCAGATGGTGAGAACTCTACTTGAGTGTGGGGGCTCCTAGCTATGGGAGTGTCCCTGCTCCACCCTACTTAAGACTGCTTTAGGACAGAAAACTGCTTGCTAAACAATGAAAGTACTTTGATCCATGCTTATGGAAGGGACAGGAAGTTCTTTGAGTCATGACTGTTTTAGAATTGATACAATGGGATACTAAGTACCTATAAAGGTGGGGCAACTTGTAAACTACTTAAACCTAAAAGGGTGATAACTTATTCAGAGGTTTTTTCTTAATGAAATTTGTCGACACAGCAGCATTTTTTCCTGACTTACTAAAGAGATTAAAACTACTCAGCTGTGAATTCAAAATGGGCGGTCCTTTAGAAACATTTACAGTGATTGGTAGATGTAAGGACTTAGGGGAGGTGACAGAGGAGATTTTGCCCTTAAAAATAAGAGCTCAGAGAAGGGCAAGATTTCTCGATTTCTGACTCTCATTCTGGAGGATCTCTTTCTGAGAGACTCATTTCCTTGAGGACTGATGCTTGAGGGCTCTTTCCTTGGAGATAGATCTCTTTGAGGAGAAGTGCTCTTGGAGGAAATCTCATTCTGAAGGAGAGCTCCTTGAGGAGCTCCTCTGAGGGGCTCTGTCCCTCTGGGGTAGGAGCTCTGGAGGCTCTTGAGAGAGGCCCTTTGAAACAATCTCTGGCTGGAAGACTCTTTGAGGAAGGACGCTGGCCTGGTGTCACTAGTATCCTTGTTTAGTCAGACCTTGTGGTGAGTGTTAAAAAACTGACTGATTTCTCTTTTAAGACTCAGGTCTAGGCCATATTGGCTTGAGGCCCTTCATACTTATTCCTTTCTTACACTCTCTCTCTTTCTTTGATTACTCATTGTATTGTTAATTAAAATCTCTATAAAACCCAATTGACTTGGGTATTTGAATAATTGGGAATATTTCCCTGGCGACCACCTGATATTTGATTTTAAAACCCAAGACACTGTAGTGAAACATATTTCTGCGGTCAAATTTACTCACCCTCTCTTATATCTATCACAATTTATATCTTCCACTATTTTAATCACTACAGTTTAAGACCTCAACCATTTTAAATCTCACACAGGGAAGCCAGCAGGTAGAGATGAGGAGGGAGACTGACTATTCCAGGGATGGGAGATAACCAGAAGAAATGCCCTTATTCAGGAGGTGAAATGTGCTTTATTGAAAGAACAGCAAGGAGAGGAGTGACACTAGATTACAGAGATGTGAAATAGAGTAAAGTATAAGAAGACTGGAAAAGTAAGAAGGAGGCTTTGAATACCAAACAGATTTTTCATTTGATTCTGGACGCAATAAGGAACAACTGAAGTTTCTTGTATACAGAAGTGACATAATCAGAGCAGTATTTTAGGGAAATTACTTTGAAAGTTGAGTGTAGGATGGACTGAAATGAGGAGACTTGAGTCAGGCACATCCATCAGAGACAATTGCAATAATTCAGGCGTGAGATGATTGGAGCCTGTCCTAGGGTGGTGGTGTTTTAGTGCTGAGAAAGGGACATACTTGAGAGAGACTTGGTAAAAATCAACAGGAGTTGAGGGCAGGGGGGTATCATAGTAGATAGAGTTGGAAGGTCCTAGGTTCAAATTTGACCTCCAATATTTCCTAGCTGCGTGACTCTGGGCAAGTCACTTAACCCCCATTGCCTCTACTCCTTACTACTCTTCTGTCTTAGAATTGATACTAAGACAGAAGGTAAATATCTTTTTTTTTTTAATTAACAAGATTGACAATAGATTCTATATGGAGAATGAGAAGGTGAGAAGGCAAGGTTTTGAGCCTGGGTGACTGGGACAATGGTGGTAAACTCAATAGAAAAGGGGAATTTAGGAATAGGAGATGTGTTAGAGTGGCAAAAGATAATTAATTCAGTTTTGGAGAAGTTAAATTTAAGATGTCTGTAGGTGTGGAGTTTGAGATGTGGGAGGAGGCAGCTGACATGCAAAGGAAGAAAAATAAACATCGAGATCACAATATCTGGGTTAATACCCTGGTCCTGTCACTTACCATCTTTGTGACCTTGGGCAAATAAGTTAACAAATCACTGAGTTTCAGTTCATGAATCTGTAAGATAAGGGATCAGACTAAAGAAACTTTAAGGTCCCTCCCAGCCTTTCACCTACAGTTTTATGACCCAACTTCATATTTCAGTTCTGCTGACACTACTTATATAACCTTGAAAAAATAATCTTTACTCTCCAGGTCTACATTCCTTCATGTATAAAATGATGGTTCAAGGGCTCCCAGATGGTGCAGGGAAAGCAGACATATATAAAAGTAGTGGCTTGCTATATGGGCATGTGGAAGTTAAATCAGTATCAATGTGACTGGGTATTTATGAATATGGTTATCCAGAATGGTTTTCAGAGATTTCATTTAGTAGAATGTAACTAACTACAGCCTCGATCCCTTTGTTCATGCCTGAGACTAGTCAGTAACTCCATCTTCAATATCCCAGCAATATTCCAGGATGAGGAAATGCTTTGGGTCTAGTTCTCCCTCATCCCTCCCTAGCAGCCACTCAACTCAGCAAGACTTTAATAAAGAGAAAGGAGGCTGACTGGCTCTAGGACAGCCCATTCTTTTGACAAAGGCTACTGAGAATTGCTAGGTAGCACAGTGGATAGAGAGCTGAGCCTGGACTCAGGAAGGCCCTAGTTCAAATCTGATCTCAGATACTTGCTACCCATGTGAACCTGGCAAGTCACTTAACCCTTTTTGCCTCTGTTTCCTCATCTATAAAATGAGCTGGAGAAGGAAATGGGAAACCACACCAGTGTCTTTGCCAAGAAAATCCCAAATGGGGTCACAAAGAATGGAACACGACTGAAATGATGCAAAAACAGCAACAGAGAAAAGAGGTTATGCTAGATGTGTGGTCTAGGCATAGAGATAGAGGCATGAAGCCAGTCTGAGAGTGGGATTTTTAAGGAAGAGAATTGCACTGTTTGGTGCAAGCAACAATTCCCATTTCTTTGATTTTTAAAGGTTATACAGATAGCTTTTCTTGCAATCCTGTGAGATAGGGAATGAAAGTATGTTTGCTTCCATTTTGCTAATGAGAAATCAATGGAGTCACAGATCCAAACAAGGCAGAGAGGTACACTGAAGTTCAGAAAGGTAAAGGAATTTGCCTAAAGTCATCTAGCTGGTAAGTGGTCTCTTAATCCCCAATCTGACCCTCTTTCTACCACACTATTAAACAATAAAAGAAAGTTGGTAGAATGAAAGAAATTTTATTTTACTTCTGGTAGGTAGTGAACATGGTCATAGTTATTATATTTGGACATTTTGGGGAAATGGCCCAATAGGGGAAGTCTGAACTCTAGGAAGATGTCTATCTCTCCACTTTAGTGTCTATATTTGTATGTATCAGAAGTATGCAAATAGATGTTTTACAACCAGCTTTCTAGGAAAATAAATGTGAGCAAGACACACTTTTACACTTAACTGGCATCATTTCTTGCCTACTAGAGACAATCAACAAATTAAACTAGTCTTTGATGTGTAGCCTTTGCCCTTTTCTGAATTGTAAATGCTCACACTGACAATTTAACAATTGGCTCTCCAAGTCATTCTGGAATATCCTTGGATGTATCCCATAATTATTTCATATGCCCTGTTACTATAAAATTCCTCCATACATTCCTGTCACTCAATAGATGTTTATTGATTTGAGGAAAGAATGAAATCAAGAGACCAAAGAGGAAGGAAGAAATATAAGGAAAGGAATAAAATAGTCCTGTGCCACATGACCATAGCTCCATTTACCTTCTTGGTAAATCTTATGTATATTTCCCAGTAGGCAGGCTCTAGGACTATTTCTCAAACCTTGCCAGGGCACGTTTTAACATGTTATTTTCTTGGGGTTCTTAGGTCTTCCAATTATAGAAAACAAGCAATGGGAGATAGCTCAGGGATAGGGGGAGTTGGGAACAAAGGTCAGTGTGGGTAGATAGCTATTTAGAAGAATAGAAAAGCATTTAGCAGCTAACCTATTTAAGGAATATATTATGGTTTTGCTCTGTAGGTTATGAATGTATATTTAAAAACTGTACAGTATTAAACATTACACAATAAAATTTAATTTAACATTTTAAAGGCATATTGGTGACATTACAATAGGTATAGAAAAGATTAAAGCAGAGGGTATAAATATAGGCATTCTTTACAACTGGTAAAATATTCTTCCCCACAGCTTTCTATCCAATTGCTGTGTTTATGTTTCTAGGAATTATATTATGTCTGCCTGCTTTTACCTTAATGTTTTATGTTTATTTGATTTGCTGAGAGGAACACACACACAAATTGATAAAGAATATTTCTTGGCTTTGAATTAGCTAACAGCCTGGGATGAGGGCTACAGGATGACAGGGTCCTATGTTGCTTATCATAAAACTGTGAAGTGCCTTTGCTAACTTTGTGACTTTTTATAGCTAAACTGTTCTAAGTTTAGATATGGACATGAAATATTAATCAAATAATTTATAATGGTCTAGAAGCCTTCTAACTTAGCAATATTTGCTATCTTCATCTTCAGCTGATCCCATAAATTTATGGGCATCAATGACCCTTCAAGCAACAGTCAAGGAGGACTTTAATTTTTTTTAAGGCATAAAATTCTCAAGAATAATATCTGTAGTAAGTCTTGCTGCTGGATTAATTCCAGGGATGCCACTGTCTGCTGTTTCCCTTCTTTCTTCTCCTAAAATTACTTTACATACATCTCCTGCATTTTGAAGAAATCATACTCCAAACCCAGCAAATTATTTGATGTCTTCTAGTGCCTTTGCATCTCTTAGTAATCCCATTTCTCAGACCCCAACTCCTGGAACCAATCAAGTTTCAAGGATAGCGTCCTTGATTTTTTCAGAAAAACTAGCCCAGCCTATAAATGGTGTGATCTTAGAGTAAACTAGCCCAGTCTATGTCATAGGGCTTAGGAGATATTGTGTCTAACAAAGACCAGTGTTTTCATCAATGAAAAGAAAGAGAAGGAAGGAATGGAGGAATGAAGGAACTAAGGGTAAGAAGGTAATTTAATTAAGCAGATTCTTATTTGTATTAGCTTAAGAATCCCTTTTAGTTTGATACCCTGTAACTGTGATTTGTAGTAAGAACATAGTCCCAGGCTAGACTCTGTACATGTAATCAGTTAAAGAATGTGGTCCCAGGGGGGCAGCTGGGTAGCTCAGTGGATTGAGAGCCAGGACTAGAGATGGGAGGTCCTAGGTTCAAATCTGGCCTCAGACACTTCCCAGCTGTGTGACTCTGGGCAAGTCACTTAACCCTCATTGTCTAGCCCTCATCACTCTTCTGCCTTGAAACCAATACACAGTATTGATTTCTATAGTTCCAGATTTTAAAAGTAGTTTTCACATGTATTATCATTTTTTATTTAAAACTCATAGCAAGTCTATGCTATGGTATATGATATTATTACCTCCCTTTTATGTATGAAGAAACTGAGACTGAGAGATATTAGATGATTTTTCAACACTCATACATTTACTATAAGTCTAAGGCAAGATTTGAACCAGCTCCAGTTGGAGACTCTAATCACTTTGCCACCTAATTGCCTTATCCATTGTCACCTGCCATAGTTGATGATGGAGTTGGAATTCAAGCTCAGGTGGCATTGCCACACCACATTGCCATACAAAGACAACAGAGAGACTCATCCTGGAAGCTCTCTTCGCAGATGACTATGCTCTCATGTCCCACCAAGAAAATCATCTCCAAACCATTGTGGACAGGTTCTCCACCGCAACAAAACTGTTTGGCCTGACTATCAGCCTCAGCAAACAGAGGTGCTGTTCCAACCCGCACCAGGGAGGCCAACGAACCAGCCGTGCATTACAATCGATGGCACGCAGCTTTCTAACATCAACACTTTCAAGTACCTGGGCAGCACCATCGCCAATGACGGGTCTCTAGACCACGAGATCAATGCTAGGATCCAAAAGGCCAGCCAGGCACTCGGGCGGCTGCGCTCCAAAGTCCTCCAACACAGCGGTGTGAGCACTGCGATGAAGCTCAAAGTGTACAACGCAGTGGTCCTCAGCTCGCTCCTGTACGGCTGTGAGACATGGACACTGTACCGGAAGCACATGAAACAGCTGGAGCAATTCCACCAACGCTCCCTCCGGTCAAACATGAGGATCCGATGGCAGGACCAAATCACCAACCAGGAAGTCCTCGACAGAGCCAACTCCACCAGCATCGAAGTCCTGGTCCTCCAAACCCAGCTACGATGGTCTGGACACGTCATCCGCATGGACCCACAGCGAATACCAAGACAGGTATTCTATGGTGAACTGTCCGCTGGACTCAGGAAACAAGGCCGACCAAAGAAAAGATTCAAGGATCAGCTAAAGTCCAACTTGAAGTGGGCTGGCATGACACCAAAGCAACTAGAACTCGCTGCCTCTGACAGAAGCAGCTGGGGAACCCACATTCACCAGGCCGCCACCACCTTTGAAGATGAGCGACGTCGACGTCTTGCCGCTGCGCGTGAACGCCGACACCAGGCCACAACCGCACCTCTCGTAACAACTGGCGTCCCATGCCCCATGTGCCACCAACTGTGCGCCTCAGCCTTTGGACTCCAAAGCCACATGAGGGTACATCAATAGATGATAATGCTCAAAGACAATAGTCATTCTCGATCATCGCGAGACTACCACTACATTGCCATATTAGTAGAAAGAATTATTCTCTAATGTATATATACATATATATATATATACATATATATAATATAAATATTGTTGTTGTGTCATTTCAATCATGTCCAATTCTTTGTGACCCCTGTTTGGGATTTTCTTGACAAAGATACTGGAGTGGTTTGTCTTTTCCTTTTCCAACTTATTTTTCAGATGAGGAAACTGAGGCAAATAGGATTAAATGACTTACCCAGGGTCACTCAGCTAGAAAGTATCTGAGACCATATTTGAACTCAGAAAGATGAGTCTTCCTGACTCCAAGTCCAATGCTCTATCCATAGTGCCTCCTAACTGCCCCAAGGTGTGTTTATGTAAGATTAAAATAGATGTGGGCCATTGTTTGGAGCAAAAAGCTTTTATTTATAATGCCTTCACTTGAGTCACATATACTATATATTGGCTGAACTTACTCAGTGGAAAGAAATATTTTGTTAAAAAATTTTTTATCAGAACTAGTTTTCCTTCTGAAAATATTTCCACAAATACTTATTGGTTACAGTGGAAACATGACCAAGTAGCAATAGAATCTTGATTATTGTTCACTATTTTTTATTTTTTAACTTTAACCTTCTGTTTTAGAATCAGTATTGTGTATTGGTTCCAAGGAAGAAGAACATTAAGGGCTAGGCAATGGGGGCTAAGTGACTTGCCCAAAGTCACACAGCTAAGAAGAATCTGAGGTCGGATTTGAACCCAGATCCTCCTGTCTCTAGACCCGGCTCTTTATCCTCTGAGCCACCTAACTACCTTGTGTTCACTATTTTCCAAGTGAAAACTTCTCCTTTTTCTAGAACATTATATTAGAATCACAGATGTCATAACCTCAGTTCTATGATTCCCACGATTCTTCTCATGTTTCTAGCTTATTCACTGCCTACTTGATTTTGCCCCAATGCTTTTGTTTATTTGCCTTGCCTAGCACAGAGTTCTTTGCAAATATTTGCCTAACATCATTCAGCATTCAGAAAGTATTTGCATGTTAACTTTCCTCCATCAAAACCAAGCATTCTTTTTATAAACGTAGCTTTACTTTTCATGGGCCAATTGTGTCCTGGTTAGCATCTTTAAATTCAATTCAACACCATTCAGTTCAATCCGAAGCCTTCCTGACATGTTATGCTGTGCTATTCACATTTATTAACTATCTGTTATGTGCAAGATACTGTGATAAGAGACTGGGAACAAAAGGGAGAATAACAGCCCTTTCAGAACTTAACCATCAAGGGGCAGCTGGGTGGCTCAGTGGATTGAGAGCCAGGCCTAGAGACGGGAGGTCCTAGGTTAAAATCTGGCCTCAGACACTTCCCAGCTGTGTGACCCTGGGCAAGTCACTTGACCCCCATTGCCTAGCCCTTACCACTCTTCTGCCTTGGAGCCAATACTCAATACACAGGGTTAAAAAAAAAAAGAACTTAACCATCAAATAGGAGGAAATTAAGAAATGCATTCAAAGAACTGCTGTCTAGAGCAGAGTCTGTTAAAGTTAAAAGAAAACTAGGCCAAATGTTATGAGAAACATGAGGATGAAGAAATCACTTTCAGCTAGGAGGGGAAGAACTATTGCAATTTGCCTTGAAAAAATCCTTGCAAATTTTGCTTATGAAACTTTTAAAGCCTTTATGTGCGAGCTGGGGAAAAAAAGGTTTTGGAGCCTTTCAGCCAGTTTAGGAGATGCATTGTCTTGCACTTGCCCCTTCTCCAATTAGCTGAACTAGTGTGGAAAGTCAAGTTGATTGGGTCCCAGGAGGAGACTGGGTCTCCCCAATGAACTCTTGGAAAGGATTCCACTAATACACATTAGGTATTGTTTAAGGAAAGGTGTTATTTGGAGTTATCATCATCATCATCAAAGAGCTGATAGAGTTTCCTTCACCAAAAAGAATGCAGTCATTTGGCTGTTAAAATGGTGAGTGTGACACCACCATTGCCAACTTTTCTCTGAATAGTATGTGTAATAGACAGCCCTTATTACTTCAGGAAGAATTCTCTATAATATGCAATTAGGGAAAGGAAAAAAAAAACAGTCAAGCAAATCATAAGTCATTTGACCTGCTTCCATAATTCTGACAAGTAAAATTGTCTTCCAACACAAAACTATTACAGAGAAATCATAAATCATGAGAATGAGCCTGATCTTAATCACATTCAGCTAAATAATTCTGGATTTTAGTGTTACTCTGAAAATTACTTTGTTTATTTTTGCCTGAAATCTGGCAGCTCTACTAAATGTACTTTTCTCATTCTTTGACTTTAGGGAATTTAATAGACTTTCCCTTCAAATTTATGAAAATTAATTATTTTACCTTCCCTCCCAGATGATAATGGTGATTAATTGAGACTGATCCATCATTGGGATCTAGATCTAGAAATTGAATGGATCTCAAAAGTCATCTGGTCCAATCCCCTCATTTTGTGATTAAGGAAACTGAGGATCAAGGAAGTTGTCTAAGTTGTCTCTTGATCTAGGCCACAGAGATTGTCAAGATCAAAGGAAGAATTTGAATCCAACTCTTCAGACTCAATAACAAGTGTTTTTTCCCATTGTATCACAAGTTTTAGAATATGCTAAGAAACAATGAATTTCACACTGGCATAGGCAATTAAACAAAAGAAATAGATATAAAGGAAGACAGAAAAGTAAATGTTAATATAGTTATATTTTGTTTACTGAATTTCAAAGGTAGAAGTTGGTACAGTGGAAGAAACATTAGGTCTTTAGATAGAGTTCAAATCCTGCCTCTGACATTTACTACTTAGGTGATCTTGGGCAAGCTACAAAACTTTGCTGAGACTCAATTCCCTTATCTATAAAATGAGTTGACTAGATGACTTTTGAAATCCCTTTGAGCTCCAGATCCATGATCTTTTGAGTCTAACATAAAATATAAATAAGTATAATTTGCCTAAGATCATACCAATTGGCTCATCTGGACAGGAGAAGAGTTGCAGTGGGACAAAAAACTTAGAGGGCTTCTTCCAGCCAATGACTATTTCTTTTGTTAATGAACTGTTAGGTATCTTAAGTAGTGCAAACTTACCCTTTAACAAACATTCCCACTTCTAACTGAAAACTTCCATCTTGGGCAAGACACTCCGGATTAGGTCTGATGATCTATAAAACCTCTCCTATTTCTAAATGCTAAGAACTAAGGCATGAAGGGGTTTTGGTCTGCATTACTGAAGGTAGTACCTACCCAGGTAAATCATGGACCAAATAATTGCCTACTTTGTCATGCCTAATGTCTCCTAGTCTATGGACTTTATAATTGCCCAGATAACTTTGAACACTTTGAATGACATTATGGATTCATGTGGATTTATTTTAAACTCTTGCCTTCTATCTTAGTATCAGTTCTGAGACAAAAGAACAGCAAGGGTTCAGCAATGAGGGTTGAGTGACTTTTCCAGGGTCACATAACTAGGAAGTATCTGAGGCGAGATTTAAATGTAGGTCATCCCAACTCCAGGCCTGGGGCTCTATGCACTGAGCTATCTCCCTGTCTCCAGATTCTATATGAGTTGATTTATGAAGGACAACACATTGATCCAAGATTTATGTGGCTCATGTACCAAGACCTAGAAAAATTGAGGTCATCAGATATAGCAATAATTATAGCAATAAGAGAATTGGAATCTTTTTCTTTAAGTCAAACTCTCTTCTATAAGGACTACATTTACATCAAATTATATATATTAATATGTGGGAAAAATGTTTTGTGTAACTCTTATAAATTGTATCATCATAAGAGTAGTTAGAAGAAACATGCATAGGGAAAGATTGGGGTATTAAGAAGATTTGGGGAAAGTGGGGGTAAAAAAAGGAAAAGGGAGGGGGGAATCGTCGATAATACTAAGAATAACTTCAAGAAATAGGGGGGGGGAATCAATAGAATAATCTTTCCCATATAAAGATACACATGGGAAGGGGAGGGGAAGAACTCTCATATGAGAAGGAGAGGAAGAGAGCGTAAAGTAGAATTACTTAAACCTTACTCTCAGTAAAATCAAATCTGAGAGGGAAGAACATCTAGATCCAGTGGGATCCTGAATTCTATCTTATCCATTAGGGCAAGAAAGAAAGGAAAATTAAGGAGGGGGTGGGGGGATGGAGTACAAAAAGGGAGGGAAGGAGAGGGGGGAGGGGAAGGGAGCACAAAAAGGGAGGGGCTAGAAAGGGAAGCATCTCAAGGGAGGGGACTAGGGGGACTGACCTAAAGTAAATCACTGGTTCAAAAGGAGAAAGCTAAAGAAGAAAGGTCAGAACTAGGGGAAGATATCAAAATGCCAGCGAATCCACAAATAACAATCATAACTTTGAACGTGAATGGGATGAACTCACCCATAAAACGTAGACAAATAGCAGATTGGATTAGAACCCAAAACCCTACCATATGTTGTCTTCAAGAAACACATATGAGACGGGTTGACACTCACAAGGTTAGAATTAAAGGTTGGAGTAAGACCTTTTGGGCCTCAACCGATAGAAAGAAGGCAGGAGTTGCAATCATGATATCTGACAAAGCCAAAGTACAAATAGACCTGATCAAAAGGGATAGGGAAGGTAAATATATTCTGCTAAAAGGAAGTATAGACAATGAGGAAATATCACTAATCAACATGTGTGCACCAAATGGTATAGCATCCAAATTTTTAATAGAGAAACTAGGAGAATTGAAGGAGGAAATAGACAGTAAAACCATATTAGTGGGAGACTTGAACCAACCACTATCAAATTTAGATAAATCAAACCAAAAAATAAACAAGAAAGAGGTAAAAGAGGTGAATAAAATCTTAGAAAAATTAGAGTTAATAGACATATGGAGAAAAATAAATAGGGACAAAAAAGAATACACCTTCTTTTCAGCACCACATGGCACATTCACAAAAATAGATCATACACTAGGTCATAGAAACATGGCACTCAAATGCAGAAAAGCAGAAATATTAACTGCAGCCTTTTCAGACCACAAGGCAATTAAAATATTGATCGGCAAGGGTACATGGAGACCCAAATCAAAAATTAATTGGAAATTAAATAACATGATACTCCAAAATCGGATAGTTAGAGAAGAAATCATAGAAACAATTAACAATTTCGTTGAAGAAAATGACAACGGCGAAACATCCTTTCAAACCTTATGGGATGCAGCCAAGGCAGTACTTAGAGGAAAATTCATATCCCTGAGTGCATATATTAACAAATTAGGGAGGACAGAGACCAAGGAATTGGAAATGCAAATCAAAAAACTTGAGAATGAACAAATTAAAAACCCCAAGAAGAAAACCATACTAAAGATACTAAAAATTAAGGGAGAAATTAATAAAATAGAAAGTGACAGAACTATTAAGCTAATAAACAAGACTAGAAGCTGGTACTTTGAAAAAACAGACAAAATAGACAAAGTACTGGTTAATCTAATTAAAAAAAGGAAAGAAGAAAGGCAAATTAACAGCATCAAGGATGAGAAGGGGGATCTCACCTCCAATGAAGAGGAAATTAAGGCAATCATTAAAAACTACTTTGCCCAACTATATGGCAATAAATATACCAACCTAGGTGATATGGATGAATATTTACAAAAATATAAATTGCCTAGACTAACAGAAGAAGAAATAGAATTCTTAAATAATCCAATATCAGAAAATGAAATCCAACAGGCCATCAAAGAACTTCCTAAGAAAAAATCCCCAGGGCCTGATGGATTCACCAGCGAATTCTATCAAACATTCAGAGAACAGTTAATCCCAATACGATACAAACTATTTGACATAATAAGCAAAGAGGGAGTTCTACCAAACTCCTTTTATGACACAAGCATGGTACTGATTCCAAAACCAGGCAGGCCAAAAACAGAGAAAGAAAATTATAGACCAATCTCCCTAATGAATATAGATGCAAAAATCTTAAATAGGATACTAGCAAAAAGACTCCAGCAAGTGATCAGAAGGGTCATCCACCATGATCAAGTAGGATTTATACCAGGGATGCAGGGCTGGTTCAACATTAGGAAAACTATCCACATAATTGACCACATCAACAAGCAAACCAACAAGAACCACATGATTATCTCAATAGATGCAGAAAAAGCCTTTGATAAAATACAACACCCCTTCCTACTAAAAACACTAGAAAGCATAGGAATAGAAGGGTCATTCCTAAAAATAATAAACAGTATATATCTAAAACCATCAGCTAATATCATCTGCAATGGGGATATACTAAATCCATTCCCATTAAGATCAGGAGTGAAACAAGGATGCCCATTATCACCTCTATTATTTGACATTGTATTAGAAACACTAGCAGTAGCAATTAGAGAAGAAAAAGAAATTGAAGGCATCAAAATAGGCAAGGAGGAGACTAAATTATCGCTCTTTGCAGATGACATGATGGTCTACTTAAAGAATCCTAGAGATTCAACCAAAAAGCTAATCGAAATAATCAACAACTTTAGTAAAGTTGCAGGATACAAAATAAACCCACATAAGTCATCAGCATTTCTATATAATTCCAACACAGCTCAGCAGCAAGAACTAGAAAGAGAAATCCCATTCAAAATTACCCTAGACAAAATAAAATACTTAGGAATCTATCTCCTGAGACAAACACAGGATCTATATGAACACAACTACAAAACACTTTCTACACAACTAAAACTAGACTTGAACAATTGGAAGAACATTAACTGCTCATGGGTAGGACGAGCCAATATAATAAAAATGACAATCCTACCCAAACTCATCTATCTATTTAGTGCCATACCAATGGAACTTCCAAAAATTTTTTTTACTGATTTAGAAAAAACCATAACAAAGTTCATTTGGAAGAACAAAAGATCAAGGATATCCAGGGAAATAATGAAAAAAAAATACAAAGGAAGGGGGTCTTGCAGTCCCAGATCTCATACTATATTACAAAGCAGCGGTCATCAAAACAATTTGGTACTGGCTAAGAGACAGAAAGGAGGATCAGTGGAATAGACTGGGGGCAAGCAACCTCAGCAAGACAGTATATGACAAACCCAAAGATCCCAGCTTTTGGGACAAAAATCCACTATTTCATAAAAACTGCTGGGAAAATTGGAGGACAGTGTGGGAAAGATTAGGCTTAGATCAACACCTCACACCATACACTAAGATAAATTCAAAATGGGTGAATGACTTGAACATAAAGAAGGAAATTATAAGAAAATTAGGCGAACACAGAATAGTATACACGTCAGACCTTTGGGAAGGGAAAGACTTCAAAACCAAGCAAGAATTAGAAAGAGTTACAAAATGCAAAATAAATAATCTGGATTACATCAAATTAAAAAGTTTTTGGACAAACAAAACCAATGTAACCAAAATCAGAAGGGTAGCAACAAATTGGGAAACAATCTTCATAAAAACCTCTGACAAAGGTTTAATTACTCAAATTTATAAAGAACTAAATCAATTGTACAAAAAATCAAGCCATTCTCCAATTGACAAATGGGCAAGGGACATGAACAGGCAGTTCTCAGCCAAAGAAATCAAAACTATTAATAAGCACATGAAAAAGTGCTCTACATCTCTTATAATCAGAGAGATGCAAATCAAAACAACTCTGAGGTATCACCTCACACCTAGCAGATTGGCTAACATGACAGCTATGGAAAGTAATGAATGCTGGAGGGGATGTGGCAAAGTGGGGACATTAATTCATTGCTGGTGGAGTTGTGAATTGATCCAACCATTCTTGAGGGCAATTTGGAACTATGCCCAAAGGACGATAAAAGAATGTCTACCCTTTGATCCAGCCATAGCACTGCTGGGCTTGTACCCCAAAGAGATAATGGACAAAAAGACTTGTACAAAAATATTCATAGCTGCGCTCTTTGTGGTGGCCAAAAATTGGAAAACGAGGGGATGCCCTTCAATTGGGGAATGGCTGAACAAATTGTGGTATATGTTGGTGATGGAATACTATTGTGCTAAAAGGAATAATAAAGTGGAGGAATTCTATGGAGACTGGAACAACCTCCAGGAAGTGATGCAGAGCGAAAGGAGCAGAACCAGGAAAACATTATACACAGAGACTGATACATTGTGGTACAATCGAAGGTGATGGACTTCTCCATTAGTATCAATGCAATGTCCCTGAACAATCTGCAGGGATCTAAAAAAAACACTACCCACAAGCAGAGGATAAACTGTGGGAGTAAAAACACCGATGAAAAGCAACTGCTTGACTACAGGGTTGGAGGGGATAAGACTGAGGAGAGACTCTAAAAGAACACTCTAATGCAAATTCCAACAACAGGGAAATGGGTTCGAGTCAAGGACACATGTGATAACCAGTGGAATCATGCGTAGGCTATGGGAGAGGGAAAGGCGGAGGGGGGGGGAGGGATGGGAGGAAAAGAAAATGATCTTTGTTTCCAGTGAATAATGTATGAAAACGACCAAATAAAATAATGTTTAAAAAAAATAAAATAAAAAAAAGAGAATTGGAATCAAGAAGACTCAAGTTCAGATGCAACCTCAGATACTTACTAACTATGTGACAATGGGCATATTATTTTTATTTTTATTTATTTATTTAAAAGTATTTTTCCATGGTTACATGATTCATGTTCTTTCCCCTCCCCTTTTCTCTTCCACCTCCCAGAGTCAACAAGCAGTTCTACTAAGTTATACATGTATTATCACTCAGTATCTATTTCCATAGAATTCATTTTTGTAATAATCTTTTAAAAACCAAAATCCCAAATCCTATTTCCATATAAACATAATAGGCAGATTATTAAGCCTCTCTGAGCCTCAGTTTCCCCATTTGTAAAATGTGGGAGTTGGATTTAATGACCTCTAAGAATCCCTCTGTCTCTGATTTGTGATCCTCTGAAGGTATTCTCTTTGATTATCTTTATCTATCCTGATGTGTTTCCAGGTTTCCATCATCATAATAGAGGGGTTCAGTGTTTTTATTAAAAAATTAGGTATTGCCCATGATTAATGTACTGAAGGAATAAAGGGGAGAAAAAGACTATAAGATGAAACTGAGAGGGACATTTTCATTTAACAGGTAGATCTCTGCAAGTTAACTTTATCCTAACAAAGTCTCAAAAATAAGAATCAAGGGAGCCAGCAGAAGCTCACAAAAGTCCATTTTACTCATTCCCTCAGTTCTTCTTTATAAATAAAGAATTTTATTATATTATAAACTCCTGGGATGAGCTAAGCAGCCAAATCTGAACTCCCTGGATCTCCTACAAAAAAAAAATGGCAGGCCACTCTTCCCTATGTTAAAAGAAGCAGCCAGAGAAAATGAAAAGCTTTTAATACTTAGAGGCAACTAGAATAGGCCAGTTAAACATGTGTGTATGTGGGTGGTAAGGAAATAGAAATGTGAAAATGAGTGCTATAATAACAACTGATAATTATGTTGCATATTGCAATGTATAAAGTTTTATACACATACATTCATATATTTATACACATACATTCATATATATTCATTCATTTCAGTCATGCCCAACTCTTCATGGTCCCACTTAGGGTTTCCTTGGCAGAGATACTAGAGTAGTTTGCCATTTCCTTTTCCAATTCATTTTATAGATAAGGAAACTGAGGCAAACAGGATTAAGTGACTTGCTCAGGATCATACAGTTAATAAATGTCTCAGGTCAGATGAGCCTTCCTGATCCCCTAGAATGGGTACTCTCTCCACTGAGCCACTTAGCTGCCACATATACACATAGAGTAGAATTATGGATATAGAGATATTTGCCAAGAAGACTTGGATTCAAGTGCTACTTCTGATAAATGCTGACTGTGTGATCCTGGACAAGTCTATATTTCTTCTTAGTGTTCTAGACCAGTGGTATCAAACTCAAATAAAAAGAAGAGCTACTAAACAATATATAAGTATCTCTTGGGCTACATATTTATTTAGGAAACCACATGTTAACATTGTCTATATTCTATTGTATTTTATTTATTTGATGAAACACTTCCCAATTACATTTTAGTCTAGTTCAAATCACACTAGGGAGCAGTGCAACCTCATAGATATATAGCTATAGATAAACATATACATATAGATGTGTGTGTAATTTTATTTATAGTGTAGGTCATTAATGTCTTCTGGAATCATGGCAGATCAGTTTGTCAAAGCTATTTGTCAGGGTACTTGGGTGACTCAGTGGATACAGAACCAGGTCTAGAGATGGGAGGTCCTATAATCTAGCCCTTACTGCTCTTCTGCATTGTGAAAAAAGCTGGTTTTGTCACTGTATTATAAAGGGAGGTTAAGTTGTAAGCCGAGGGGTAAGTCTTTCAGTATTGAGAGGGGGAAAGAGTGGAGAGACCCCCCTCTCAAAGCAGGGTTCAGGGGAGACAGCTGATGTTTAGGGTTGGCTCAGAGAGAGGAGAGGGGGTTTGAAGATTTTCTTCTCTTCTGCCTTCCCTCCTTAGCTAAAGCTGCTCTCCCCAATTTGCTCTTGTCCCTCTTGTCCCCCCACCTCTACTCGAGACCAAAGAGCCTCCCCTTGATCTGTTCACTCATACTCAGCTTGGGGAACAGATAACTTTTAATGTCAACTCAATCAGGTAATACAAAAGGAATAATGGGTAGGGAATAATGGGAAAGGAATGTGGGTAAAAGGGGTCCCTGTCTCTATCTAAAAACCCTTTTTCTCCCTCCTTGAGTTTGAGGGGAACTCAGGCCTTGGCAGTCTAAGCCCCCTGAGAGAAAGTCAGGTTGACTCACCCCTGGGCAACAGGAGCTGAGGTAAAATCTGCTCAAGTTTCTCTTCAGAAAGTCCCTTCAATTGGGAAGTGTTGAGGAAAGATTTCTAGTCACCAGCATGAAAAGTGGGTAACCTTCAGGAGAAAGTCTTTTCCCACCTTCTGTCTTTGGCTTCTCAAGACTGAGAGAGCAACTCATCTACCAGCCAGTCTTCTCCTCAAGATTCCAATCCCTTGGGACCCCTCTCCTGTTGAGGTGATCAGTTTCACACACTCTTCAGCCTGGCACTTTTTCTTTAGTACCAGCCTCTTTCACATCACTTAACAGGTTGATAAAATCAAAAAGTCTGATGTCTCTGTCATTCTCAGGCATTGAAGGCAAGATGGCTAGCCTCAGGCCTGGAGCTCTCAAAAATGCAATCTGACTGAAGTAAAAAGTTGAAAACAGGTTTAATGGTGCGACAAGGACTAGGTGAGGGCAGAGGGCCAAGGAAATCCCTAGACTAATAAAACAGCTTAAACCACCACTAAGAGAGTTTCACAAGTCTTGCTTCTTTTGCTTCATGTTATCTCATAATCCTCCCTGCCTGAGCTCAGATCCCAAAAAATATCCTATTCTAGCTTCTCTAACCTCTCCAAACGCTTTTTGGTAAAGGTATCAGATCACATTGGCTAGATCAGGATTGGTGACCAAAATGGCCTGATCGCCAAAGGTACAGCCTCTCACCTGTGGAGGTTGAGTAACAGTTCAGGTAAGTCAAGCTGGGTTTCTCCAAAGAATCACAAACAGAATTTAATCAGATTGGGAAATGGCTGGGAAGAATATATCAAGATCACAGGAACCACACACAAAAGTACACAGGGAAAACGCAAACAGGATCTGAGGAAAACAAAGTCCCAAAGCTGTGGACTCTCTCACTGCTCCCAAAGTTCTCCCCAAAGCTGGCAGTTTAGCCCCCAGAGCGCTCTCTCTCTCTCTCTCTCTCTCTCTCTCTCTCTCTCTCTCTCTCTCTCTCTCTCTCTCTCTCTCTCTCTCAAAATCCCAAGAGAGCCAGAGGATTCTTTCCCTTATACTCCAGTCAAGATCCTATATTTTCACCCTGTACCTCCTTGCATTTTTCTTTATCTTTTATTTCCATTGTCTCACTTGGAACCAGTATTGAGTATTGATTTTAAGACAAGAGATAAGGATTTTAAAAAAGAAAAAAGCAGGGTTTTTTTAGGGATAGTATAAATGGTTCTGGTTCTGTACACATCACTCCATAATAATTCATACAAATCTTCTCAGGTTTTTCTGTATGAAATACAAATTCTATGATCTGGCATTTAGGACCCTCCTGTAAAAATAAGTGAGCAATGGATTGATTATTGATTATAAACTGATTAAATACTCTGTTTGCTATGCTTACAAAGTATGTTCATTTTATATCAGTGAAGTGAAGCTCATAAGTGAACTTCTCTTCAGGGCCAGGTGCAAGGATGCTAAGGAGAGTCTTGTTATATAAAATTAAACTATTTATTGAAAATATAAGGATTAAAAAAGAATTTCTAACTCTAAGGGATTCTAACTCCATCTAAATAAAACTCCTTAGTTCTGCAAGGAACTGCTACTCCTGTTTCCACAGGCTACACTGCTCCTTCCTGATCTGACTAACCCAAATTTTTAGGAACCCATACTAATCAATCCTAAAACCGAAGATAAGGGTTAATAAATAAATAAATTAGCAAATGCTCCTTGACTTGACTTGAACCAAAGCCAAATATTTTAATCTGAGTTTATCTGCTGTGGTAGATCTGGTAGATGTGGTAGAGTAAACTAACACTATTATCCTTATAATTCTTAACTTTGTCTCCAAGTTATAAAATAACATAGGCTAGCTGGCTGAGCCTCAGTAAAAAGTAAGTTAGGACTCTGGGTCTTAGTAGACTCAGAATCCAAACCAAAGACCAGGTCTATTTTTGGTCTTCTCAGGGTTAAAACAATCTATAAAGACAGCAATAGGTAGTCATTAGTGTTTCCTATTTCCCAAGCTGGGAAAGGAAAACACTTAGTTCCTTCAGGTCTTTCCTTCTACCTCAGGCAGTGAGAGAGAGAGAGGAAAAGATGTTACCTTCTCCAAGTCCTCAGAGAGAGAATTTGACTCTGCCAACTGCCACACTCAGAGAGAGCAATTGTCACAGAAAAACCGTTAGACTTGAAACTGACACTCTGTCTCAGCTCTGTTTGAAACTCCAATTATTCTCAAGCCACCTTCTCTACTTCTTATCTCTAATATAACAAGACTTAATTTCTAATCTCATCCTTATTCTGCTCAGGTGGGCTTTAAACCACCTGCTTAACCTAATTCTTCTTTTCTACCCATCACATAGTCTTTACTATCTCATTTTGTCTTTATGGCCTAGAATGGAGCTAATACATTATCCAGAAAAATAATTACTTAATAAATGGTTGCATAATTAATTAATGTGAAAGTCACAGACGACAGCAGATCCATGCTGTTCATTCTCCTCAGCAGCAGATCATCATGCAACTGATTTAGCTGTGATCATTATTTTTTAGCAAGAATGAAAAGACTGACCATGCCATTACAGATAAACTCAGATTAAAATATTTGGCTTTGGTTCAAGTCAAGTCAAGGAGAATTTGTTAATTTATTTATATATTAACCCTTATCTTCTGTCTTAGGATTGATTAGTATGGGTTCCAAGGCAGAAGATTGGTAAGGTCTAGGCAATGGGGGTTAAGGAAATTGCCCAGGGTCACACAGCTAGGAAACATCTGAGACCACATTTGGACCCAGGTTTAACTAGCATTATTAAGTGTTTATTATGTGTCAGATGTTGTTTTAAGCAATGGAAACTGTAAAATTAAAATAGTGGAAGACACAAACTGTTGCAGATAAAAGAGTTAAAGCCTTAAATTGTGACCGCAGAAAATATGTTTTCACTACAGTGTCTTGTTTTAAAATCAAATATAAGGTGGTCACCAGGGAAAAATTCCCAATTATTAAATATACCCAAGTCAGCTGGGTTTTATAGAGATTTTAATTTATACAAATGAGGAATTAAAGAAAGGGAGAGAGAGAGAGAAAAAAGGAAATAATGAGAAGAGGGCTATACCAGCCTAGGCCAGCATGAGCCAGCCTAGGAAGAGAGGGATCAGTCAGTCTTTAATCAACTCACCACAAGATCTCTGAGAGGAAGCCCTGAGAGAGTCCTTCAAAGCAGCCTTTCCCAGCTGAATCCTGAATCTGAATGTCCCCAGCTCTATCTGAGCTCCCTTTTAAAGCAAATTTTCTCCTATGTCACCTCCCCTAAGTTCTTACATCTACCAATCACAGTAGATGTTTTTCAAAGGACAGACCATTCTTAATTCACACCTAAGAAGGCTTAAATTTTTGATTAAGTTCACACCAGAAAACCTCTGAGTAAGTTTCTCACCTCTTTGCTCCTTCTAAATTCACAAGTTTCCTGACCTTTATAGGTACTTAGCACCCTTTTGTAGTAGATCTAAAAATAGGCACAGCTTAAGAGTTTTTTGCCTTATTATAAGTATGGGTTTAAGTACTTTTCATTGTTCAGCAAAGAGTTTACAACTTTATCTTTGTAAAGATTAAAATTTAGGGGAGACTGAGGAGACTGAGGCAGGTAGAAATTAGTTTCTCTCTGCAGGGAGTATTATATTTTTTAGAGGTTTATTAAAAGTTAAGGATTAAAGAAAATACAGGATAAGAAAACACGTGCCTAGGCCAGAGAGGCCTAGACAAGATAATCTCACATCATGGAAGAGATGCCTCTGCTCCAAAACGGAAGTCCAAAAGAGCCCACAAAAGCCTTTGCAATCAGGTTAAATCCCTTCTCGCTCTCGGCCCACCTGAGAATTCTGTGAGATTACAAAGCATTTTGGGGAAGTGGAGCAAGGGCTTGTGGGGATTGAAGTCCAGAGTTCAAGTCTATTTTTACATCTTCCCCTAAAGTATGCTTAAGTAGGGGTGGAGTAGAGTTCCCACATTCCTGGTCAAGTACCTTCACTGCCCAAATGGGGAATGGTCTTAACCAAACCTTATGAAGTAGGGTCTGAGAATTTTTAAGGTTCACAAAATGCAAGTAAGAGCAGAAAGCCAGTCCCTGGCTTCTAGAAAATTTATTTTCTAGTGGAAGAAAACATATATAAAAAATAAGTTGAAAAGGAGAGGTGGTGATGGTACTAGACTAGAGACATGGTAGAGAAAGACCTAAAGAAATAAGTCAGTAGTACAGCCTAGGGAAGGGGAAGACTTTTAATCAGGAGTCACTGATTTTTTTTTTTGGGGGGGGGGATAACCTTCTTTCTTAGAATCAGAATTGTGTATTGGTTCCAAGACAAAAGAATGAAAAGGGATAGGCAATGGGGTTAAGTGACTTGCCCAGGGTCACACAACTAGGAAGTATCTAAGGTCAGATTTGAACCCAGGATCTATCATTTCTAGGCCTGGCTCTCAATCCACTGAGGCACCCAGCTGCTCCTCATAGTCAGATGTGTAATTTAGAAAGACTATTTTGTTTTTTTTTTAATTTTATTTTTATTATTATGAATATCAAAATGAACATTTCTTTACTCAAAGATAATTAGAAAAAGAGGACTGGATGTTGTATATTTTATATCACAATATGGCTTTTTAAAAAATATATTTTCATTTTAATTTGGTAGTTCCAACACTGCTGCTTGTGTCTGTCCTCATCTGAACTTCCTTACTATACTCCTCTGTGTATTATTTTAATTTCTTTCTTTTATTTTCAGGTATCACTGGTACTACTCCTACACATGAACTTTCTCATAATTCTGCCCGAGCCCCACATATGCACAAATAAAAATAAAAAGCTTTCCCTTATAGCAAGTAAATATAATCAACCTAAATAAATCTACAAAGTGACCATGTCTAAAACTTTGTATTTCATTCTACACTTTCTACCAGGAGTTGAGAAGTATAATCCATTTTCCAAATTTAAGAATCTTGATTGGCTATTGCATTGGTCAGTGTTATTAAGTCTTTAATATGTTTCTCTTTATAGTGTTATAGTCATTATATAAATTGTTCTCCTGAAACTTCACTAGTCATCAGTTAATAAAAGACCCCATTGTTTCTATGAATCATCCCTTTAGTCATTACTTATTGGTGCAATATTAACATTTATTAGGCATTTCTATTTGTGATAAGCCCTGGGGATACAAAGAAGGAAGGACAGTCTGCGAGCTGAATGCTAATAATTTAATAGCAGAGGATAATATACAAAAGAAAGTTGAAAAGGAAGTGAAGGGAGAATGATACTTGGAAAAGGGCATGATGAAGAAGTCAAAGAAGTCCAAAATGAATGTATCTAGGTGGGAAATGAGATATCTGTTACAATAATATTTTAAATTCCTATTGTCATTTTTTCCACCATTATCTCCAATTGACAGTCATCTATTTTTTTTCTGAATTCTTCGTTCACATACAGTATTGGTAACCATCAGATGGTACATACATTTTAGGGACTTTTAGGATATACTTCTGAATTGCTTTCCAGAATGTTTTAGTCAATTCACAACTCTACCAAGGGTCAATCAACAAACAAATGTTAAGTACCTACTATGCGCCAGATACTATACTAAGCCCTAAGAATACAAAATAAAATCCCTTGGTTTGCCTGGTCTCCAAAAGTCCCTCTGACTATTATTTCAATCCTTTGCCAATCTGAGAAGTATGAAATGATAATTCAGGGTTGTTTTAATTTGTTTTTTGTATTGATTTACAACTTTTTCAAATTATTAATAATTTGCCTTTCTTCTGGGAACTGTTTGCTTATATTCTCTGACTATATTTCTATAGAAGAACCTCTCAACCAATACATTTCAAGACGCTTTGTCTAGTTTGAAAATCACTCATAATTGAGGTGGAACCAAGATGGCAGAGTAGGAGCATGGAAAGCTAGAACTGCTCTGAGAATCCTCTCCAACAAACCTTAAAATCATGCCTCAAAACAAATATTGGAGTGATAGAACCAACAGGGGGATGGAGTGAAGCAACTCTTTGGGAAAAACAACTTGGAAGGTAGATAGAGAGGGTTTGGTTCACTGGAGCAAGAAGGGAGCATGGCCAGCAGCAAAGCTGCACCAAGGTGTAAAGGATAATTTTAGCATTGTGACCTAAACTATATTAATTATTGGTCACCATGGGATATCCCAAATAAAATACCCAAGACAGCTGGAAATTAATGGTGATTTTAATTAATACAGAGGGAAAAAATTAAAGAGAAGGGGGTTGGGGGGAAGGTGTAGGATTTCTCCCACTGGGCCTGTGCCAGGAGGAAGATTAGAGGCTTCTAGGAAGATAAAGTTTGGAGAGTAAAGGAGGAAGGAATCAGCCTGGACTCCAAGAGGGCTCAGCTAAGATGCCTAAACCTGAATTAGCTCAAGGACAAACTCACCGCCAAAACCCAGACAAATAGCTGCCACCATGCCAAGATATTGGAACACTTAGCACGCTGCCAGCCAGAGCCACATCTCTGGGGAAAGAGACTGAAGAGAGGAAGTGACGCAAAATATATGAATGGTTTTACATCACTTTCCTGCATCTCATTTGTACCAATGGTAGCTTAGCTTGACTTAGCACAGCCCAGGGGTCTGTCAGCTGTTTCTGCACATGTCTGTTAAAGGTCATCCTCCTGAATACTTAATCCTTAAGTATGGGTGTAGACATTCCTGATTTTGTTTAAAAAAAAAAAGTGTCTTCATTGTTACAATCAGGAGATAACTAAATCCAATCTTCACAAAGGAGTACCAGCACAAGGCAACAGCAAACTCCCCACCCCCCACCTACTGCTCCAGCTCCTGAACCTGGGCCTAAGCCAACTTTGAGACATGAGATACTGCCTAATCCAGCATCAGAGCACCCCATTCCTACCCCTTGAAGTTCCAAGCCCTAGCATAAGCCTGTCATTAGGTTCTAAGCACTATTTCAAGGCAGTCTGTAGTTCACTTGGCATGTGCAAGTCTATGGAGAGGTATAGAGCCCCTTCCTAATCCTGCACTCAAGCCCCAGTGCAAGACATTCTTCAGTGTACCTGGCCAATGTAAATCCAAAGTGAGACCGGGGTAGGAGACTGACTTTCAGAGTTCCCAGCCCATCAGCCATTATGCCACCTTGTGAAATAAAAATTATGATCTGTGTGACTATTTCTTGTTGCTGCAGTGACTGATGTACTCTGACTTGTGACTAGAGAGAGCTGCTACTAGTATGGGGACACACCTGCCTATTTGCAATGGAGATAGAGATACTACTTCAGAGATAGAGAGAAACTGCTACAGAGGAATGCTCTGGGGTTTGCCTACTGGTCCCTGCTGATGACTAGTGGATCAATCTATTTCCTAACCTCTTCCTCCCTCACTCCCTCCCTTAACCACCCACTTCTTGAAGACTTTGGCTTCCTCCCTCCTCTCTGAGTGGACTATAAAGATACTCTTTTTTCTTTCTCAGGTAAGGGGTTTATTGGGAAACAACAGAATGGGGAAATTAGGTAAGAGGGATGAGAGTTTCCCTAATATATAAAGAGAATTTAGGAGGGTTATGGAAATAGTCAGTCTTGTCACAATTGTGACTCAGAGGGACAGTTAGAGAGATGAAGGACAACTGTTTAAAATCTTCTTTCTTCTTCACAAATCCACCAAGGTCTCTCAGCCTAATTTCAGAAGCCCCCCTCAAGGGTCCTTCAGCCTGGGACAAAGCTAACAAAATCAGTTCAGCTTCTTCTCTCTACAGCTAGGCTTGCCTCCTTTCTTGGTCAGTCAACCCCAGAGAGAGCAGAAAACAAAGTCCCAATTCCTCTCCTCTCATCAGGCTCCCCAACAGCCTCTCCTGGGAATATTCCATTTGAAACCTTCTTCTTGATTGACAGACAGGTCCCCAGGCTTGTTTCTTGCATCTTGGCTTGTCCTGCAAAACCTCTTTCTCTTCAAGTCTCTATCACACTTGGAAGAACTGAAACTTGCAGAAGCCCAGAACTAGAGCTGAGGGTAGTGGCAGGAAAAAATGAATTTTAAGAGAGGGTCCTTTCTATGTTGAGAACAGATCTCACCTTCAAAATAAAAGTAGAAGAAAAAAAGGCTGGGAAAATAAGCAAACATAAAAAAAACACATAACCATAGAAAATTAATATGGAGACAAAGAAGAGCAACACACAGACTCGGAAGGAGGCAGTGAGATCAAAGTAGTCACGTGTAAAACTTCAAAGAAAAATGAAAATTAGTCTCAGGCTCTGGAAGAGTTCAAAAAAGAATTTTAAAAATCAAATAAGAGACACGGGGGAAAATTAGAAATAGAAATAAAAGTAACACAAGAAGAAAATAATAGCTTTAAAAAAACAGAATTGGCCAAATGGAAAAGGAGGTTCAAAAGGTCATGGAAGAAAATAATTTCTTGAAGATTAGAGTTGGGCAAATAGAAGATAATGACTTCATGAAACTTCAAGAAACAATAAAACAAAATCAAAAGATGAGAAAAATCTCATTGAAAAAGCAACCAATCTAGAAAATAGATCCAGGAGAGACATGTAAGAATTATTGGACTATCTAATAGTCATGATTTAAAAAAAAACAACTAGGCATCATATTACAAGAAATTATCTAAGAAAACTGCCCTGATATTCTTGAAGAAGAAGGTAAAATAGAAATTGAAAGAATCCACTGATCACCTTCAGAAATAAATCCCCAAATAACAACTCTCAGGAATATTATAACCAAATTCAAAGCTTCAAAGCCAAGGAGAAAACACTGCAGTCAGAAAGAAACAATTCAAATATCATGGAATCACAGTCAGTATTACACAGAATTTAGCAGCTTCTAAATTAAAAGATAAGAAGGCTTGGAATATAATATTCCAGAAGGCAAAAGAACTAGGTTTACAACCACGAATCACCTACCAAGAAAAATGGAATATATATATGTATATATATATATATATATATATATATATATTTATATATATTTTAACTCTTACCTTCTGTCTTAGAATCAATACTGGGTATTGGTTCTAAGGCAGAAGAGTGGTAAGGGCCAGGCAATGGGGGTTAAGTGACTTGCCCAGGGTCACAGAAACAGGAAGTGTCTGAGGCCAGATTTGAACCCAGGACCTCCAGTCACTGGGCCTGACTCTCAATTCCACTGACCCACCCAGCTGCCCTAAATATATTCTTTAAGCAGAAAAAATGGACATTTGACAAAATTGAAGATCTCCAAGCATTCCAGATAAAGATTAAAAAAAAAGATAAAAAGATCAGACCTAACAGAAAATTTGATGTCCAAATATGAGACTCTCAAGAAAAGCATAGAAAGATGAAAAGAAGGAGAAAATTTAAGGGACTCAATAAAGTCAAACTATTGTATTCCTATATGGAAAAATGATATTTAAAACTTAAAAAAATTTATCAGTGTTAGAACAGTTAGAAAATCTATATAGACAAGAGGTTACAGGAGTAAGCTGTTTAGGATGAAATGATATTAAAAAATTAAAGAGGGGCAGCTGGGTAGCTCAGTGGATTGAGAACCAGGCCTAGAGACGGGAGATCCTAGGTTCAAATCCGGCCTCAGCCACTTCCTAGCTGTGTGACCCTGGGCAAGTCACTTGACCCCCATTGCCTAGCCCTTACCACTCTTCTGCCTTGGAGCCAATACACAGTATTGACTCCAAGACAGAAGGTAAGGGTTTAAAAAAAATTAAAGGATGAAAAAGAGAATTAAACTGAGAAAAAAGGAAGAAAGAGATAGAATATGATAAATTATATCACCTAAAGAAGTGGGGAAAAAAGCTATTATAGTTGAGGGGAGGATAAGGGTCATGTGGATAGTGCTTAAACCTAACTCTCATTGGAATTTACTCACAGGGAATAACAACCATACACATTTGAGTATAGAATGCTATCTTACCTTATTAAAAAGCAGGAGGAGAATCAGACAGGGAAGGGGAAGAAGGTAAAACAAGGCAAGGGGAATTTGTAGGGTAATTAATGGCAAAACACTTGTGTGGAGGGACAGAGTAAAAGGAATGAGAAATTGCAGAATCAAAAGAAAAAATAAGATAGAGAGGAATACACAGATGGTAATCAATACTGTCAGTGTGAATAGGATAAATTCACCCATAAAATAGAATTAGAGATCTGAATGGATTAAAAACCAGAATCCCATGATATGTTATTTACATGAAACACATTTGGTGCTGAGAGACACACAAAGAGTAAAGGCAAGGGGATAGAACAGAATCTATTGTACTATAGCTGAAGTTAAAAAAAAAAAAACAACAGAAATAGCAATCATGATATCAGACAAAGCTAAAGCAAAAATAGATCTATTTAAGAGAGATCAGGAAGGAAATTACATCTTGCTAAAAAGTACTATAGACAGTGAAACAATATCAGTACTAAATATATATGCACCAAATGGTATAATCTCCAAATTTCTAAAGGAGAAATTAAATGAGCTTCAGGAGGGAAAATATAGTAAAACTATACTAGCAGGGGGAACCTTAACCTTACCCTCTCAGAATCAGACAAATCTAATTAAAAAAACAGACAGGAAGTAGAGGAAATGAATTAAATTTTAGAAAAGTTAGATTTAATAGATATCTAGGGAAAACTGAAAGGGGATATAACGGAATATATTTTGTTTTCAGCAATATATGGTACCTACACAAAAAATGACTATATACTAAGTCATAAAACTTCAGAGTCAAATGCAGAAAAGCAGAAATAACAAATGCTTTATTTTCTGGTCATAATGCAATAAAAATTATAAGCGACTAAAGTCTATGGAAAGACAAATCAAAAATCTAATTGGAAATTAAATATTCTAATTCTAAAAGAGGGGTGGGTTAAAGCACAAATTAAAGAAACAGTCAATCATTTCTTTAAGGAGAATGACAATGAGACAACATACCAAAATTTATGTGATACAGCCAAAGCAGTACTTAGGGGAAAATTTATATCTCTGACTGCTTACAACAATAAAATAGAGGAAAAGGAGAATAATGAATTGGATATGCAACTAAAAAAAACTAGAAAAAGAACAAATTAAAATTCTCCAATTAAAGACTAAATTAGAAATCCTAAAAATCAAAGGAGAAATTAATAAAATTGAAGGTAAGAGAACTATTAAACTAATAAATAAGACTAAGAAGTTTAGGGGGAGGGGGTTGGGGGGAAGCATTTAGAATAGAGCATTGGTTAATTTAATTTTAAAGAAGAAAATCAAATTACTAGTATCCAAAATGAAAAGGATAAATTCACTACGAAAAAAGAGGAAATTAAAACAATAACTAGGAGATATTTTGTCCAAGTATATGATAATTAATCTAACAATCTAGGTGAAATGGATGATTATTTACAAAAATATAAATTTCCCAGATAAACAAAAGAGGAAATAGAATAAATAAATAAATAATCCCATCTCAGAAAAATTGAACAAGCTATCAAAGAACTCTCTAAGGAAAAATCCCCAGTGCCAGATGGATTCAAAAGTGAATTCTACCAAGCACTTAAAGAACAATTAATCCCAACATTGTATAAACTATTTGGCAAAAAAGCAAAGAAGGCGTCATACCAAATTCTTTTTATGGCAAAAATGTGGTGCCGATACCTAAGCCAGGAAGAACAAAAACAGAAAGAAAATTATAAACCAATTTCCTTAGTGAATATCATTGGAAAAGTCTTAAATAAAATACTAGCAAGAGTCCACAGCAATGTATCACAAGGATCATTCACCATGACCAGTTGGAATTTATACCAGGAATAAAGATTGGTTTAATATTAGGAACACTATCAGCATAAATGACCATATAAATAACCAAATTAACAGAAATCACATGATTCTCTCAATAGATACAGAAAAGCCAAACAAAATACCACACCTGTTCCTATTTTTAAAAAATAACAACTAGAATGCATAGGAATAAATGGGTCATTCCCTAAAATGATAAGTAGTATCTACCTAAAATAATCAGCACGTATCATCATCTACCATGAGAATAAGTTTGGAGCCTGCCTAATAAGACCAGGGTATCACTGTTATCACTGCTATTATTTAACATTGTACTAGAAATACTAGCTTTAGCAATAAAAGAAGAAAAAGAAATTGAAAGAATTAAAGTAGGCAGTGAGGAAACTAAACTATCACTTTTTGCAAATGATATGATGGTATACATAGAGAATCCTAAGAAAGTCAACTAAAAAACTCTTTGAAATGATTAATAATTTTAGCAAAGTTGCAGGATACAAAATAAACCCACATAAATCATCACCATCTCTATATATTTTTAACAAAGTCCATCAGGAAGAGATAGAAAGAGAAATTGAATTTAAAATAACTCTAAACAACATAAAATACTTGGTATTTGAATCTACTTGCCAAGACAAACACAGGAATTCTAGGAATATAATTATAAAACACTTTTCACATAAATTAAGTAAGCTCTAAACAATTGGAAAAAACATTAATTGTTCATGGGTAGGCAGAGCTAGTCTAATTAAAATGTCAATTCTACCTAATTAATTTACTTATTCAGTACCATACTAATCAATCTACCAAAAAATTATTTTATGGAATTAGAAAAAGGAAGGTTGCCTGGCAGTACCAGATCTCAAACTGTAAAAGAAAGCAGTAATCATGAAATCAGTTTTGTATTGGCTAAAAAATAGAATAGTGAATTAATAGAGGAGATTAGGGGTAAATTATTTTTGCAATCTCATGTTTGATAAACCCAAGGATCCCAGCTTTGGGGATAAGAACTCACTATTTGACAAAAACTGCTGGGAAAATTGGAAAACATTATGGCAGAAACTCAGTATAGACCAATATCTCACCTCTATACCAAGATAAAATCAAAATGTGTATATGATTTAGACTTAAAGAGTGATACCATAAGTAAGTTAGGGGGAAATAGAATAGTTTGCCTGTCAGATCTATGGAGAAGGGAAGAATTTATGGCCAAACAAAAGATAAGAGAACATTACAAGATGCAAAATGGATAATTTTGTATTGTATTAAAAAGTTTTTGCACAAACAAAACCAGTATAACCAAGATTAGAAGGGAAACAAACTGGGAAAATGTCACAACAAATTTCTTTGATAAAGGTCTCATTTCTCAAATATTTAGAGAACTAAGTCAAATTTATAAGAATGCAAGCCATTCTCCAATTGACAAATGGTCAAAGGATATGAACCAGCAGTTTTCAGGTGAAGGAAAAAACTGTGCATACTTTTTGATATAATAATACCATGGACTAGGAAGAGGTGCTGGTGGTGAAGGAGGAAGAGGAGGAGGAGGAGGAGGAGGAGGAGGAGGAGGAGGAGGAGGAGGAGGAGGAGGAGGAGGAGGAGGAGGAGGAGGAGGAGGAGGAGGAGGAGGAGGAGGAGGAGGAGAGCCAGAGAGGGGAAGAAGGAGTGAGAGAGAGAGAGAGGAGACAGAGACAGAGACAAAGACAGAGAGAGAAGACAGAGGGGGAGAGAGAGAGCAAATTGTGGCATATGATGGTGATAGAAAATTATTATGGTGTTTTGATGTGCAGGATGATTTTGGAAACAGAAAGACCTTCATGAATTGATGCAGAGTGAAATAAACAGAACCAGAAAAACATGGTACACAGTGACAGCAATAATGTGGAAGGATCAGCTGTGAGAGACTTAGCCTACTCTTAGCAATACAATGACTCAGGGTAATTTGGAAAGATTTATAAAAAAGAATGCTATCCATTACCAGAGAAGGAACTTTTGGTTTCAGAAAGCAGATCAAAGCATAGCCACTTTACAACTTTTCTTAGGCTTATCAGAGCTACTCTTTCATTGTTTTAGCTGAGGAAAATAACTCCTAATCGTTGGTTTCATTTTATCTTCATTGGTGTTTATAATCACCCTTTTCATCTTTATTGTACATGATTTGGTTTTCTTCTCTCTTAATTCTCATTAGGTTGACCAATGGTTTATCAAATTTGTTGGTTTTTTAGTTAAACCAACTCCTAGATGTATTTGTTAATTCAATGGTTTTCTTATATTCAATTTTATTGATCTCACCTTTAATTTTTCAAATTTCAGATTTGGTGTTTAGTTGGGGATTTTTAATTTATTCTCTTTCTAGTTTTTTAAATTGTATTCCCAATTCATTTATCTTTTTTCCCTCTATTTTAATAATATAAACATTTAAAGATATAAATTTTCTTCTAATTACTATTTTTTCTGTTTTCCATAGATTTTAGTATGTTGTCTCATTATTATCATTCTCTTTCATGAAATTATTCATTGTAAATTACATTATTTAGTCCCCAATTAGTTTTTACTTTTTGTTCCCACTGACCTTTATTATATACAATTTTTATTGTGTGATAGTCTAAGAAGGTTGCATTTAGTATCTCTACTTTTCTACATTTAACTATAATATTTTCATGGCCCAATATAGCGTCAATTTTCATGAAGGTACCATGTACTGTTGAGAATGTATCTTCTTTTCTGTTCCCATTCAGTTCTTGACAGATATTTATCATATTTAACTTATCTAGGATTCTGTTCATCTCCTTGACTTCTTTCTTATTTATTTTTTGGTTAGATTCATCTAGTTCTGAGAGAGAAGATTAAAGTCCCCCATCATTATTTTTTTTGTTAACTATTTCTATCTGTAATTCATTTTAATTTTTCCTTTAAAAATTTGGGTTATAACATTTTGTGCATAGATTCAAAATGTATCATGCTTCATTATTTATGGTACTTTTTAATATAATATAGTTTCCCTATTTATCTCTTTTGATTATGTCTATTTTAGCTTTGTCAGAGATCATGATTGCTACCTCTGTGTTCTTTGTATCAACTAAAACAGTATATTCTACTCTAGCCCTTTATTTTTCCCTTTGTCTCTCATTTTATGTGAGTTTCTCATTTTAAATTGTGTTTCTTATAAACAATATTTTGTTGGGTTTTAATTTTTGATCCATTCTTTTATGCATTTTCTTTTTTATGGATGAATTCATCTCATACATATTCAACATCATAATTACTTGTATATTTTCCTTCCATTTTGTTTGTCCTTTTAGTCTTTCTTTTTGCTGAATCCCTTCTCAGACTTATCTTAACCTGAGACCCTCCCTTTTCCTTTTGCCTTACCCCTCTATTTCTTGATATGCACTCTCAACTTTTCTATTCTTTAGTGAACATCAAATAATTTTGGTGATTACTGCTTTGAAGCACAGTTTGTCATTTGGTACTTCTAGACTTCCTTCTTTCCTACCTTTAAAAATATATGTATTATTTCCTTTGAGGTTATCTTTTGTGAACTTTATTATTTTCCTAGTTCCACAAAATAAATTTTTGATTGTTTTAGTGTAACTGTAAATTAATTTATAGTATTATATATCATTTTTGTTCTAAGGCCACAGTCCAATTATGAGCAATTAATATCTCCAATTTTATTTATATCTTTATTTCTACAAAGAATATTTTGTAGTTGTGTTCATATACCTGTAGATATTGAAAGATTATCTTGGAAGTTGTATGGAAAATAGGTTGGAGAGGAGAGAGACTTTGAGCATAGAGACAATTGGGGAAAATACAGTGACAGACTAAATGTCCTCAACTGTCATGAGCTGAATTATGGGAACCATAAGAATACAGTTGTTGTTTTTGAGTTGTGTCTGACTCTTCATGACCACATATGGAGTTTTCTTGGAAAAGATATTGGAATGGTTGGCCCCTTCCCCCACAAACTGTCAGTCTTGTTTCCTTTCCACACAATGGATTAAGGCATACAAAGGGTAAGTGACTTGTCTAGGATCACATAGCTAGTGAGTGTCTGAGGCAGCATTTGCACCTCAGGCAGGTCTTCCTGACTCCAGACGGAGCACTCTATATGCTGAACTACAATAGAGAGACGGGCACAATTGCAAGAGATGCTGTAGAGGCAGTCAACAGGACTTGTCTGTTGATTTTTTTGGTAGGGATGCATAGAGAAAAATATATTGTGATATAACCAATTGGCATGGAAAGCAAAGCACTACTTTGACTGTTAAAACTCTGCTGTAGGAAAAATTGAGAACAAAGTAAAGAATAATGGAAGAAAGGATTTTTCTTGGTTTCTTTCACAATTAGTTCTGACTTATTGATATATTTTGAATGTAAATTCCAAATTGTCCAAGTAGTTCAGTTTTATAAGCATTAAAAATGTGATTACTACGGTTTTATTAAGGGCAATGTTTTGTTAAGACTTTTGTTAATCTAGCCTTTGTAAACCTTAAAATTCCACAGACTTAATGATTCTACATTGAGGAATCCTCCAATTCCCTACTTGAAATAATTCCCTACCAGATAGTGAGAACTCTACTTGAATGTGAAAACTCCTTGCTATGGGATTATCCCTATTCCACCCCTACTTAAGACTGCTTTAGGGGAGAAAACTCCTTGCTAAACAATGAAAGTACTTGAAAACCATACTTATAAAGGAAAGGAGTTCTTTGAGCCATACCTTCTTTTGGATTTGCACAAAAGAGGACATAAAATCTCGAAGGATAAAGTTCAGTGGTGTCTCCCTAAAGTAGAATATTAGGGATTCATCTTGACTGCGGGTGCTCATTATATTTCTCCAAAACGAATTGAGAATATTCAAAATTTAAGTGCTCCTACTACTAAGAAACAGTTGAGAGCAATTTTAGGAGCAACAGGGTTTTGCAGACAATGGATTCCTTGCTATGGGGAAATTACTAAACCCCTTATAGCATTAACAAAGGATTCAGTTCCTGAACCCCTCAAATTAGAGCCTGAACACTTGTCAGCTCTATCAGATCTAAAAAAGGCTATCATGTCTGCCCCTGCTCTAGGCATCCCAGATTACAACAAGCCATTTACTTTGTATGTGCATGAGCGAAGAGGAGTAGCTTCTGGCGTATTAACTCAGACTTTGGGACCTTCTCAGCGCCCAATTGCTTATTATTCTGCTAAATTGGACCCAGTAGCAGCAGGAGCACCACCATGTCTTAGAGGAGTAGCTGCTACAGCCTTACTAGTAACAAAAACTGTTGATTTAGTATTGGGATGTCCATTAACAATAATGTGCCCACATGAGGTAGAAGCATTATTGATAAAACATAGAACACAGGCATTCTCAGATCAGAGAATTACAAGATATGAAATAACCTTATTAAATAGTGAAAACATTACTTTAAAACGTTGTACTACTCTTAACCCTGCCACCTTGCTTCCAGATTAACAACTTCAGGAGAACCATTACACAATTGTGAAACATTAGTGTCCATGGCAGAAAAGCCTCGAGATAATCTCTTGCACACTCCCTTAGACAATGCAGATCTGATTTTATTTACTGATGGTTCCTCTTTTATGAGGGATGGCATACGTTACACTGGAGCTGCCGTAGTCTCAGAATTTGCCACTGAATGGTCAGCTTCACTACCTTCTAACATTAGCCCTCAAGGAGCAGAACTCATAGCTCTGAAGCAAGCTTGTATAATTGCCAAGGATAAAAAGGCAACAATTTATACGGATTCTAGATATGCTTTTGGCATTTGTCACTCAGTCGGAATGTTATGGCTCCAGAGAGGATTCTTAACCTCAGCTGGAAAATCTATAGCTAATGCAGAAATTATTAATGAAGTTCTTTCTGCTCTCCAGCTTCCTGAAGCCCTAGCTGTAGTTCATTGTTCTGCCCATAAAGGTGGCACTGACCCTGTCTCTAGAGGAAATGACTGAGAAGATGCCACTGCAAAGCTAGCAGCCATAGAAGGGCCTGAATTAATTTTAACATTAACAACATATAATGATTTAAATTTACCACTTTCCTATAATGAAAAGGAAGTGGAAAAAATGGAAACAAAAATTCAAAGCAAAACAGATTAATGGAGTGTGGGTGTCATCTGAAGGAAAACCCCTGCTCCCTAGAAGTTTCTATAACCAAATTTGACAATCTATTCATAAAAATGGTCATTTTGGCACCCAGGGCATCGTGGACTCTGTTAAGAGAGTATGGATAGTCTCTGGTATAACTACCATAGCCTCTAAAGTGTGTTCAGCCTGCTCTACCTGCCAGGCATATAACCAACATGCATTTCATGGAAAAGCCTTTGGTGGACGTCCTCTGGCTTACACACCTTTTGAACATCTACAGATAGATTTCATAACAATGCCAAAGGCTGGACGTTATAAATTTTGTCTAGTAATTGTAGATCAACTAACCAGATGGCCAGAAGCATTTCCTGCGACCCGAGCCATGGTGGATTTTGTTGCAAAGATACTTTTAAAGGAAATTATTCCTCGTTTTGGCCTGTCAGCATGTATTGATTCCGATAGGGGGAGTCATTTTACTGATTCTGTTCTAAATCAGATATATTCTTGCTTGGGAATAACTCCCAAATTTCATGTTCCATATCATCCCCAGAGCTCAGGCCAAGTAGAGAGGATGAACAAAGAACTTAAAACTATGATTGGCAAATTATGCACTGAGACCCATTTAAAATGGCCTGAAATTCTCCCTCTGGCCCTATTTTATCTTAGAAGCAGGCCTAGAGGAGACTTACATATTTCACCATTTGAGATGCTTTTTGGACATCCGCCTATACAGGCTAAACCTTTCTCCCCGGCATATACCTCACTATTAGGGGGAGATATTACTATTGCTCCCTATATACAGGAGTTACAGCACAAACTATGTGAACTTCATGAATCCGGAGCTGCAGTACAAGCTGGACCACTAGACTTTTCTCTGTATGACCTGAATCCAGGAGATAAAGTTTATATTAAGAATTTCAAGCGTACTGGAGCAACTCAGCCTTCGTGGGAAGGACCATTCCAAATATTGTTAACTACTCCACCATCCATAAAGATTGGAGAAAAGGACTCTTGGATTCACTGCTCACATGTGAAGAAAGCATCTTCCGCTGAGACTGATTGACTGAAACCTATCGCATGCATTGGAGATAATAATCCTTAGAGAAGTGGATGCTTTTTTTTTTGAGAACACATTGAATTACTGATTTTTTTCCTTATTTTTATTATTTCTTTTCTTTATTTTGATTAGAATATTTGATTTTTTCTCATTTTTGTACTGAAGGTACACATAATTAATATTAATATTTTTTCCTGCAGTAATAGAAGTTAATATATATTCTTGCTATAATATCAATATATACCTAAAAGCTTTAAACTATGGGAACCTGCCATTTATTGATAAAATATTATAGGACTGTGATTAATGTTTATGTATGATTCCAGAAAAAGGGATAAAAAACAAGGAGCACAGATTTAAACTGAATAGTGCCAAAAAGAGCACACATGAAATACTAATGTGGGACTCGAGGTTGCGACGCTTGACATATGTTAAGTCATAGGACTTCCTTGTATCTACACTCTTTACGAAGTACTCATACAAGTACAAAGTTTGACTATCATGCTGGCTCCCTATATCCCTGAGAATGACAAAAAAATCAGATGAGGGAATGATGCTTCCCTATCAAAATAGAATTCTAATTCTTTTCTTTTTATATTATGGAAATTTCCTGTAGTCTTGGCTGCAAATGGCTAAATGACATATTACTGCATTCTGTCCTACAGGCTTGTGGGATAGAAATTACCTTATATTGGACCTATACCAGGGCCTATTTTGAATTTTTCCTTATGTTTTTGATTATTTTTCTCTTCTTTTGATAATTGACTCATACACCCCCATAACTCAACATTGCATTCTGAGTTGAACTGAATGTTTTTTAACACCTACTTCAGGGGGGATTGTATTTTAATTTAAAATCTAAGAATTTTCAAATTTTGAATTTTTTGTTTGAGATTGTATTTTAATAAAAATCCAGAATTTTGATTTTTTGTTTAAGATTGTACTTTTATAAAAATTCAAGATTTTGATTTTGTTCGAGAAAAGATCTTCAAGAAAGAAGCTTGAAACTTTTATATCCAGAAAAATGAACTGTTGCAGAAAGATGCCGGAAAACCTACACTTCATCAAGAATATCAAGAATGAACTTTGGATATGATTGATTGAACTGAGCTTTGATTGAACATTTATTGTAAATGTACACATTTATGCCAAAAGGGACTGCCCCTAATTTGGCTTTCTGTCAATGCGCCTAGCAAAACATTGGTTTTGCTTTATTTTCTTTTCTATTTCCTCTCTCGCTATTCTAATTTCTCTTAGAAAATTGAATATCATGTATATCTATAGTGATTGGTAGATGGAAGAACTTAGGGGAGGTGACATAGGAGATTTTGCCCTTAAAAATAAGAGCTCAGAGAAGAGCTAGAGATTCATTCTGAAACATTCAGATTGAGGAAGGACTGATTCTGAAACATTCAGATGGAGGAGGGAGCTGGTGAAAACAGCTGAGATGATGCTGGCCTGGTGTCACTAGAATCCTTGCTTAGGCAGACCTTGTGGTGAGTGTTAAAAGACTGACTGACTGATCTCTCTCTCTTAAGACTCAGGTCTAGGCCATATTGGCTTAAGGCCCTTCATACTTATTTCCTTTTTCTCTCTTTCTCTCTTTTCTTTAATTCCACATTTGTGTTAATTAAATCTCTATAAACCCAGTTGACTTGGGTATTTGAATTAATTGGGAATATTTCCCTGGCAACCACCTTATATTTGATTTAAAAACCAAGACACTGTAGTGAAACATATTTTCTGTGGTCAAATTTACTCACCCTCTCTTATATCTATCACAATTTATATCTTCCACCATTTTAATCACTATAGTTTAAGGCCTCAACCATTTTAAATCTCACACCTTGGGTGAGGAAAGAGAGATTTAACACACAATTCAAATGGGGATCTGGCCTTTATCCAGTGATAATAATAATAATAGCTTACATTTACATAACACTTACATAGATGTGTATAAAAACCACATTAGGAGGTTATTATCATCTCCAACTTACAAATACAGAAAACTGAAACAGAGAAGTTAAGTGATCTATGATCTCTCAATGAGGAAATGTCTCAAGTGGAATTTTTCTTTCTGACTCCAAATCCATGGCTTTGCTCACTACACTCCACCTCTATACAATGAAATTACTTTACATAGTCTAATAATTTGGAAGATTCAAGCTTTAAAAAAAATAGCAATGCAAACTTTTTCCTAGCTTTGCTAACCACTCATTGGGAAAATCATTTCCCTATTTTGGGCCTCAGTTTCCTCATACACAAAAGGAGGGGGTTGCACTAGATGATTTCTTTTCCTTTTTTAAACTCTTGCCTTCCATCTTAAAATCAACACAGTGTTTTGGTTCCAAAGCAGAAGAGTGGTGAGGGCTAAGAAATGGGGGTTAAGTGACTTGCCCAGGGTCACACAGCTAGGAAGTGACTGAGACCAGATTTGAAGCTAGGACCTCCTGTCTCTAAGCCTGCTCTCTATCTACTGAGCTACCCAGCTGCCCCCAGCTAGTTGATTTCTGAGGACTTTTCTGGGTCTAAATCCTAAGATTCTACAAGATACTTTGCTTTGAATTATAAAATTAATGTCAACAAGTATCTTCTCTACTTTAAACCAAAGTAGATATAATACAATACAATATTGGATTTTCTCTAATAAATTGGTTTCCATCATGGTTTAAATTTCTTTAGGATGGAAGATATGACCAATACATATTTAAATGGAAGCCTCTGATATTGATATCCTCACTACTGATTAGGATTACATATTGAACTCATTTTTTTCTCTACCAGATGAATTTATATGTATTTTATTCCTTTTCTTAATCTTACAAAACACAGAAAGACACTGAAGAATTAATTCATATGTTGCTAGTAAGGGGCAGTGTAGAGAATGACAGGATTAAAAAGGTGGGGAGAAAGACATTAGGGACACTACTTCTGACATGGAAAGATTTCCATTTGGGGTGGAGAAGACTACACAGCAGAAAGTCAAAAGTTGGAGTGAGATGAAGATTATGAGTGGATTTTCTCGGGTAAGAAAGAAGCAACATAAAGGAGTTCCGGAATTGAAAGCAATGTCACCTTTGTTTTAAAGGTTTTTTTCTTTTTTTATCAAACTTGATATTTCATTGATATAAAGGACTCTTAGTCACGTACATCCCCCCACCAATCCAAATTACTACCTGCTCTGAAACTTATAAATCCTCTTAGAGAGTTGACTGAGACATGGAAAGGTTAAATGACTTCTCCCAGGGTAGATAGTCAGCATGTCGGGGGCCTGATTTTGAAGGAGAGAGAGAGTAGTATCCAGGTTCTATATTAAACATGTTACAAATATATAATTTGATTCTCACCACAATCCTGTAAAGTAGATGTTATTATCCCCACTTTATAGTTGAGAAAAACAAAGCCAATTGAGGTTAAATGCCTAGCACAGGCCCACACAGTTAGTGTCTGCAGCTGAACTTGAACTCCCATCTTGACTCTAAGCCCAGTGCTGTATCCACTGTGCCATCTAGCTGCCATCATCTGGGCCCATAGTTTTCTAATTTAGAACTCAGCTCTCTTCTCTTAGAGGAAACTGGCTCTTGAGAAGCACAAAAAGTTGGTGGTGAATACCTTTGAAAAAAACTCATCTTTAGGCAAATATGGTACTCAGCCTAGAAATAATTATGACGCCATGGCCCAGTCAGCTCTGTTCCAACCCCGTTGGAGTTCGGGGGACTTTTTCCACCCAAACTACCAGGGGCATGAATTATTTAGCCTACATAGACAAGTCACCGTACAGCGCAATTCTAAACCCTTAATTTCTGTAGTTCTTGTTCCTGATGAGGAGTGAGAAACTTTTCTTTGTTTCATCTCCGTGATGGGTCTGTTTTTCTTTACAAATCCTTTGGAGGAAGTTTGTAGCCGCCACAGAAGACTGAAGCGTGATCTGCTTGTCTGTACAATTGTCGGCTTGCCTGTGCGACAGGAGAGAAGATAAGTTGTAGGTTACGGCAGCACTGGGAGAGGGTGTGGGGGGTTGGGGGAAATGCTACCGCCTGTACAATGATTAGCAGGAAATGGGCTCGCTAGCCAGAACTCGGCTTTAGATTTTGGTTTTCACTATGCTAATTCCCTAAAGGGTAATCCCCCCTCTCAGGTCCCCTCCCCCCGCAAAACGAGAATATCAAAAGGATAATACTGGAGAAGCGGAATCTGAAAAGGAAAAGTGGGTTCTGGGAGTTCGGAGTTGCTCCTACCTACGGGAAAACAGCTTGCCGATGCAAACTGGGAGCCTGGGGAAATATAGGCTGGGTTTAAGCAACCTGCTACTGGGATTTAGACAAAGAAGGTTTGAGAGAGGCAGGCAAGCAGGCAGAGGAAAGAGGAGGGAACGGTTCCTAATGTCAGCCCGGGAAGGGAAAGAGCAGCCAGGCTCGTTGAAAGAGATGGAAAGTGAGCACCCTGTGTCCTCCTGGGCGGAAGAGGCAGCTGTTTGGACCAAAATACCAACTCAGGTGGAAAAAAAGTAAGTTGGAAGCAAGCACTTCATGATTTTGACTAGCTTTGAAACATGCCTTCGTTGATGCATTATCTTTTTGTAGTTCCTATTTTTACTGTAGTCTTTTTTATTCTGGTCTACATGTTTAATATCTATAGTGATCAAAGCCTTCCGAGGCTAAATATAACAAACACTTTAGTTCTAGCTAAAGTCTGCAATTCGTTTATCAAAGGGAAAACCGCTTTCCCGTTGGAAAATACTCTAACAGTATCTGGGAAATCTTGCAAGGAATACTTGCTCCAAAGTCACTACATAACAACTACGCTTTCAAAAGAAGAGGCTGAGTTTCCTTTGGCTTATGCAATGGTCATACATAAAGATTTTGGAACCTTTGAGAGACTCCTGAGGGCGGTTTACATGCCCCAAAATGTTTACTGTGTTCATGTGGATGAGAAGGCAACAGCTGAGTTCAAAGATGCTGTGGGGAGATTGGTGAGCTGCTTCCCCAATGCTTTCCTTGCCTCCAAGATGGAGCCAGTTGTTTATGGTGGAATATCCAGGCTCCAGGCTGACCTGAACTGTATGAAAGACCTTGTAGCCTCTCAGATTCAGTGGAAATACCTCATCAACACCTGTGGGCAGGATTTCCCCCTGAGAACCAACAAGGAAATAATCCAGCATTTGAAAGGATTTAAAGGGAAAAATATCACCCCTGGGGTGCTGCCTCCTGCACATGCCATTGAAAGGACAAAATATATCCATAGAGAGCATCTGGGTCTAGAGGCATCTTATGTAATAAACACCCAAGCATTAAAATCCCCACCTCCACACAATTTGACCATTTACTTTGGCTCTGCTTATGTTGCCCTTACAAGGGAATTTATCAATTTTGTTCTCCAAGATCAACGGGCCATTGATTTCCTGCAGTGGTCTAAGGACACCTACAGTCCTGATGAACATTTCTGGGTGACACTCAATAGGATTCCAGGTATGTGTCTATTTAATTCCTAAGATAAGGTATGCTAAACAATCTCTTGAAGAACTGATTTCCCCCCTCCCCCTCAGAAATAGAATATAAATTTCCCTCCATTTAGATTCCCAGATAATATTTCATGAGTATATTTTGAAATGCTGGGCTTTTTGCTAGAGGACTGTAAAACTGCCAGTATTCCGACCTAATATGGGAAAGCAATATACATAGGAACCATTCTGGACTGAATTGTATCCTTACCCTTACCCTCAGTGGAGTTCTTTGAATCAATTTAACCATACTTTAAATTTGAGATAGATAAGAGGTAGTTTCCCACAAATCACTTTCCCCTTCTCTTAACTAAGGAGATTTGTCTTTGAAGAAAGGAACTTATTTAAGGCTCAGGAGATAAGAAAATAAGGAAGAATTAAAGCTGAACTATACAACTTTGGTAACAGGAAGAAAAAATTTATCTTTATTCAGGTCATTAGGAGGCTACAGTATTAGAAGGGAAGGAGAAGGGGAAGAAAAAAATAAGTATATAATACCTAAAATGTGCTAAATGCTTTTAGAAATATTATCTTCTTTGGTTCTCACAACAATACTGTGAGATAAATGCTATTATTATTCCCATTTGACATCTGAGGAAATAAAGGCTAAGTGAAATGCTCACAGTCACATGGCTTTTAAGTATCTGAGGCAGGATTTGAACTCAAGTCTCCCTCTTTTTTCTCTCCAAAACCCTTACCTTCTGTCTTGGTAGCAATACTAAGACTGAAGAGTACCAAGAGCTAGACAATCTGGGTTAAATGATTTGTCCAGGGTTATACAGTTAGGAACTATTTGAAGCCATATTTGCATCCAGGTCCTCCCAACTCCAGGCCTTTTGTTCAATCTGTGCTATCTAGCTACCCTGAACTCATCTTCTTGACTGTAGGCTCAACTCTTTATCAACAGCACAACCTGGAAGAGATCATGATTGTATTTAGAGTATGATAGCAAGATCTTAAATGTTCTGTTTGAGTGCTCTCCCTGGAAAACAAGATGCTGGATCCCAGAATCTCTGAGTTAGCTTTCAGGGTGTTCTGTACTTTTTTGGCCTTTTAAAATATCCTTTTGATGCATACTTTGAACACCATAATACACCACTTCCCAAACACACTGTACTTCTCTTAGAACAACAACAAACATCAAGCAAAGCTGTCCCATCCAATGGCTATGACAGTGTATATATATGTATGTAATATTCCAAACCATTGTCTATCTGTACCCCACCTATGGAAAGAAAAGTATATTCTATCATCAGTCATCTAGAACCAGGTTGGTTATCCTACTCATTCTGAATCTAGTAGTCTTTTTGACTAAATCCAGTTGTCTTCATCAACTTGTCACTTCTCAGTCATCTGTCATCACCTCCTTGTTTGTTATTTCCAATTTATCCTGTATGTATTTTGTTTTACATAGTTATTTGCCCATTATCTCCTCTATTTGATTGTGAGCTATTGAAAACAGGAATACTTAGTTATTTCTTTTTTGGTTTGTTTTGGGGTTTTGTGCCAAAATAGCACAGTTTCTGGTACATAGTAGGTGCTTAATAAATGCTTTTGCAGCTAGGTAGCTCAGTAAATGGGGAGTCAGGTCTAGAGATAGGAGGTACTGGGTTCAAATGGCTTCAGACACTTCCTAGATGTGTGACAATGGAATAGTCACTTAACCGCAATTGCCTAGTCCTTACTGCTCTACTGTCTGGAAACCGATAGTATCAAATCCAAGACAGAAGTTAATTAAAAAAAAATACTGACTTGACTTTTTAACTTTTTTGTTTATGTTAAATGTTTGTAGGTACTTTTGCCAAAAAGGGGGAGAGGTTACCCAGTCAATGGAATTTCAGTTCTATTCAAAGATATTTATTATGCATCTGAATTCTGCAAGATGCTATAAAAAAGCCAAATGAAAAAAAAATAACTACTAGCAGCGCCCCGCCCCCCCCCCCAGTTTTGTATATGTCTCTCCTCAAACGCAGTATCAAGTTACACACAAATTGATCTCCAACTGCAAATGTCATTGCACATTTACACTTGGCCAGTAGATAGATGACAGCATCATACTTTAGGATTCAAGCCAGCTTAGGCACAGTTCCAAGACAGCCCTTCATTAACAGAATACCTTTAATCATATAAGTTTTTCTATTTTTAATGCCAGGCTTTATAGAGAATAATTGTTTCTGAAAACCCAGTCACTCACTGCATACTAAATGTCCATGCTGCAAGACTGTTATTACTGCTAGTGGTGTTCTCCCTGTCTTTCCTCCCTCAGAAGCCAAAAGAACCCCCTGTTAGTTAATGTCAGACTACCATCAGATGAATTTGACACTCCCTTCCACCCCTCTGACTACAATGCAAGAAGGAAAAAAAAATTGGTGCCCGTTTTCTTTAAAAGGTACAACAAGGTAAAACTACAAGACCTTGAAAATTCAAAACCCAAAAAAATGGATTTGGTCACCATAGAATAAAACTCTTGATTTCCTGGATTTTGTTCTCTAATTATATCTGCATACAGTCTAAGTTGCCTTTACTAGATTGTGTTCTTAAGGCCTAGACTGTCTTCTCTAGTATCAGGGAGCACACATTGCTTGAGTGTGAGCAGAAAAAGTCTTTCCTTCTTATCAATGGCCAGTCTGGCTTATGCTTAGATAGAGTGAACAAGCATTTATTAAGTGCCTACTGTGTGCCAGGGATTATGCTAAATGATAGAATCACTCCTCTGCATCAATTTTTTATCCCTTGGTTTGTTGCAGTTCTTCCAGAAAGATGCAGGAACTTGTTAGAGAAGGGGAGGAGGAGCCAGGGCTAGGTACCATGGCGACACACCCACGCCCAACAAGGGAAGCTTGAGCAGAGCAACCATGTGCCTTCTTAGTTGGCATATTTATGAGAAAGGGAGAAGACAGGGCAGCTTGCTTTACACCCTTCATCACCAAGCCCCTAAGGAATTTCATAGGGAATTTTGTGGAACTGTTTTCTAGTTCATGGATCAGATATTCAGACTTTAATAGAATGATGGAATCTCAGAGTGAAAAGGTAGGATGGGGTCATCTAATGTAACCTAAAACTGAAACTGAATCCCTTTGATAAGCTTCCTAATAAGCAGTCATCCAATATCTGCCTGAACACCTCTAGTGAGGCAGACAGAACCCGCTACTTTCCAAACAGCTGATTCCATCTTGGACAGCCTTAATTTGGATTTCTTTCATTAAGCCTGAAACCTGCCTCTCTACAACTTCTGCCCATTGCTTGTAGATCAGTGTTCTGGATTCTGTGCAAAACAAATTTTAAACTCTCTTCCAAATGGTAGCCACTTTCTATCCCCCAACTCTTTTGTTTTATAAGCCAAATGGACTCATTTCCTTCAAATGAGCATACTATAATGATAATTAACAAGCCCAGGCTTATGTAGCTAAAAAGTGTCTAAGGTCTCATTTCAACTCAGAGTCCACTATACCATTTAACTGTGTAGGTGCCTAGCTCATAGTTTTCAGTCCTCTTGCCTTTCTATTCAATGTCCTTTGTTTAGCTCAAAATTGATAAGAGGTAAAAGGATATGGATAGGTATTTTTCAAGGAAATAAACTCATGATATCTATAGCCATATGAATTTCTTTCTTAAAATGTAGTATCTTAAAATGAAAACATTTCCAATGTGGTCCATCCAGGTAAGAGTATACCAGAACCATCTTCTTCTTCATTATGAATCCTATGCTTCTATTAATTCCATTTTAAGATTATTCTTTTAATAAGGTCAACATTTCCAGCCTCCCCTTACTCAACCCTCACTTTACTGCCCCTTGTCATCTGCCTTCCTACCTAACCATTTCACTAAAATAGCTCTTTCTAAAGTCACCAGTGACTGATTTAGTTGCTAAATTTAGTGATCTTTTCTTAGTCGTCTTCTTCAACTTTTTGGAAACATTTTGCCAGATCCTATTAGTCAAAAACAAAACCTAAAAATATTTTTAGAAACAATTTTTAAAAGTCATTTGATAAAGGAGAAAGTTGGTAAAATCTCTGATATTTCTATTATATTGAGTTCAGACTAGCATATAAACCGAGGGACCCACCCGCAAGTAAATTGCTTGAGATGGATATCAGCCAGTAAGTAAAAAGTTCAATAAAATTAGGACTAAGCCAAACACAAACTATCGGACACACCCCAAATAAGACCTGGGTGTAGTCTAAGCATTCCTTGCTCTGGCTTCCATGGAGTGGCTCTAGGGTTTAAATGGTTCCCACCTCATATTCTGAATTAAAACTAGGTTCAGATAATATAATTAACAAATAATAAATAATAAAACATTTTTCCTCCCAATTCCCTCCTTCTAGATATTTTTTTTCTTTCCTGATGGCAGTGACAAGGCCCTTTCCTTGTTCTCCTCCAACCTAATCCATTTTGGTTTCTTTTGTTGGTTCATTATCTCCATTCTGCCATGTCAAGTGTGGATGCTGTCTGAGATTTTATTCACAAGAGTTTTCTCTTTCTGTTCATTCCTTCAGTGATCTTATCCACAGCAATAGGTTCAGTTATCACCTATCTCTGCATCTCCAACTCCCTTTAGCATCAATTATTTTAAGTTGCCTGTAGGATTTCTCTGACTGTTCTTTCCCTCTCAGCTAATCAAATGACTTTTCCCTATTCAAACCTCAAAAAGATCAAGGATTTATTACCACATCTTGTAAATTAAACTTTTTTGCAAAAGGATTCTCTAATTCCTTAGCTGGTCACTACCCCAACTTAGGCCCTCATCATCTTTTATTTATTTATTTATTTATTTAAGTAAATTTAGAACATTATTCCCTGGTTACAAGAATCATACATATTCTTTCCTTCCCTTCCCTCCCCCAACCCTTCCTGAAACACCACTGTCAGAACCTATTTCCATGTTGTTGGTATTTGCATTAGGATGTTCATTTAGAGTCTATATCCGCAATCATATCCCCCTCGACCCATATAATCAAGCAGCTGTTTTTCTTTGATGTTTCTACTCCAACAGTTTTTCCTCTGAAAATGGATAGCATTCTTTCTCATAGATCCCTCCAAGTTGTTCAGGATCACTGCATTGCCACTAATGGAGAAGTCCATCACATTCAATTGTACAACAGTGTATCGATCTCTGTGTACAATGTTCTCCTGGTTCTACTCCTTTCACTCTGCATCAATTCGTGGAGGTCATTCCAGTTCACATGGAATTCCTCCAGTTTATTATTCCTTTGAGCACAATAGTATTCCTTCACTAACATATACCACAATTTGTTCAGCCATTCCCCAATTGAAGGGCTTCCCCTCATTTTCCAATTTTTTTTTTTTTGCTACCACAAAGAGCACAGATATGAATATTCTTGTACAAATCTTTTTCTTTATTATCTCTTTGGGATACAAACCCGCTGTTTTATGGCCGTATCAAAAGGCAGACAGTCTTTTAGTGCCCTTTGGGTATAGTTCCAAATTGCCCTCCAGAATGGTTGGATCAATTCACAACTCCACCAGCAATGAATTAATGTCCCGACTTTGCCACATCCCCTCCAACATTTATTACTTTCCTCTGCTGTCTTGTTAGCCAATCTGCTAGGTGTGAGGTGATACCTCAGATTTGTTTTGATTTGCATTTCTCTGATTATCAGAGATTTAGAACACTTTTTCATGTGCTTATTAATAGTTTGGATTTCTTTGACTAAAAATTGCCTATTCATGTCCCTTGACCATTTATCAACTGGAGAATGGCTTGATTTTTTGTACAATTGGTTTAGCTCTTTATAAATGTGAGTATTTAGAACTTTGTCAGAGGGTTTTGTAATGAAGATTGTTTCCCAATTTGTTGTTTCCCTTCTAATTTTGGTTGCATTGGTTTTGTTTGTACAAAACCTTTTTAATTTAATGTAATCAACATTATTTATTTTACATTTTGTAATTGTTTTCTAACTCTTGCTTGGTCTTAAAATCTTTACTTTTCCAAAGATCTGACATGTATACTATTCTGTATTCACCTAATTTACTTATACTTTCTTTCTTTATATTTATGTCATTCACCCATTCTGAGTTTATTTTCGTGTAGGGTGTGAGATGCTGATCCAAACCCAATCTCTCCCATACTGTCTTCCAATTTTCCCAGCAGTTTATATCAAATAGTGGATTTTTGTCCCAAAAGCTGGGATCCTTGGGCTTTCATAGACTGTCTTGCTGAGGTCACTTACCCCAAGTCTATTCCACTGATCCTCCTTTCTGTCTCTTAGCCAGTACCATATTGTTTTGATGACCACTGCTTTATAGTATAGTTAGAGATCTGGGACTGCAAGGCCACCTTCCTTCCATTTTTTTTTTCATGATTTCCCTGGATATCCTTGATCTTTTGTTCTTCCAAATGAACTTTGCTATGGTTTTTTTGAATTCAGCAAAAAAGTTTTTTGGTAGTTCAATGGGTATGGCACTAAATAAGTAAATTAATTTGGGTAGGATTGTCATTTTTATTAGGTTAGCTCATCCTACTTATGAGCAATCAATGTTTTTCCAATTGTTTAGGTCCAATTTTAATTATGTGCAGAGTGTTTTGTAGTTGTGTTCATATAATTCCTGTGTTTGTATCAGCAGATAGATTCTGAAGTATTTTATATTGTCTAGGGTGATTTTAAATGGAGTTTCTCTTTTTAATTCTTGCTGCTGAGATGTGTTGGTACTATATAGAAATGCTGATGACTTATGTGGGTTTATTTTGTCTCCTGCAACTTTGCTAAAGTTGTTGATTATTTCTATTAGCTTTTTAGCTGAATCTCTAGGATTCTTTAAATAGACCATCATATCATCTGCAAAGAGTGATAGTTTGGTCTCCTCATTACCTGTTTTAATATCTTCAATTTCTTTTTCTTCTCTAATTACTACTGCTAGTGTTTCTAGTACAATGTCAAATACTAGAGGTGATAATGGGCATCCTTGTTTCACTCCTGATTTCATTGGGAAGGCTTCTAGTTTATCCCCATTGCAGATGATGTTTGCAGATGGTTAGATATATACTGTTTATTATTTTTAGGAAAGGCCCTTCTATTCCTATGCTTTCTAGTGTTTTCAATAGGAATGGGTATTGTATTTTGTCAAAAGCTTTTTCTGCATCTATTGAGATAATCATGTGGTTCTTGCTAGTTTGCTTGTTGATGTGGTCAATTATGTGGATGGTTTTCCTAATGTTGAACCATACTTGTTTTCCTGGTATAAATCCTACCTGGTCATAATGAATAATCCTCGTGATTACTTGCTGGAGTCTTTTGGCTAGTATCCTATTTAAGATTTTTGCATCAATGTTCATTAAGGAGATTGGTCTTTAGTTTTCTTTCTCTGTTTTTGAACTGCCTGGCTTTGGAATAAGTACCATATTTGTGTCATAAAAGGAATTTGGTAGAACTCCTTTTTTTGCTTATTCTGTCAAATAGTTTCTATAATATTGAGATTAGTTGTTCTTTGAATGCTTGATAGAATTCATTTGTGAATCCATCTGGTCATGGGGATATTTTCTTAGGGAGTTCTTTGATGACTTGTTCAATTTCTTTTTCTGATATGGGGTTGTTTAGATATTCTATTTCTTCCTCTGTTAGTCTAGGCAATTTATATTTTGTAAATATTCATCCATATCACCTAGATTGCCATATTTATTGCCATATAATTGGACATCATAATTTTTAATAATTACCTTAATTTCCTTTTCATTAGAGGTGAGGTGTCTCTTTTCACTTTGGATACTGTTAATTTGGTTTTTTCTTTCCTTTTTTAAATTATACTGACCAGTACTTTGTCTATTTTATTTGTTTTTTTTTAAAGTACCAGCTTCTAGTCTTATTTATTAAATCAATAGTTCTTTGACTTTCAATTTTATTAATTTCTCCTTTGATTTTTAGGATCTCCAATTTAGTCTTCATCTGAGGATTTTTAATTTGTTCATGTTCTAGTTTTTTAATTTGTATGCCCAATTCATTGAGCTCTGTCCTTCTTAATTTGTTAATATATGAATTCAAGGATATGAATTTCCCACTAAGTACTGCTTTGGCTACATCCCATACATTTTGAAAGGATGTCTCATTATTGTCATTTTCTTCAATGAAATTATTGTTTCTATGATTTGTTCTTTAACAGATTTTGGAGAATTGTATTGTTTAATTTCCAATTAATTTTTGATTTACCTCTCCATGTACCCTTACTAATTATTATTTTCATTGCATTGTGGTCTAAGAAGGTTGCATTTATTATTTCTGCTCTTTTGCACTTGTTCACAATGTTTTTATGCCCTAGTACATGGTCAGTCTTTGTCAATGTACCAAGTGCTGCTGAAAAGAAGGTGTATTCTTTTTGTCCCTATTTATTTTTCTCCACATATCTACTAACTCTAATTTTTCTAAAATTTCATTCACTTTGCTTACCTCTTTCTTATTTATTTTTTGGTTTGATTTATCTAGTTCTGATAGACGAAGGTTCAGGTCTCCCACTAGTATAGTTTTTCTGTCTATTTTATCCTTTAGCTCCTCTAGTTTCTCCTTTAGAAATTTGGATGCTATGCCATTTGGTGCATACATGTTGATTACAGATATTTCCTCATTGTCTATACTGCCTTTTATCAGGATGTAATTGCCTTCCCTTTCTCTTTTAACTAGATTTATTCTTACTTTGGCTTTGTCAGATATCATGATTGTGATTCCTGCCTTCTTTTTATCAGTTGATGCCCAATTGATTTGGCTCCATATGTTTACCGTTACCCTATATGTATCTACCTTCCTCATTTGTGTTTCTTGTAGACAACATATGGTAGGTTTTGTGTTTGTAATCTACTCTGCTGTTTGCTTGCATTTTATGGGTGTGTTCATTCCATTCACATTTAGAGTTATAATTACCAGCTTTCTATTTCTCTGCATTTTGATTTCCACTCCTAAGGCTGCCCCTTCTTCTTTATTTCCTTCTACACCAGTGTTTTGTTTTTAATCAGCCCCCCTAATTCCCACCCTTATTTTACTTCCCTTTCTACCCCCCTCCCTTCTTATTCCCCTCTTATTTTCATTACTGTTTTTAAAACTGCCCTCCCACCCTCTCCCTCCCTTGTATTACTTCCCTCCCCACCAGTCCATTTGTTGCCCTTCTACTTCCCTATAGGGCGCAAATCAATTCTCTGCCCCAATGTATTTGATTGTTTTTCCCTCTTTGAGTCAATTTCAATGCATGTATGAATTGAGTTTCCTATCTCCAACCCCTTTACCCTTCCAGTGTATTGATGTTCTTCCCCCCTCATGCCCTGCACTTCTTTGTGACATATAAATTTACCCCATTTTGTTTCTTTTCCCATTTCTCTAGTTTTAACCTCCTTCTTTAAACTCTAGTTGTGTGTGTATATATATATATATTTATGCATACATGTATCTATATACAAATTCATGTCTTGGCATTTCATCCTATATAGTTTGTCACGGTTCCTTCTAAGTATAATTCTTCTAGCTACCCAGGTGATAATAACACTTTTTAAGAATTACCAATGTCCTCTTTTCTTATAGAGATACATGTCATTTTAACTTATTGGGTCTCTTAAAAAAAGGTTTTTTTGGCTGTTTTGTTTATCTTTTTCCCCCTTTCTTAATTACCTTTTGATGATTCTCTTGAGTTCTGTGTTTGGGCATCAAATTTTCTATTCACATCTGGTCTTTTCTTTACAGATGCTTCTATTTTATTTAATGACTATATTTTCCCCTGTAAGAATATAGTCAGTTTTGCTGGGTAGACCTAGTTGTAGACCTAGTTCCCTTGCTTTGCAGAATATCATATTCCATGCCTTTCAGTTCTTCAGTGTAGATCCCTCATCATCTTTTACCTGGACAATCATAACAACTTCCTAATGTCTTACCAAATCCAAGCTCTTCCCTTTTCACTCCACTTTTCACAAAGCTCTCAAAATTATCTTTCCCAAGGCATCAATCTAACTATGTCATCTCCTTACTCAAAATCTTCACTTATACCCTGTTACTTAGGGATTAAAAGAAGATTCTTTATTTAGTCTGGCACTTGGGAACCTCCAAAATCTACTTGATTCAATTAGCTTTTCAACCAACATTTCACCGAGTTGACTCACATGAAGCTTGCAATCCATTAAAACTACTAGGTCTTTTTTCTAGCTTTGTGTTTTTAGTAGATTTAAGTTCATCATTTTGGCTTTTTTAAGATACTCTCATGTCACTTGATAAGCATGGCATTTATGCCTTTATCCAAACCATGAATAAACATGTTGAACAGCATAGGACCAAGGACAGATCCCTAGCATAGAGAGTCTACTAGAGACTTTTTACTGAATTTACATGGTTACATTTACTCCCCCCAGGGCCACTTATTGATCTAATTGTACTCTTATCAATCCTAAATCTCTCCATCTTTTCTCCTAGAATATCATAGGAGGGATTATAAAATGCCTTTCTGACATCAAGTATTACATGTCGAAGGAAACGCCCTCTTAATCTGATCACCCTTGAGAGGGAGTGTTTTGATAAACTGAAAATTATGGTAGTTTCACATGATCTACTTATGATCAACTCATGTTGGTTCTATGTAATCACAGTTTTGCTTTCTAACTGTTTGAAGGAACCCTTGAAAAATATGTTCCAGAATTGTGTTAGGAATCAAAATCCAGCTCACTAACCCATAGTTTGAAGAATCCATTTTTCCTTTTTTTAGAAATTAGACTCATTATGTCTTGCATGATAGCACATATATAACCTATATCAGATTGCCTGCTATCTCAGGGAGAGGAGAAGGAAGGGAAGAATAGAGAATTTGGATCACAAAATGTCAGAAAACAAATGTTTAAAACTGTCTCTGTAAAATGGGGGTGGTAGAATAGAATAAAATATTACTGGAGAGTTAAAGAAAAGAAAATCAGACTCACTTTTTTTATTCCTATTCATGTGACATCTGTTCTCCATAATTTTTCAGAAGTCAACAGTAGAAATTCAGTAATTATACCCACCATGTTCTTCAGGTCTCCAGCACTAATTTTCTTTTCAGAGCAGTACTTTGACCTGAATTTTGTGTACCTTTGTAATTTTATGTTTGCCTCATTATTTTTAGTTCCTTTTGCCATAGAAATTACCTTAATCAGGGATACTGAGGTAGCTCAATGGATTGAGAGCCAGGCCTGGAGATAAGAGGTCATAGGTTCAAATGTGACTTCAGATACTTCCTAGCTCTATGACCTGGGCAAGCCATTTAACTCCAAGTTTTTTAACCCCATTTTAAATCTTACTACTTTTCTACCTTGGAACCAATAATTTGTATTGATTCTGAGACAAAGTAAAGGTTATTTTATAAAAAAGAAAGAAATTACCTTGATTTCAGAAATTACCACTTCTTCTTTTCCTTTCATGCCTTTTGAGGTTTGATTTTGAAATTAGGATCATAGCACCTTAAAATGGAAATAGAGTGATGAAATTTCATGATGGGATATAGATTCTTTTCCTAATGAGATTTGTTTGAACAGCTTTAAAGTTGTAAGAAGTCCAATGACTTTCATTTTAAGTAGAGTGTGTGAATTCAGTTTCATTTCTACTAGATTTTTCCAGATATCAGAAAATCAATCATCTAATTTACCCATATAAGTAGAAGACCAGAAAAAAAACAAAAACCAGAAGGTACCTTATAATGGAAAAATGAGGGCTTTGCATTAGATGAGTTCTTCAGTTCTTTCTAACTCAAAAATTCCATGATTCTTTGTTCCTGAAGCTTTGGGTTCTCACAAATGGGTTTGTATTAAATTACTGTCATTCTTTACCATCATACATTGCATTATCAAAATATCCCTTGTACTTTTAGGATGTAGCTGAGCTGTTGTGTAAATATTCTTGCCTTAAAGGCAAAATTGTATTCTTGAACTTGCCAAAAATTTTCCCTTTCTTCTTCGACTCAATCCTAAATATTTAGCCCTAATTCCAGAAACATTTTCAATTAAGCATTCAGCATAAATCCATGCCTTTAGTTCGACCCTGATGAAGTATGTATTCAATATGGAAATCTACCAGGTATATACATCATGAGGGAATGTAACCTAAAGAAATAGGGCATTCTAATATCCCCTTTAATTAGAACTCCAGATGGAGTTACACTAATTTAGAGAAGGAAATTTTTAAAGCCTGAATTTAGCATTAGGAAGGGCCTTCAACTTCAACTTTTTTTAAGGCCATTTTACTGCCAGCTATGTAGAAGTTCATTGTTTTTATAATCCCTCTTAGAGAATTTTGTTTCTCAATGGATTATACAGTTCTTTCAAAAGCGGTAGTTTCTGACTGCTGAATTGGGCTTCAGATAGCTTCTGTATTATATAAGCCAACTGTTCTCAACTGAAACTAAGAGCTATGGAAACAAGACTCCTATTAATACCAAAAGGACCCTTTTGTTTCCCCCAGCCTCTCAGGTTGTGAATCAGTGGGCCACCAGAACACTACATTTATACTGCCCTCCTCTTCTCAAATGGAATTTTCTATTCGCACCTATATTTGCACAGTAGATCCATTCTACTCAGTAGAAAATAAGGTCTCTGAAGACTTTGGAGTCCCTAGGATGTAGCATATAGTGGGTACCTTTATAAGCATTTGTTAAATTGAAAAAGCTAATAATATTTTATGTCCATATCACTTAAATGGATCTCTGATCTCATAGTTGTGGGTATTCCCTCCTATGGCTTGATCACCACCATCTTTTGATAATCTTGCCTGTGCCTTCCCTTAAATCTTCTTTCAGGGGATACATCTCATGTTCTGGGGATCCTTCCTTTCTGTCTCTTCACATTATGTGGGTACCATAGCAGCAGGAGTTCTGTCCATCTGTCATCCCTTACTCTGATAATTCTGCAAGCCCTCTTCCTTGAATCATACATCTCTCTGATGATATTTTTTAGAAAGCTCCTTGAGGTCTGGGACTGTCTTTCATTTTATTTATATTTGTGTTCTCAGCACTTAAAACAGTAGCTACCACATAGTAATTGCTTAAATGCTTGCTGACTTGATGGGAAAGCACTTGAAAGTTTCCTACTTGCATTTTTTTTCCAATTCTAGGCCCAGCTAGAAAGAATTAAATTCACTTGCACTGTCTCTTGTTGATGTAATAGCCAGTGAACTGTCCATATCCAATTGTATGTCATTATTTGGATAATAAGTAATCATTATATATTTTATTTTGCCAGTGTGGATTATCTTTTGAATGATTATGAATCTCATTCAAGAGACCTTGAAATATTTCAGGGTTACATATATCAACACAAAATTCAGTTCTAACAACAATGGCAATATCTTATATTTATATGATATTTTACAACTCAAAAAACATTGACTTTGTAACAACCATGTGTAATTACTAGGAATATTCAGACATATTTTCCCAAATGGCATATTCTCAATTCCTTATATTCCTAACAAAAATTTCTTCCTTAGTCCAACTTACAGGTAGGCAAGTTCTTCTGGACTGATACACACTTGCAGGAGACATAACACTGGGCAGACCATAACATGATGAAATTCAATTGTGATAAAAATTGTTACCTGGGACATTAAGGCATTGTTGTAGAATTGTGAACTGATCCATTCATTCTGGAGGGCAATTTGGAACTGTGCCAAAAGGGCTATAAAGCTGTGTGTACCCTTTGATTGTATAATACCACTACTGGGTTTGTATACCAAAAGGATCATAAAAATAGGGAAAAAACCTACTTGTACAAAAATATTCATAGCAGTTCTTTTTGTGGTAGCAAAGAATTGGAAATTGAGGGAATTTCAATTAATTAGGGAACAGCTGAACAAATTGTGGTATATGTTGGTGATGGAATACTATTGTCATTCCATGAGAATGATGTTATGAGAAATGATGAGCAGAATGATTTTAGAAAAAGTTGGAAACATCTACATGAACTGATGCAGAGTGAAATAAGCAGAACCAGGAGAAGATTGTACATAGTTAAAAGCAATATTGGTCAATGATCAACTGTGAAAGACTTAGCTACTTTCAGGAATACAATGATCCAAGACAATTCTGAAGGACTTAAATGACAAAGAGTGCTATTGGCCTTCAAAGAAAGAACTGTTGGTGTCACATGCAGATCAAAGTATACTATTGTTAACTTGTAAATAACACAGAACTACCAAAATGGTCAGAAAAAACAAATCTTTAATCAGGAAAGAGATAGGTCCAAAAATTGGCCACTACTCAGAGCCCAGTGCCAAGAACTACACAGGGCCTACATCCTGGGGACTCTGGGAACATGTCCCTGAAATAAGGTACCATGCTGTGATTTCTCCAAAGAGTGACAGAACTTGGAGCAGAGAATGCATACATAGACAAGCTGCAAGCAAGCTGCAAAGAGGTTGCAGCCAGGTACTGGGGTATCTGGTAGCAGTCAACTATAATGAATACAAAGGAAAAGGCCAAATCAAGAGCTGGCCTTCCTGAGAGAGGACTTTAATACAATGGGAAAAGTTTCTGAAACAGATACTCAACATTTGACTATGCCTACTAATCCCACTGGAACTAGGGTCCCCAAACACTTTAAGGTCTATAGTTTAGCCCAAAACAGGTATACCTACTACTTGAGTTTTAAAAGGGCAAGGGTAAGCTTGGGGTCTCCAGATTTCAAGTTGACACTATCTTTCACATTAGTTTCTTTATGGTTTTACTTGGGGGTTTTGGTTTTACATAAGTATTCTCTTATAATAATGACCAATATGGAACTATATTGTGCATGATAATACATGTATAATCTAGATCGAATTGCTTACCATCTCTGGGAGGGTAGGAAGAAAGGGAAGGAGGGAGACAATTTGGATCTTATAATTTTGGAAAATGTATGTTGGAAATTGTTATTACATATAACTAGTAAAATAAAATCTTTGAATTAAAAAAAAATTGTCTCTAAGCTTTTAAAAAAGTCAGCTCTGCAAGTACAGCTGAAATGGAAATCTCATGAAAAAAGTCCCCAGAATTTTGCAGTAATGCAAGCTTAATATAAGTGTCAATGTAGAATCTAGAAACCCCCAAATTTGTAGCCTAGTAAGATCTGATGAACCCCAAGTTTATGAGAGTTCATCCTGAGGGAAGTTTCAGATTTAGCTAGATTCTGGCTGAACAATAGACCTAAGGTAAATGATAATCCCAGTTAGGTGGGATTAAGCAAATGCAAAGTATTCTTTTTGTCTTAAGTAGTCTCCCCCATTGTATCTGAGACCCTTTCCCAAGAAGACTCACACCTGGGCAGGGACCACTCTTTTAGTATCCACTGTAAGTAGCCACTTCCCTTACATCCTAGCCCAGTAATGGGCAATCTTTTGAGCTTTGATAGGGTAAGATATCTAGCCTAAGCACTAAGTAATTTACTCCTGTCACCTGGCTCAACCCCGGGCAGGGAGAGTTAGTCCTTAGCTGGCCTCTGCAAAGTCAAGGACCTGGGGAAGTCTCTCTCAAGAGGTGGATCTCTCCTGAGGCTAGTTTTTACAGAAAAATCCAGGAAAGGAGTCAGCCTTTTCACTCACCACATGTCAGTCCAAAGGAAGAGATTTAAGAACTGCCTCACCAGGAATAGGGTCTCAGGTCCAGTGAGCAGATTCTTCTCCAGTCTCATCTCCAAAGAATTAAGAACTGTCTCCTCATAGGAAGTTTAATTCCAAGTAATACCCTCACTCAGGAAGTTGTAACTCCCTTTTAAAGACACTTTCTTTTGTGTCACTTCCTGGGCCTTCCCCTAATTTTACATCTGCCAATCATAGTTGAAGCTTTGCTTTAGGACTACCCAGGGGCAGTCAGTTTAATTCTGATTCATCACCCCATATTGCACACAGAGGTCACAGACCTCCTCCACTCAGGTGTGAATGGGGTGTTTACACGTTTGGTGATTAAATCTAAAAGTGGTCAGGGGTCACAATTTAATCTTCACAATCAGGGTAGAGTTAATTTTAATCTTCACACCTACCAGCCTCTCCATGGAAGGCAATTAATATACCTGTTGTCCCTGGCCTATACATAGGGGGGAGGGATTCCAAGCACAGTTTTGTTATGAGTGTTATACCTGAAGAAAAGGGTCTCAATACAGTGGGTAAATAAGAATCCTTAGGTTTAATTTTGTAAGTAGACTCTCTTGGTGATATTCTGGGGGGATAAAGTGGGATATCTGTATTAACCCTGCAGGCATTTTGCTCTCATCTATTTTTCCTGGGGCTGGGGAGAGAATGCTAATCATAGCAATTCCAATAATAAAGGATGTTAGTGAGAGAAGTCTTACAGAGGTGGTCTGAGTAAGTGTTTCTATCCTTCCTGGGGGCTGCTTTCCACCTGTGACCATGTCAAACAGCATGGTTTTGATGGCTCCCAGCAGGTCTTGATATTATTTAACTTGTGTGGGGTACCCTGAACTATAAGTGAGGGAGAGGGGGAATTCTTTAACTAACCTGCCTATTAGTGACTTTTTTGTTGCTGAATTTCATTGGCTAAATCTTCAATTGAAGGTGGGTATTTTGTACACTTCAAGCCTAAGCAAGGGCTACTAACTTCATCCATCAATTTGTTTCTTTTGTTGGTTTTGATATTATTTAACACTGAGAATAAGGTCTCACAAAAGTACATAGAGGGAAAAATTGTGAGTAAAGCCATTGCTATATTTTTCAGGGTGCTAAAAGTGTCTGATAATCGGTTCCAGGCACTCCTCCTTTGCACATGGGCCAGAGCCCTGCTTAGTCTTTTGCAGGCCCAGACCAGCCCTGACCCACCCCACCCCAGCCAGTTGGCTCAGGGGCCTCTGCGATAGCAGCTGCTGCTTCCCGCCAGCCTGCCTGTCCACTCACATTGCACAGGCACTCCTTCTCACCCCCGGGGGAGCCCCACACACCCCAGCTGCCTGGTGCACACAGCCCACTGCTCACCCCTCCCAGGCTGGGGCATGGCCATGGCTACAGCTGCTGGCACACAGCTCCCCAGGAGGGCTTTGAGGCGTGCTGAGCCCTCATGCGGCCTCAAATCATTGAAAATGGCTACATGTCAGTGCTGACACATGTGTAATAGGTTCACCATCACGATCCTAGCCTCTAGCCATGATTCCTTTCCCAAGCTTGATTGTATCCTGTCAGTATAGTTTGAACACTCCCATTTCTTTATGGCTATGGTAATGTCAATCATCTTTCCCGGCCCCTGCATCCCCCAAATTCTTTTGTTCCTCGGAATTGTCCGATCTATCACGGTTGGCGGTCCCAGGGGTCAGTGACCAGAGCAGCCAGAGTCTTGGGGCTCTGTGTGGAGGCCTTGAGGAGAGTACTGAACCCCTTTCCTTAATTAAAGTGTTTTTTTTTTACTATTTAATAGTTCTGTATTTTTCCCATTTGACACAAATTAACCATGTAATGTAGCAATCTTTGGTTAATGTGCTTAGTTCATTAATACTCACTGATAATCAATGACATTTCACTGATACTTGGTCAACATTTATTAAGTACTCATTACATGTCAGGCACTGTTTAGGTATTAAGGACACAAATGTAAAAATGATACAGTCCTTGAGGAATTTATGTTTTATTGGGATATTAGAATATTCATACAGATAAGCAAATTATATATGTATATACATATATACACATGAATATATTCATATATAAATATAATATATAAACAAATGCTATATAATATATATGTACATATGTAACTATTCATGACCCCATTTATAGTTTTCTTGGCAAAGATACTGGAATGGTTTGCTAGTTCTTTCTCCAGTTCATTTTACAGAGAAGGTAACAGAGGCAAACAGAGTTAAGTGTCTGAGGACAGATTTGAACTCAGGAAGAGAAGTATTGCTGACTCTAGGGCCAGTGCCTCATGTATTAGTAGTGGGGAGGATTAAAATAATGTCTTACATAGGAGAGAGAATTTAAACAGAGTACTAATGGAAGTTAGAGTTTCTAAGCTGAAGAAAGGGGAGTCTATGACAAGACGGGGAGGTATGGAAAACAAGGGGTAGGTAACTGGAGCAAAAGAAAGGGGACAAGCAATGGAATGTCTTGTACTGGGAACAACCAATAGGACAATTTGTCTGGAAAGTAAAGTGTATGAAGAAAAGTAATGTTCATTAAGCCTGGAGCCATGTTCAGAAGGGCTTTAAATACCAAATAGAGAAATTTATATATTTTATCCTTGAGGCAATTGGGAGCCATTGGAGCTTTTTGAACAGAGGAGTAACGTCAGACATATATGTTTTAGGAATACCATTTGGGTGTGGAGGATGGATTGGAGAGGAGAGAAAGCAGATGCAGGAAGATTAATTAGGCTGCTATTACAGCACTCTAGGTGAGAATATAGTGATCAGGGCAGGAGAGTTAATAATTCTACTGAACCAGGAACTGATCTATAGATAGACAAATGTGGGCTACATTTAGGGAAGAATAGCTAATTGAGTAGTGAATATGTATTGAATGGTGCTACAGAAAATTGCCCAATTATGCTTACTCTGTACCCATTACAAATTTATTTTATCTAATCTCAACTAAGTCCTCAGGGCTGCACTGCAATCTTTTACTCTTCCCTAATTGGTTGTCACTATCCCCACAACAACTTTTCCATATTTTTTCTTCCTGTTTCCCATATATTCCCTTCCCCACTCATTCTCAGCCAACTACTTCTACTCATGATCTGCCTGAGATAATAGAAGTCATTTGCCATTCTGTCTGGTGTGAGGTACCACACTTTATATAGTACACTGAGGTTCTAGAACAGCAGATACAGAGGAAGATCATCAGAATGATGAGAGAATTTGAAAACATGTTGAAGGAAAATGAATCAACAAATGTTTGTATTAAAGGAACTAGGGATGATTAGCCTGGAAAAAGAGATATAAAGTTAGAGATAAATGGAACATTAGAACCTCAAACCTTGTCATTTTATATGAAAGGTAATAACAAACTGTGTAGGGAAATAATCTTTGTGGAGATTCAAACTCTGGGTGAAATATCTCTGTGTGTGTGTATATATATACACATGCATAAATATATGTATGACATACATATGTGGTTGAAGGATGAGGTGAGGAATGCCTTTGTGACCATGAAAAAATGTGGGTTTTCAAGACTTTGAATTGCCAAAACTATAAAGATAATTTTTAGTGTCTTCATTTAAATCAAAAATAAGTTGTTACCATGGGGAAAATTCCCAAATATGAAATACCCAAGTCAGCTGGGTTTTATGGAGATTTTAATTAATACAAATGAAGGAATTAAGGAAAGGGAAAGAGACAGAGTAAGAGGAAATAGTAGTAAAAGGCTAGGGCCTAGGCCAAAATGGCCTAGGTCTTTCTCTTTAAGAGAGAAACTAAGTCAGTCTTTAATCACTCACCACAAGATTTTGTCCCAAGCAAAACTTCAATTCTTCACTGAAATCCTGAACTCCTGAACTGAATCCAAGAGCCAGCTCTTGACTCCTGACCTCCAATTCAGCTTCCAAAGCTGAACTCACTACAGAGGCCTCAAGCTCCTTCCTTTTAAAGAAAATTTTCTCTTGTGTCACCTCCCCTAAATTTTCACATCTACCAATAACAGTAGATGCTTTTCCTAGGACTGCCCATTCTTAGTTTTCACCACTCTTTAGTTCTCACCTTCTCTGGGTAGATTATATCTTCTGAGTACTTCACACCTCTTTTCTAAGCTTGCCCTTTGTAAGTTGCTTGACCTTTTAGTGATTAGTTTGACCTTCACAGGTACTTAGCACCCTTTTGTATTAGATCTGAAAATAGACCTAGCTTAAGGGCTTTTGCCTCACTATAAGTATGGATTGGGGACTTTTTCTCATTGTTCCATCAGGAGTTTACAACTTTATCTTCCCCTAAAGTATGCCTAAGTATGGATGGAGTAATGTACAATTCTCAATACATTCCTGACCAAGTACTTTCATTGTTTAAAATGGGGAATAGCCTTAACCAAATGTTCCAAGGTAGAGTCTGAGAAATTTAAGATTCACACCCTTCAGATACTTCAAAATCCTCACTCATGAGTAAACTTCTAGAAGGGGAAGAGAGAAGCACAAGTTATATAGATACACTACAAAGAGATTATAGAAAAGGAATCCTGTCTGGTGCACATAAGAGTGTAACCGCAAAAATGTGGTTTTGCCAAGACTGTTATTGCCAAAACTGTAAAGGTTTCGGCCAAACTGTAAAGATAATTTTTAGTGTCTTGATTTAAAATCTAAAATTAAGTGGTTGCCATGGGAAAATTCCCAAATATGAAAATACCCAAGTCAGCTGGGCTTTATGGAGATTTTAATGAATACAAATGAAGGAATTAAGGGAAGGAGAGAGAAAGAGAAAAATAGTAGAAAGGGCCTAGGCCTGAGCCTAAAGAAGAGCGAGTCAGTCTTTATCACTCACCACAAGATCATCTCAAGCAAGCTCCAGTCTTCCACTGAACTCCTGAACTGAGTTCAGAGCTCCAATTCAGCTTCCAAACTGAATTAACTCCAAACTGAACGGAATTCTCCTTTTAAAGAAATTTTCTCTTATATCACCTCCCCTAAATTTTCGTATCTACCAATCACAGTAGATGCTTTTTCCCAGGACTGCCCATTCATAGTTCTCATCTTCTTTGGTTCTCACCTTCTCTGGTTAGACTAAAACTTTACACCTCTTTTGTTAAGCTTGCCTTTTGTAAGTTGCTTGACCTTTTAGTGATTAATTTAACCTTTTTAAGTATTTAGCACCTTTTTGCATTAGATCTAAAAATAGACCACCTAGCTTAAGGTTTTAGCTTCATTATAAGTATGAGTTAGAGACTTTTCATTGTTCAATATGGAGTTTTCAACTTTATCTTCCCCTAAGGCACTGTCTGAGTAGGGTGGAGTAATTTTAAAAGTTCTCAATACATTCCTGACCAAGTACCTCCATTGTTAAAATAGGGGAATAGCTTAATCAAATCTTCTGAAGTAGAGTCTAAGCAGTTTTAAGATTCACAAGAGACCCTCTTCTTTCCCTCACATCCCACCCTGACTCATAGTTCTGTCAAGAACCTGAGTTTTGACTTGGTCTAGGGATGTGATTAAATTAACTTTAGTTTATTTGTCTCTGTTGATCACATTTCCAATTTCTCTTCTTGTGCTGGGTAAAGAGTATTGCTGGAGACTGAGACCAAAAGGTGTGCAATCCCCACTGGGGATAGAAAGGAGATTATTGCTTTTAGTAAGGGGTAGAGGGGGAAGGGGAATCTGCTCCTTATTACTTTGTATGTAAAATGATATATAATGTCCCTCCTATATAGTTCTAAATCCATTATCCTAAGATCTCTTTTTTCAAGCTAAATATCCCCAGTTCTAGTTTTTTGTTTTCTTTTAATTTTTATTGATAGCTTTCATTTTTAATAACTTAATTTCCCAGTATATCCCTTCTCTGTTCACCGCCCAGAGAGGCATCCCTTATAACAAAGAATAAGAAAGAACAAAAATGCAGTTCAACAAAACTAACCCACACATCAATCAAGTCTGACAATATGTTCAGTCTTCCACATCCATAGTCTCCCACCTCTGCAGAGCAGGTAGAGATGTGTTCCTTGTTAAAATCACCCATGAATGTTAATCATTTTCTTTTTGTTCCCATGCTTCACCTGCTAAGGGGTATGTGCTGAGAGGAGCACAGGATTTTTATGGCATGAAGGTGTTAATGTGTAGAACTGGGCAGTGAGAGTTTTCTCATCCCAGTTTTTTTCCTCAGGCAACCTATTTATCAATAAACTGAGGAAGGTGATCTTGCACTATACTGTGAATTGTAGACTTATTGAGTAGTCTCAGCCTGGGGCTGGTGCTACATAAACTTTGACTATTACTATATTCTGTGGTAGATCAATAATCTGGCAGGGTTTTTTCAGAAAGCAGGATTAGAATTCAAAATGACTGCACAGTGGAAGATATCTGTAAGAATTAAGTTCAGAGGGCAGTTAGGTGGCCCAGTGATTGAGAGACAGACTTTAAGACAGGAGATCCTGGGTTCAAGTTTGGCCTCAGATACTTCATAACTGTGTGACTCTGGGTAAGTTGCTTAAATCCCATTTCCTGGCCCTTACCATTTGACTGCCTTTAAGCCAATACATAGTATTGATTCTAAGATGGAAGGTAAGGGTTGTTGTTTTTTCCTTAAGAGTTTTATACATTCAAAAATGAGCAATATGGAAATGTTTTGCCTGATAATACATGTATAATCCAGATCCAAAGGAGGGAGATAAGTCTTATCATATAGCTTAGGGAAACTTATGTGGAAATTTGTTTTTATGTGTAATTAGTTAAAAAAAGTAAATGAAAGTTTAGATCAAAAGTAGCAGAAAAAGTCACAGTTACATGAATAACTTAAACAGAAAAAAAAGTAAAAAAAAGAGAGGTCTCTGTGAGCCATCCAGGTACAAACATGACTTTCTACCTTTTATTGTTCTGTGTAACTCTTCTCTAACATTTTCTAAGTACTAGGAAATAATTGGCTTTTCAGTGGTGTAGTTAAAGAAGAACTAGCTATTATAGTGGTCCACAAGCAGAAAGTAAGTTAATTATTTAATAATTCTGATACACACACAACTACTAGGCATTCATTTTTTCTCTCTTCCACTTATCTTTCCTGGGGGGAAAAAGAAAGGAACATTTTTTACCTTTGTAATAAACAGAGAGAAGCAAAATTCTCATATTTGACATGTCCAAAAATATGTCTCATTCTGCATATTAGTCCATCTCCTCTATCAGAAGGGAGGTAGTATTCTTCATCATTGGTCCTCTAAAATTGTGATTGGTCATGGAGCTGTTCTCAGTTGTTAAGTGCTTCAAAAATTTCTATTTTTACTATGTTGAGGAATTATTGTTCTTCTAGTTCTCTAGTTCTAGTGTTCTAGTTCTTCACTCCCTCACTTTCTAATCTTTAATCCTCATTTCTCCATCATGACAAAAAGCCTTTCCAAGACCCTTTTGTCTTCTCATCTTGTTCAAATGGTGAAAAAAAATCTTTGTGTCAAATTCTTTGATAAGTTTGGTATCTAAGACAACTGACAGAAATATGACACCCAAATCAACTCCTCAACAGGTAAGTGGTGAAAGGATATTCACTGTTTTCAAAGAATTGCAGACTATAACAACCATAGAAAAGAATGCTTCAGATCACAAATAATAAGAAGTGAAATTCAAAATTACCTTGAGCTTCTACTGCACAATCAGGAAAATGGCAAAGATGACAAAACTTGGCAATAGTCAGTGTTGGAGGTGATAGAAGAGAAACGAGTGGATTAATACATTGTTGGTGGAGCTGTGAAATAGTATAGTCATTCTGGAAAGAAGTTTGGAATTATGTAAATAAAGTGGCTAAAATGCTTTGATGTTTTGATCTAGAGAATCCATTGCTTGAATTCTATCCCATATACCCCAAAGGGGTGACTGACAAAAGGTAGATTCAATATGTACCAGAATGTTTATAGTAGCATTTTTTGTGACACCAAAGAACAGAAACAAAGCAGATGCTCATTGCCAGGGTAGTGACTAAACAAATTGTGGTTCGTTAATGTAATACAATATTACTGGGCTGTAAAACACAAAGAATATAGAGAAACATAGAAAGACTACACAAACTGATGTAAAGTGAAGTAAATAAAGTTAAAGCAATATATACAATGATTACAATAATACGAATGGAAAGAATAGTAAGCTTGGCATTAAGAATAGAGCTGAGCTACTCTTCTGCCTTGGATTGATGCTAAAACAGAAGGTAAGGCTTTAAAAAAACTGATATGAGAAGATAACTTTCCCAACTCCTTTGCTAAATTAAAGGATGTATGTATACATATATACACACACACACCATGTGTGTGTGTATATGTATGTATGTGTATATGTGTATGTATATAGAAAACGTCAGATTTTTTAATTTGTTGATCAGTTTTGTTAGGTTTTTCCTCTTTTTCTTAAAAATGTTTTTTATATATATGAGAGAGCTCTCTGCAAAGGAAAATAAATAGATATAATGTAAAAACAAAAGATAGTCATAAAAGGTTATTTTTTTAAATTAAATTAAAATTACCAGTGATTTCTTAATTACCAAAGTCACTGTTGACTACCCTCTCCTCTAGAATACTCTTTGCTAGCTTCTCTTCTCTCTCTCTCTCTCTCTCTCTCTCTCTCTCTCTCTCTCTCTCTCTCTTCTCTCTTTCTCTCTCTCTTTCTCTCTCTCTCTTTCTCTCTCTCTCCCTGCTCTCTATCCCTCTCCCCTGCCCCACTTTCCCTCCTCCTCTTTACCTTTGTGTGACCCTTCTTTAGTTGGTCTTGTTCATTTGTCATTCATGTATCAAGCTCTAAAGGTTCATTTCAAAGCTCTGTCCTGAATCCTCTAATCTGATTATGCTTTCTCTTTTATAAATCTCATCAGCAATCTGGTTTCAATTATCATTTCTACACAGATGACTCCCAAATCCATATATCCAGCCCTAGATTCATTTCTTAGCTTCAATCCAACTTGAATAATTGTTAATTGGAATTTTCTAGCTGGATAGATATCTTTTAGGCTCATTCAGTGTGTCCAAAATAGAACTCATTATCTTTGGCCCCAAATTTAGCACTCTTCCCAACTTCACTACTTCTCTTGAGGGCATCAACATCCTTCCAGATATGCAGCATTTTAGCCTGAAATCAGCTTAAACTGTTCTATTTCCCAAATCTCCTGGATCTAATCAGTGGGTGAATTGCCAATTTGATTCCTTGACATTCCTCTCAGACATTCCTCTCCTCTCCACCTCAGTTCAGTTAGTCACTTCTCATATGCACCATTCCTCCCTCTAGTTCCTCCTCTCTCTGATCCAGTTGCCAAAATAATATTAATAAAATAGAGGTCTAACCATTGCACTCCTCTATTCAGAAAGATCCCCTACCGCCCTCTTGTATCTAGAGTCAAATACAAATTTCTTTGGCATTTTAAAACCCTTCAAATTCTTAATCCAGGCTACCATTGTAAATGTTATTCACCTAACATTGCACACCAGATATAGTTCAAACTGTCCTCCTTGCTGTCCTGCTCACACAACATTTCATCTGCTTGAGTCTTTGCCTCTGCGTAGGCCTGGCATGTACTCTCTCCTCACCTTCACCTTGGGATTCTTTGCTTCCTTCAAAGCTCAGCTCCAGTGCCACTTCCTACCAGGGCCTTTCCTGATTCCCTATCATGAAATTACCTCCTCCCATATTTATAGTGTCTGTTGGAGAAGCAGTGTGGCAAGGTGAGAAGGAGAGTTGGTACTAGAGCCCAACAGACCTGAGTCTGTAGTCTGCCTTTGATATATATAGGCTTTATTCCCCTGGACATGTTTACTTCATCTCAGTGCTGTAGGCAAATTTCAAAAACCAAATTGCAGAGTACATGCTGACTTGGTCTGGGAAAGGAAATTCCCTCACTCTGGAGTTTTCTATTATCACCAAAATTACACGTCTAGTCTCTACATCTGTCTCTACATTTTTGTATTTGTTTACATGACTCAGGGGATAGAGAACCAGGCTTGGGGATGGGAAGTCTTGGGTTCAAATCTGAACTCAAATACTTCATGGCTGTGTGACCCTAGATAAGTCACTTAATACCATTGCCTAGCCCTTACTGCTTTTCTGCCTTGGAACCAATATAAAATATTGATTCTAAAACAGAAGGTAAGGGTTTTTAAAACTAAAGATGGTTCTATGTTCTTTTCTCCTTTAGCATATAAGGTCCTTCAGGTAAAGGACTATTTCTTTTGTCTTTGTATCTCCAGCTGCCTGGTCTGGTACCTCATATGTAGGCACACAGTACATCTAATGAGGAAAGGGAAGGGAGGGAGTTAACTGGATATTTTAATGTAACAAAGAAACAAAAAAAAGTTTTTTATATAACTCCTACCTCCCATCTTAGAATCAATAATGATTATTGGTTCCAAGCCAGGAGAGCCATATGGGCTAGGGAAAATGAGGGTTAAGTGACTTGCCTAGGGTCACATAGCTAGGAAGCTTCTGAGGCCAAATTTGAACCCAGGACCTCCCATATCTGGGCCTGGTTCTCAATCCACCCAGCTGCCCCCAGATGGATTGAGATCCACACCTAGAGATGGGAGGTCCTGGGTTCAAATCTGAAAACAGACACATCCTAGCTGTGTGACCCTGGGCAAGTCACTTAACCCCCATTGCCTTGCCCTTACTACTACTACTAGAACCAAATCACAGCATTGATTCTAAGATGGAAGGTAAGGGTTTTTTTTTTTTCAAGTACTTGCCGACTATTGTTGTTTGTCCTTTTTCTAAGAGAACCACTGGCATCAAGGGTTCAGGTCTTGACTTATATAGTTTGGATTTAATTGAAAAGAGTTGTACAAAGTCATCAGCCTCATTTTCTCTGATTGCTTCATAAAAGTTTAATTTCTACAACACCATCATTCACAAGTGAAAGGTTTCCTAATTGCAGGTGTGGCCCTTGTGGAAAAAAAACTAACCCTTCCTGAAGGAGGGACCTTTCAGCGGCAGCTAGGTGGCACAGGCAGTAAGCACTGGTTTGGAATCAAGAAGACCTAGTTTCAAATCTAACTTCAGACACTAGTGTTATGACCCTGGGCTAGGCACAGCTTGCCTCAGTTTCCTCATCTGTAAAATAGGGGCAATAACACCACATATCCAAAAGTGTTGTTATGAGAATCAAATGAGAGGATATGGTAAAACAGTATGGTAAAAACAGTGGCACATGGTTGACACCATCTAAATGTTTGTTTCCCTATCAAAGGTAAAGAGATGGCCAAGTTACAGAAAGTGTGACATGGACCTGAAAGATACATCAGTGTCACTTGATAGGTGATCTTCTCTTTCAACTCATTAAGAATATATGTTGTGAGGGCCTCATGATTCGGGAAGGGTATGGAATGCCGGGACAAAACACGGTCCTGAGAGCTTTGCCCAAACAGGAAGCTCCCTGGTCAAGCTCTCTTGCCACTAGCTTGAATAATAACTTTCTGCTGAAACTGGCTCTAGGGAAAAGAGAAAATCTTCTCTTCCCGGAAGCCCATCCCTTTAATTTTTCCTACAATGACCTTTCCCACAGCATTCACAGCATTTCAATAGTCAACTGCAGTGGACTAATTATTACACTATAGGGTGTGAGACTAAGGGGGACAAACAATACATAAAATATGTCAGTTTGAAACAGTTACAATTTTTATTATGAACTCAGTAAATAACAGTCAACATGAATACAAAGAACTGAAGGAGAAAACTGAAGGATGAAACTGTGAATGTCTTTTATATTTAAAATAGGATTTAATGTCCAATACTCGACTTCTATTTTATAAAGTTTATTAATAATCATTAGAAATAAAGGAATAAAAAGGTAATTAGCTAACAAAATTAGACCACATGACTAAGCTCTCCTTGTCTGTTTTAAAAGAACCACTGACAGCCCGTCCAAATACAGGAAGCAGAGCCCCAGAGATAGAGCTATACCCAAGTTATCCTCTGTATGTCAGAACATGTGAGCAGGAAAGTGGGGTTCTGGGAATCATAGTTCAAGGGTACAGAAATTAATTACACATATACAATTTGCTTTTTAAAAGACGTATGTTAAATTTAATGACAACATAACATGGTGGTTAGGGAGCTAGCCCCTAGGTTGGGAGGAAGTGAATTCATATCCTACCTCTAATGCGTCTAGTTGTGTGACCTTGGCCAATTCTAAGTGCTCTAAACTTTCTAAGGATGAGCATTGTAGACAAGGGGTTCAGGTGCTTTGAAGGAGGTATTTCCTCATCTGGGAGCTCCCTCCATTGATTAAATCTGCCCAGGCCCAGTCCCTTCTTGCATGAGCCCCCTTCTGAATTTCCTTATGACTTCCTTAACTTGTTTTTTTAATGCTTTATTAACACTCTTCTTTAATTTCTTTTAACGCACTATTAGCATTATGCCCTTTAGTCTCTCCATCAGCTCTGCCCCTACCTCAAAGCCCTCCTTCATAAAATGTAGTCCAGTGAAATAAATTCATACATCAGCCTTGTCTGAAAATTATAGGCATCTGTTACAAAGTTATCTTGAATTGTCACTGATTTAGTCTATTCCTGTTACTCTCTAGTTCCATCCTTTTAGTCTTCCTGTTCCTTGTTGGGAGTCATTCTGTTAGTCCTTCCTAGTTTATCTCCCCAAAACCCCCCTCCCCATTGCAAAGCTAGATTATTTTCCCTCACTTTCTTGGCCATTGAGGAAACAAGTTCCTCTTTTACCTGGACAGAAAATTCCTTCCAATTCCCATATTATAATTGTAGACTCAACAGTCATTCAAACCCTGACTCAGTAGCAACTTGGAACCATGTTGACAGGATGTCCCTGAATTAACAACAGAGTAAACAGTATTATATGCATGTGTCTGCAAAATTGCCAAAATTAGTTTTTCGGACACCTAGATTTCCCCCTGTATTGGCACAGTCGTTATGTATACTGTTTCCTTGCCTGCTGCTTACTTCATTTCCAGTGAGCTGATATACTTCCATCATTTCACAAAGTACAGAAATATTTCCCTGCATTCATTTGCCACAATTTATTTGTCCATTCCCTCAAATAATGAACTTCTACTTTGTTTCCAGTTCTTTGTTACCATGAAAAATGTTGCTATGGGAGCAACTAGGTGGCTCAGTAGATTGAGAGCCAGGCCTAGAGATGGGAGGTCTTGGGTTCAAATGTGGTCTCAGACACTTCCTAGCTATGTGACCCTGGAGAAGTCACTTAACTCCCATTGCCTAGCCCTTGCTGCTCTTCTGCCTTGGAACCAATACACAGGATTGATTCTAAGACGGAAGGTAAGGGTTTTAAAAAAAAAAAAAATATATATATATATATACATATATATAAAGGCTCCATAAACAACAAAGATAGATAGATAGATAGATAGATAGATAGATAGATAGATAGATAGATAGATAGATAGATAGATAGATAGATAGATTTGTTGTTTAAGGAGCCTTTCTTTTAGTTAATGAAGTTCTTGGGATATGTACCTAGCAGTGTAATCTCTGGGTCAAAGGGTATTGACATTTTAGCCACTTTATTTGCCTAATTCCAAACTGCATTCCAGAACAGTTGTACTAATTAACAGCTCTATCAACAATGTATTCTTGTGCCTGTGTTACCATAATCTCATGAACAATTCCTATCTCAAGTGATCCTTGCTGGACCAACATTTGATTTTTAACATTAGGAATTCTGATGCATTGTTCTTTCCTCATTCCTGGTCTTTTGAGTGATGAGTTACTTTTAAATTTGCAATGGGAGGGAGCAGGTAGGTGGCTCAGTGGATTGAGAGTTAAGCTCAGAGATGGGAGGTCCTGGGTTCAATGATTGCCACTGGATAATTGCATTGCCAATGGACTGGCAATATAAAATGAACCCAGGGTTATTTGGTTAACAATTCTCTTATTGTTAATGATTGGAAACATTCTTTCATGTAGTTGTTAATAATTTACAATTCTTTTGTGAAATGTGTGGTAGCTGGGTGGTACAGTGGTTAGAGTGCCCAGCCTGGAGTCACAAAGGTTCTTCCTGAGTTCAAATTTGGCCTCAGACATGCACTAGCTATGTGACCCATAACTGTTTGCTTCAGTTTCCTCATCTGCAAAATGAGCTAGAGAAGGAACTGGCAAGCAGCTCCGGTATCTGCTAAGAAAATCCTAGATGGGATCACAAAGAGTTGAAATGACTGAAGATCACAACAAAATGGGGAACATAATAATCTGATGCTTTCTTTGAGTGGTACCTCCCTATGGCTTACCTTCATCATCTTCTTGATTCCAATTTTCTCCCTCATTAAAATACAGTTTCTTTAAATCTCCAACTACTTCCACTATCCACATGCCTTCTACTCTACATCCATCATGAGAGAGTATAGAGATGCTATTTTGGTTACCCACCAGTATTTTTGAATTCTCCACCACCACCTAAATTCTACAATAATATTATTCTCTTTCTCAGAGAATTCATATTCTTCATATTTGCATTTGATCATCTATACCTCTGTTTCTAAAGTCCCCACACATTTGGGAGGGAAAGGGAGTCATTTCACAGTAACCTAACAGGAAGAAAGGAAAAACTCTCAAATTCCTTATCACTAGATCACTTATGTCTCTGAAATCTGGCCAGACCACTCTAAGAAGCGGTTTCTTTCTGAAGAAAGAACACAGCTGTGGGTAATTATGAAAGACAGGTTGACTCAGCAATAGAAATAGACAAGTGCTGCCAGGATCTTACACAATTATAACAAGTCATATGAGATGGGAACTATCCATAAGAATGAGTTGTCATTACTAGTCAGAGATCTTTGCTTTTGCTCTGGATGCCTAATGTGACTTGAATGGTTACATATGTGTGGCCCTTTGGTTTCTAAAAACACACAAGGAATAAATAGAGTATGTAGTGATGCTATCACCCTTGTCTATGCAAAGTTGGCCCACAGGTAGGAACATGAATCCTGTCCCTACAGTATAAAAGAAAACCTGCAGGTGATGTTATCCTGCTATCAAGAGAGTGCTATCTTATTCATTAGGCAAAAAGAGACAGGGAGAGATCCAAAGTCATATAGTCTCAGAATTCATTAGTCCGGTATGGAAAGAGACTGACCATCCCAGGCTGGTCTGCTGATCCCTGAGTTATCTATTTGTTGTTGTTTGGCCTTTGTTTTCAAAGAGGACCTATGTGGCAATGAATTGGAAATTGATGGCAAATTGTGGTACATGTTGGTGATGGAATACTATTGTGCTATAAGAAATGATAAATCAGGATGATTTCAGACAAAGCTGGAAAGGTCTACGTGAATTGATGCAGAGCGAAATAAGTAGAACTGGGAGAACATTTTCTAGAGTAAGAGCAATATTGTACAGTGATCAGCTGTGAAAGACTACTATTCTCAGCCATACAATAATCTGTGACAATTCTGAAGGTCTTAAATGAAAAAGAATGCTATCCACCTTTGGAGAAAGAACTGTTGGAGTCAGATGCAGATCAAAGCATACTATCTTCTACATTCATTTATTTATGGTTTTATTTAAAGGTTTTGGTTTTATGTGAGTATTCTCTTACAATAGTGACCAATATGGAAGTATGTTTTGCCTGATAATACATATATGACCCAGATAAAATTGCTTACCACCTCTGAGAGTGGAGAAAGAAGAGGGGGGAAGACAATTATTGCAAATTGAGAATTTAAAATATTTTAAAAAATAAAAACAAATAAAAAGAGTACCACTGACATTATAAGGTAATGTCTTGACTTGTGTGTGAATTGGATTTAAATGAGGCAGTTGAACAAAGCCCTCACACTTACTGTCTCTTCCAGAGTGATCCAAGTCCAAAGCAAGACAAAAGTCAAGATGACTGGTGATGGCTCAGGATGCAGTGGATGATTTTGATATCTTTGATGTCTGACTAAATTCTAAGCCTTCACAGTACCTGCTTCTGACAACTTCATGACAACTGGAACAAATGTTCTTATCCATCTATTTCACTGAGGGAGGCTTTCATATGGTTGGGGTAGAACAACTAATCCCCCTAAGTCACAAATGGGTTTGAAGCTTCAGCCTGTTAGCCCAACTGCCTAGATGGTTTTACTGGGGTGTGGCCCATATCTCCATATAAATAACTATGTGGCTATGGTGATGATGTGAATTGAAGGAGAGAGAATAGAGACAGAAAAGCCTACCTGTTAGGAGTCTCTCACAATTATAAGGGGGGGGGGGTGATAATGAGAGTTTGTATTAGGGTGGTGACAGTAAAATTAAAAGTACTACCTAACCTTTTCTGCCTTAATAACTTGTCTTTTTAAGCTACATTTGCATCTTCATTTACTACTAAACTACCAACACATAGACTAGGATTATTATAATTTTCCCACAATTGAATGAATACCAAATCATTGTAAAAAAAGTTAAATATATAATAATAAATAAATATAAATATATATATATATATATACACAGTTTTCTTTAGTAATAAGCTGAACCAACATTTGATTTTTAATATTAGGAATTCTGAGATTTTATTGTTTCATCATTCCTGGTCCTTTGAGTAACAAGCTACTTTTAAACTTGCAATGGAAGAGGGCAGCTAGGTAGCTCAGTGGATTGAGAGCTAGGCCCAGGGATGGGAAGTCTTGGGTTCAAACATGGCCTCAAATACTTCCTAGCTATGTGACCCAGAGCAAGTCACTTAACTCTCACTGCCTAGTCCTTACTGCTCTCCTACCTACCTACCTACCAATATGATTCTAAGATGGAAGGTAAGGGTTTAAAAAAATTGTAATGGGGCAGGGATAATCAGGATATGGCCCCCCAAATGGTCATATGATGTCCATTATTCAGGATATTGATCCCCAAAATACAACCAAGCCACTAACATCAACCAAAGCTCTAGTAGGAAATGAATAACCTACTCTTTCAATTGCTGGAAGAAAATGCCCATTCAACCCTTGTTACCATGGATACTAGCCAAACATTCACCCTGTTCAGCCATCTGCTTAAAAGGCATCACATCATCATTCTATCAGCAAAAATGTTCTGCTGCTGCTCATCAAAATCATTTTAAAGGCCCAGACAAATGAAAAAAATATATAATTGCATATACAATAAATTTATATATAGACATATATTATATGCTTTTTCTTGGACTGTTGCTGTAAATCTCCAAGTTTCCAAAGAAGGTTGAAAAAGACCTGATTTGCAATCTACTTTGGCTCAATCATTCACATTTAGGGGATTGATTGGGCATGTTCTCATTAGCAAATCACCAAGATTTCAAAACAGTTTAAGGCAAACAAAAGAAAAATACAGCCTGCACCTGCAGGAAACATCCTTTGCCTCTCCTCTCCTCTACCTCTCTTCCTTTGGCCTGGGGCATGTTTTTTTCTAAAATGGCTGTAACTGCACAGTTTGTGAAGCAGCCAGAGAGAAGTGAAAGTAGGAGGGAAGGCAGTCTGTTCAACTGTTGCTTCTCCAAAAGCCCAATTTCCACTTTATAATTCTGAGGAGGAAGGAGAAGGAAGAAAAGGTAGCAAGCCAACCTACTTTACAGCCTTGGGGAAAGGAAAGGATTTTTTTTTCTTTTTTTCCCTGTGGGATTAGGGGAGAAAAAAAGATTTTTTAGTACAGCTCTGATGGTACAACAGGAGAGAGTTCTTAGACCATGGTACTTTTCAAAGAGAACTGGAAGCTTCCCCTGCTGAATCAATACTGATTAAATTTTGTTGTGAGTTCTGTTGCCTGGAAACCAGTTAGGACACCAGAGTGACAGTGTCCTGTAGACTGGGAATCCATAGCCCTGGTGCTCCATCTGTTTTTTTCTTTTTCCCTATCCCCACCTCTATTTTCAACAGTTATAGTAACAAGAGCTCCATGATATTAAGGGTTAGTAAGCTGGCCTCAGCATCATAAGATGTCGGTTCAAGTCCTGTCTCATTAAGATTGGATATATATATGCCCGCAGCATATATCCAAGATTGGAGTGACCCTTTATTTTGCTATTGTTCAGTCCTGTTGGACTTTTCATTGACCCCATTTGGAGTTTTCTTGGCAAAGAGACTGGAGTGGTTGGCCAGTTCCTTCTCCAGCTCATTTTACAGATGAGGAAACTGAGGCAAACAGGGTTAAGTGACTTGCCTGAGGTCACATAGCTAGTGGCTAAAAGCAGATTTTAACTGGGGGAAAATGAGTCTTATTGACTCCTGGTCCAGCACTCTATCCTTTCTGACACCTAGCTGTTTTTTATAGGTGCTAATACTAAGCTAAAACAAAAGGTACTAAGGAGGAACTAAACGGGTGGGCGGGATTGGGTGGGAGGAAGTAAGTTTTGGAGCAGCTGCTTTCTGCTCTATTAGAGAGGAATTAGGAATCCGGGAGTTCCCTACAGAGACGAAACTGTAGGTCTTATCAGCAACCCACAATCTCCAACTTCTCATGCAATGTTCAGCTCTCATGTTCAAAATATCAACTGCTTAAGGAGTCCCAAGACAATGATTCTAGTCTCATTTCTCTCACCTACTGGCTGTAGAACCTTAGTCCAATTAGCTCCCCTTAGGGAACTTCTTTTTCTTCCAGTAACAAGGGACTTGGATGTGATGAGCTTCTGAGGTCATTTTCAGGACACTTAATTCATTCTCTGGAGCCTAGACTTTTTGGACTTCAACTTCTTCCTTAGCAAAGGGAGGGGATTGGGCTAAATGATCTCTAAGCCCCATGCAGGCTGTCATATAACTTCTGGTATTTCAGTTTCTTCTGCCATGAAACAGGAATAATAATAATAATAACAACAACAACAACCTGTCCTACCAGTTGTTGTTCAGTCCACTTTCACACACCACACTTTATGACTCCATTTAGGGTTTTCTTAGCAAAGATACTGAAGTGGTTTGCCATTTCCTTCTCTGTCTCATTTTACAGATGAGGAACTGAGGCAAACTAGGTTAAGAGACTTGCCTGAGGTCACGCAGTGTCTGAGGCTGTATTCAAATTTAGGAAGATTATTCTTTCTGACTCCAGGCCCAGCACTCCACTGAGGATCAGATGAAGTAAAATAAGATGAAAACTCTGAATAACTAAAAATCTCCAGGAAAATGAAGGATGAAGCCATAATAATAAGTACAGAAGGTTGAAGATTCCCTTTCAAAGGTTCTTAATCTGGGGCCTATCAACTTGTTTTTTAAAGTATTTTTATGTTTATTTTGATACTTGGTACTTAATATCTTCTTAACTGTAACATAATTGAAACTATAAACCAATATAATGGGTTTTCTCTGTAACCATAATTACATGTATTTTGTTTCATGCATTTAAAAGAATTCTACTGAGAAGGGGTTCGTGGGCTACACCAGATTGGCCAAAGGGTTATAGGACATGAAAAAGATTCTGCAACCCTGCCTTATTGTAGGGACTGCCTGAAAATCAGTCATTTACTGAATTTCTCACGGTAAGGAAGAACTCTTGTGTAGAAGGATAATAGACTATGGGATTACAGATAAAGAAAATTCTGTTCTTTTAATAATAATAATAGCTGGCATTCATGTGAATACTTTTTAAAGTTTGCAAAAGTACTTTTATTCCTGTTAACTCATTTTATGTTATAACAATCCTATGAGATAGGTGCTCTTATCATCTCCATTTAACAGATTAGGAAAGATTAGGCTGAGAAATACTATGATTTTACTAGGGTCACACAGCTAGCTACTTAGTATTTGAGGAAGGATTCAGACTCAGATCATTCTACCTTCAAGTCAATTTCCAATGGCATTTAGCTGTGGAAAAGTTTTTAAGACAAAGCAAAAGGGTTTTTTTTATCTAATAGCAAAGAAAGAACACAGATCCCTTTGCCACACTACCAGGTCTGCTTAATCCCTCTTCTTTTCTCCTAAGGTCATTGGTGATTCCAATTATTGTTGTTCAGTCATGCCAGATTATTCTTTGACTCCATGGATCAGAGCAATAGGGGTGTTTTCTTGGCAAGGACACTGGAGTGGTTTGCCATTTCCTTCTCCAGTGGATTTTTTTTGTCTGGCAATCAAAGATTAAGTGACTAGCCTGAGATCACATTGCTAGGGTTTGAGGCTGCATTTGAACTCAGGTGTTCCATTTTCCAGATCGAGTGTTTAATTAAATGCAAGGTTCCTATAGTAAATTTTATGGAAAATGTTGAAACATGAAAACATTAGAGTGCCAAATCCCAAATTTTCAAAGGGCCCATCTCCCATATTCTGTACATAATAAAATAGTAACCTCCCAACTAATCATCTCCACCATGTATATTCCAGCTTTTAGCATAGTGCCTGGCTCATCGTAGGCACTTAATAAATGTTTAGACATTGACTGACTATATGTAACAGGAGCTAATCTGTGCTCTACAATCCCTATTTCTTAGAGTTTGTTGTCATTGTTAGAAATCCCTTTAAAAATACTAGGTTCCAGGCCCCAAAGCTAAGATTTCCACCCTATCTGCAAAGGATGCATTTCAAAGGGGACTCTCTCAAGCCTCCCACTAAATGACTTAGGGCCACTGGGCCCCACCTGATGCTCTCAGCCTGATGCAAATTGGTGAACTAACACCTCAGCAACAAAGATTTTTTTGTGTGTGTGCTAAAAGTTACTATGACTAGTTCAGAATGCAAGTGCATTTTTCTGGGTGCTAACGGTAGGAGGTTTCGCTGTCCTCCTACGTTAGCACCCAGAAGGTAAAGATACTAGTTAATTGAGTAAGAGGTCCCAAGAAGTCAGAAAGAGAAAAAAGAGAACGAATTGATAAGTACAGTTGTTACAACTTTAGCGCCTTTGCCAGTGCTGAAAGAAAGAGGCGCTAAACTGGTAGAGTTTAAGTGGGTGGGACCAGGGTGGGAGGATCCGAGAAAGCAGAATAAATAGGTTAGTGAATGGGAGTAGGTGGTAAAGGGAAGGCCAAAGAAACAAAAGCTCCTGCCAGCCAAAGATCTTCTAGCCGCCCCTAATGTAATTTGCTAAGATCTGCCCCATGCTTTCATATGCAAATCAAGCGCTAACCCAGAGCTGGGCTGGGTTGGGCTGAACTGAGCTGAGCTGAGCTGAGCTGCCTGCTCTTAAAGCCTAGTTACCAGACTGAGGGAGCTGAACGCAGCGCGCTGTAAGGGACGGAATCTTTGCTATCCAATGCTGAAGCCGGGGGATGGCCTGGAGACAGAACTAGAGAGCTACTCTTAATTAAACCACATGTCTTCTTTGGAGCCTGGACAAGCAGACACAGCTGAGAAGCTGCCCCAATGCAAGATCTTCCAGAAAAGTAAGCTGGAGGCTGGGTGACTTAGGTTTCGGGAACTGAGTCCTCACTTCTCAGTCCCGAAGAGGGATTCTTTTTTTCCTCCGTGGAATAAAAAGCATGAACTTTGGGAGGTATTATCGTTTTGTCATTCCCTTGCTGAGCTTGGTCCTCTTCTTCGTACTGTACAACCATCATATCTATGATTCCAAGAGTTACCACCGGTTTAATGTATCTAACGAGCGATATTCTCTCTACGAATCTTGTAATGCAGTCGTTGAAGGGAGGCCAGTATTTGAGTGGGAGAAAGTATTAGTGCCTTCGTTTGGAAGAGTCTCCTGCGAGCAGTACTTGCTCCAAAGTCACTATATAACCGCCCCCCTTTCGAAAGAAGAAGCCCAGTTTCCTTTGGCCTATGTAATGGTGGTACATAAGGATTTTGAAACCTTTGAGAGACTCTTCCGGGCAGTTTACATGCCCCAAAATGTATACTGTATTCACATGGATGAGAAGGCGACTACTGAATTTAAAGATGCTGTGGAGTGGTTGGTGAGCTGCTTCTCCAATGTTTTCCTTGCCTCCAAGATGGAGCCAGTTGTCTATGGTGGAATATCTAGGCTCCAGGCTGACCTGAACTGTATGAAAGACCTTGTAGCCTCTCAGATTCAGTGGAAATACCTCATCAACACCTGTGGGCAGGATTTCCCTCTGAAAACCAATAAGGAAATAATCCAGCATTTGAAAGGATTTAAAGGGAAAAATATCACCCCTGGGGTGCTGCCTCCTGCACATGCCATCGAAAGGACAAAATATGTCTTTAGAGAATATATGAGCCAGAAAGCCTCATATATGGAAAAAACCAAGATTTTAAAATCCTCCCCTCCCCATAAACTTGTAATTTACTTTGGCTCTGCCTATGTTGCCCTCACAAAAGAGTTTGTCAACTTTGTCTTCCAAGATCATCGAGCCATTGATTTACTCCAATGGTCTAGGGATACCTACAGTCCGGATGAGCATTTCTGGGTGACTCTTAATCGGCTCACTGGTATGTGTAATTTCTTATTCTACCTGCCTACTAGACTCATTTGTGGGGCACTTTAGTCATTAGAATAATTTATGAAGGGGCCTTTAAAAAATAAATCTTTCAGTACCTAAAGCATCTTAGGCATGATTTTATATGTCCAGATATGAATATGTAAGTTTCAGATCTATAGATTTATATGTGACATCTTACTGGAATAACTTGGAAGGCAATGCTTAGAGATGGGTAAGAGACTTACTGATCAAATTTGGTGGTGATACTTTTCAAGGCTAGTATCAACATCTAGAGTTCCCAAAGTTACTTTTTTTTAGTGAGTTGTGATTATAGTCATAAGTTGAACTTTTCCAGCATATATCAACTTAAAATTCCACCTGTACATTATTTAGTCCAAAGGAGACAGTCAGTCTACTTGGGAAGCCCTGTACTTCTTCCTGAAATGTTGCCATTGCCCAGAAAAAATTTTTTTTTAATTCTTTATAGTTGCTTTTATAAGCCAGGTTACCAGTTACCCAAGAAAAACGTTCTCATTGCTTTATAATCATAGTATTTATTGTTTTTAAGGAACAAAATGGTTTTGCCTTGGACATTGTAGGTAAGGCCTCATTTCTTAGTCTTACATTAATGAGGACCATTTGAAACTCTTCTTTTGTTGTTACCTTCAGTCAGATATTTCTTTTTTATATCTTAAAAAGATTTATTTCTGTCAGGACCTATTATTTCATGAATTTGTAGAACTTAAGGTACATGGGCTCCCTCCACTGATGATAGAATCCTAGATTGAGAGCTGGAAGGAATCTTAGAAACCATCTAATTCAACCCGTGTCATTCCCTATTTTATAGATGAGGAATTTAGGGTGAGAGGTAAAGTGCCCCAAATCACTTTGCTAGATGCAAATCTGACATTTTCACCTCTCTTAGCCTAATCTTCCCCTCAGTAAAATAGGAATAATAATAGCACCTAATTCCCTTGGATTGTTTTCAGGATCTAAAAAGCCAATGGATGAATAAAAGTACTTTGTAAACCTTAAAAGTCCTATATAAATGCTAGTTCTCCTTATTATTGGATACTCCTTGGTTATCTTGTATTAACCTTGTATCTTGCTGTGGTCCTGAATAGTGGTTTGCCCAGTCATATGGTTCCTTTATGTCTAAGACAGGCCTTATGATTCCAAAACCTCTTTTCCCTCTACTTGATGGCTTCTTCCAAAGTTCCCAGACACCAGAATCAACAGCTATCTTTATTTCAACATTTCCTCCTTCATGTATGAGTCGGCCACAAATGACTAATCTAATACTGTAAAATCTTTATTATTCAGTTTGAGTTAAGATCTAGAAAATGTGCTCTGATAATTTATTCAGATTAACACATTAAGCAGGTGAGGCAAAGTTACTAAATATTTGGATTTAAAGGCAAAACTGTGTTTTGACAGAATAAGAATAATATTTTGGAAACATTTATTTCTGGGCTGGCTCAAGATGACAAGAGAACAGATTTTTTTTTTTTAAAGAAATTCTGGCCTGGCTTTATATAGTATTAAGCCTTCTCAGTTTCTTATAACTGATTTGGCCAAAGTCCCAAGGAATTCCAGGCTTTTGAAGGCAGAAGACTGACTTAAAATCTTCTTTCTAACACTGATTAGCTTTCCCAAACTCTCCATCGCCCATGTATGTAATGGAAAGTCATAGTGAGTTATAGGAATCACACTGCTGGCTTCCATGTTTGTGTTTGCACATTGTAAGCACTTAATAAATATTTTTTATTGATTGATTGGTAGGTTGCCCTACCATGTCCCAGTGTAGCTGTGTATCTCCTTGCTTTCTGGGTCTTCTGTGTCTCTATCTGTCACACACACAAACACACACCTGTTTGTTTTAACCACAGATCTTCCTGTTTGGGGTGTAGTATCACAGAGACATTTGATTGTTATTTGAAACTTCCTTCCTGCCTTAAAACAGTCTCAAAGTAGCAAGTCATATTATGGCAGCCCTTGAAAGCACAAAGTAGATGTGTATGAATTTCACTTTGGAAAGGAATGGACAGAGCTTAAGTGGTCAGGGGCAATGAAATTCACAGTATTGGAGGAAATTTGATTTTATAAGACACTTCACTGTCAGCTGTTGCTCCCACCAAAACTAGGAATCACTCCAAGCCTCCTATGTAGGGACTGATTCATAATTCATTCTTTATGTATCATATATCTAAAGCAATCTCTAGAAGATTGAAGAGTGGAAGAGAAATAATGGAGGAGGGAGTCCAGGCCCCACAAATCACTTCTTAGCAAGAAAATCTGGTTAGTTTTCTGATGGCTAGGACTGTTTTTTGCTTCTTCTATTCTTCAACCTTTAGTTCTGTGCCTTCTACCTAGTAAGCACTGGCTTGTTTGTTGATTGGATTGGAGAGTTTGTGAAAGAAACCGTCGGATTATGGAGTATGTTTATAGTCGGGGATCTTTGCCATTGCACCAAGTGTGTGGCCTGTGGTTGTCAAGTGAGGGGCTTTCATGGAGGGGTTTTTAGAAGATGATGTTGTCTGGGTCCTTCTCTCCTGCACAGCAAGGTCTATCTGTCCTTTTCTCTTTTTATAAATGGATTTGAGTTGCCAAAAGAAACGAGTGATCCCAGCAGGGGAGGAAGAGTTAGGGAGGACAAGAAAACACTAGGGCTGGTCGCAGGTACAAAAAAAATGATAATAATAATGTTATAGTTATTATTATAAAAGGAAAAAAATGTTGTGCCCCAAAGAGCTTGTTTCTCTTATAAGGATAGAATAGTTGTTGGGGATTTTTTCTTTAAAAGAAAAAACCAAAAAACCTATCACCACCTACAACTTTATTTATATTATTTATATTAGGTTTTGGTTTTAAAAAACACATTATTAAGCTTCTTTTACTTAATAGGTACATTATGTGAAATTCCTTAAGCAAAGTTTACTCCTTAAAAACATAACTTTTCTTTGGTTTACAGTGAATCTGGTTAGACATCACCCTTAGCTAACATATAAATTTAAATAAAAATTCACATAAAAAGGGACACATAAAAATAGATAGACCTTTAAAAATTATTTATTCTCCCCTTCCCTCCACCACCCAACCCCAATGGCTTCCTTTCAGAATTCATTTCAAAGGCTCACCTTCTGCAGGAGACCTTTCCCTATCTATTTTTATTTTTATTTTTTTAAACCCTCACCTTCCGTCTTGGAATCAATCCTGTGTATTGGTTCTAAGGCAGAAGAGCAGTAAGGGCTGGGCAATGGGAGTTATGTGACTAGCCCAGGGCCACAGCTAGAAAGTGTCTGGGGTCAAATTTGAACCAAGGATCTCCTCCTAGCTCTAGGTCTGGCCCTCTATCCACTGAGCTACCCAGCTGCCTCTTCCCTTTCCGACTTGCTAGTTCCTTCCCTGTGAAATGACCTCTCATTTTACCTTGTATAGATTTTGTTTGCACACAGTTGTTTACATATTGTCCCCACCATTAAAATGTGAACCCCTTAAGAACTGAGACTTATACTTTTTTGGTTTACTTTTATTTGGGGCATTTTTTGGGCATTTTTTGCATCCTCCGTGTTTAACAGTGTCTGGCCAGTTATTGGGTGCTTAATAAATGCTTGTTCATTGATAATAAATGACATGTAGGCCACTTAAATGTTTATGTACATTAATACCTTTTATTTACATATACATACACATTTATAGTCACTAACACCCTTAACTTCTGTCTAGAAACTTAGAATCAAAAGTATCAGTTCCAAGGCAGAAGAATGGTAAGGGCTAGGCAAGGGGGGGGGGGGGGGAGTTTAAGTGACTTACTCAAGATCACACAATTAGGAAGTATATGGGGCCAAATTTGAACCCAGGACCTCCTATCTCTAGTCCTGGATCTCTATTCAATGAGCCACAAAGCTATTTTTTTTATACATCTATTCTTTTACATGACTGATATTAAAGTCCCAATTCTGAAGTCAAAGGACCTAGGTTCAAATCTATAGTCCCTGGCAAGTCATTTAACCTCCTTGGGTTTTATTTTTCCATTTGTAAAATTAAGGAGTTTACCCATCCTGTGTTTGTAGATGAGTCTCAGGTGAGAAAAATAACATTTTATTTTTTTTTAAATAACCCATATCTTCCATCTTAAGAGTCAATACTATGTATTGGTTTTAAGGCAGAAAAGTGATAAAGGCTAGGCAATGGGAGTTAAGTGACTTACCCAGGGTCACACATCTAGGAAATACTCGAGGTCAGATGTGAACCCAGGACCTTCCATCTCTAGCCTTGTCTTTCAATCTGCCAGGCCACCTACCAGCCCCCATCCCCCATTTAAAAAAAATATGTATCCACTTCCAGAAAAAGAACTGTTAGGAGTCAGGATGCAGACCAAAGCATATGATTTTTCAATTGTTTATTTGGATTTTATGTTTTGGTTTTATAAGATTACTCACAAAAAAGTATAATGTGGAAATGTTTTGCATAATAATGCATGTATAATCCAGATCAAATCACCTACCAGCAATTGGGAGGGAGAAAGGGGAGAGAGGGAGATAATTTCAATGGTACAACTTGGGGAAGTGAGAGGAAATTTGTTATTACATGTGATTGGTAGAAAATTAAAAAATTTTTAAATAAACAACATGAAGAAAGCTAAAAAACTGCTAAGCTTAGCTTTACTGAAGTCAATTATTCCATATTTTGAAGGGCTTATGAATTTAGGACCAAAGGATTCTATTTGCTTCCAACAAACACTTAAAAAGCACTTCAGCAGGGGCAGTTTGGGGGCTCAGTGGTTAGAGAGCCAGACCTGGAGACTGAGGTCTTCAGTGATACAAAAGATCCAAAGAGGAGTGAGTTGAGATAAGTGGAGATAATGACTTATGTTTGGGCAATTTAAATTTGAGATGCTTAAAGGTCATCCTTTCAAGCAGTTAGGTATTACAGTGGGTAGAGTGCCAGGCCTGGAGTCAGGAAGACTCATCTTCCCAAGTTCAAATCTGGCCTCAAACATTTCCTAGCTGTGTGACCCCAGGCAAGTCACTGAACCCCCATTGCCAGCCCTTACTGCTCTTCTGCCTTAGACCCAAAGTCAATTCTAAGACAGAAGGGAAAGGTTTAAAAAAAAAAAAGGCATCTCAGCAGGCAAGGCAAGCTCAGGAACACAAGTATCCCCCCTGGTTATATTTAATATTATTATATATTATTATCATATAATATTACAGTATATATATAGTGATACTCTATAACCCCTGGTTATAATATTTGGCATTTATGTAGGTTTCCAAAGCACATTGTATGTTATATCATTTGAGCCTCCTGATAGCTAAGAGCTAAAGAGGTTATTAGTATGTTGCAGATAAACTGAGGCCCCAGAAGTGAAGTGAGTGATTACACTACTAGGAAGTATCAAATGCATTATATTGCTCTCTCAAGTCCAACTCTCAGGGTGAAGTAATTGGGAAAGAGCACTAGCAGCTGGGAATCATGGGTGATTTATAAGTTTACATTTCTGTGGGTTTGGAATCAGGAAAAATCATCTTGAGTTCAAATATAGCCTTAGACTGACTAGCAGTGTGACCCTGGGCAAGTCATTTAATTCTGCTTGCCTCAGTTTCCTCATCTGTAAAATGAGCCAGAAAAATCACACATAATTGAAACAACTCAACAACATTTCTGTACCACACATTTGCACATGAGATTTTTAGAATGAAAAAAACTTTAAAAGATCATCTAATCCAAAATAAATGCTTATTAAAAACTTACTATGTGTCAGAAACTATGCTAACAACTGGGGCTGTAAAAATAAACAAAAAGAAAGATTGTTGCTGCCTTCTGGATTTTCTTTCTAAATAGAGAGCTGAAAAGTGGAGGGTGCCTGGGGGCAAAGATTGCTGAAAATGGAGATTCAGAAGAGGAATAAGGAGGCCACAGGGTCAGAAGGAGAAGGCAACTGAAACATGGTGAAAAAGTTGAAAGAGTGAGTGAAGTATGGCTGATCTTGTCTCTTCCTAAAAATTGTTTAGGTTTGAAAAAAGCTAAGTTTAAGGAAGAAGCGATTTTATCACCCTTTATATCAACATGCTCTTCTTTGGAACTTCTCTATTATTGAAAATGTCAACATTTTTTCAGTAATCCGAAATCACAATCTTGACATTATCTTCTCATTTCTCACTTCTTAGTGATGAGTCAGTTTCCAAATCTTTTATCTTCTCAATCTTTAGAACATCCATTACATGGATGATAACTATAGCATTCTCATTGGTGGCTCTAACTCAAAATCTCTGCTCTTATCCCTTCTCTATACAGGTTGCCAAAGAGATTTCCCTAAAGTGGAGGTCCAAATGTGTCATTACCACCCCTATTCATTGAATTTCAGTGATTCCAGAACTAGTTACTTCTAGGATCAAATGTAAAGACATTTAATAATTGGCACTTAATACTTTTTATAATCCAGCTCCCAGGTTTCTTTTATTATTCCCCTCTACAGTTCATCCATATGAGTCACCTTGTTAATTCTCACATTTGATGCTGTTTCCCATCTCTATGCCTTTGCATAGACTGTCCTCATGCCTGGCTGGAATGCCCTCTCTTTTTACCTCTTACTCTTGAAATTTCTGGTCACTTTCAAGATTTAATTCAAGTTCTACCTTCCACAGGATACTTTTCCTAATCCCCTAACTTATTAGTGCCTTCCCTTCCATCATTTATTACTGTATATATCCTTTTGTAAACCTTAAAATTCCTTAGACTTATAAATGTTGGAAATTTCACCATTGGAAAATTTCATACTTGAAAAATTTCCTATTGATAGTGGGTCTTGGCTATTGGAATGTGAACCCCATTGGCATGAGAGTTTCCTCCTCCTCCCTTCTTAAGATTACTTTAGGACAGAAACCTTTTGCTGAACAATGGAAAGGGCTTTGACCTATGCTTAAGAATAGAACAGGAATTTCTTTGAGTCATGATTGATTTTAGAATTGATACAATGGAGATACTTGGAATCAATCTCCACCCTACTCAGTCCTAACAGGATTGAGGAAGGGCTGCAGCATAGATCAAAATTTAATTATTCCAATCTCTACCCTACTCAGGTTAACAGGATTTAGGAAGGGCTGTAGCAAAGGATCAAAGATTTAATTATTTGAAAATATGACCTTCAACAGACATATGCAAAGCCAGAGACCTCTGGGCAGTCCTGGGTTAAGCTAGAGCCTCCATTGGCACAGGGAAATTGATGGACAGTGATTGGTAGATGTGAGAACTGAGGGGAGGGAACTTGGATGGTTTCCTTAAAGAGAGAGGGGTCTGAAGACTCAGGGTGGTGGTTGAGGAGTTTGTCTGAGTGGTTGGAGTGTGCTCTGAGAAGCTTGCTCTGAAGGAAGCTGAAGGTGGGGGCCTCTGAGACAGTTTCTCCATTTTGGTCACGTGAGTAATAGGGACTGATCTCTTTTCTTTGCCCCAGCTATCTAAGGGCTTGGGCCTTTTGGCCCAGCCTAAACAGAAGGGGTATTTAAGCCCTATTCCCTTCTCTCCCTTTTCTCTCTCTCTATCTCTAATTCCTTTCTTCCTCCTGTTGTAATTAAACTCCATAAAAGGTTGACTGCTGACTTGAGTTTTCATTTAGGAATTACATAGCTGAATTCCTTGGCGACCTTAAATTAATATATATCAGTCTTTTAAAGTGATTTCCTTGTCACACTTTATATGGCAATTAGGTGCCATAGCTTATCTCCTTTTTTAAATCCTGTACCTCTAGCCACGTGCTTGCTATAGCTTTTATTTCTTATGTGTTTGTTTTGCGTAGATAATTTTGATAATATTTGCTTAGCCTTATCTCTCCCTTATTTTCTTCTTCCCTTTCTCCTCTTATCATTTCCCTCCTCTCTGCTTCTCCCTTATCCCTGTCCCTCTTTCCCTCTTCTTTTCTTTCTTTTCTCTCAATAACATTTATAATCACAGCTAAAGAGGGTGGGAAACAAATTTATACTAGAGAAAATTTAATTCTGTGTAAGATTCCAATCAGCTCAGAGTTTTTGTTTCCTTTTTTTTCTTAAGAGCAAAGTACTCTGTTAAGGATCAATACAAAGTGGTGTTTGTGCTTGGACTACGTCCTAGTCTACTCTGTAGCATGTGCCTGCATGATGCAATAAGGCCATTTTGTTCCATATCCTAGAGGGATTGTAATGTATTCTTTATTTCTCCTTATTAGAAATAAACAAGACCACAAATTCTTGGTCTCTTACTAAGAACATTAATAACAAGCTTTTATATAGTTCTTTAAGGTTTGCAAAGCGCTTTCCAAATATTCTCTCACTTGCTCTTCACAATGCTAGAAGTATATGTATATGTAAGGAAACTGAGGCTGAGAGAGGTTAAGTAGCTTGCCTGGGTCACACAGCTAATAAGTTTCTGGGGTCAGATTTGAATTCAGGTCTTCCTGACTCCTGATCCATCCCTAGCTGTCTTTTTTTTTAAACTCTTACCTTCTGTCTTGGACTTGATAGAAGTATTTTTTAAAGCTTTTGGGTTTTTTTATATTATGTAAAAAATCTTTCCATTATTTTGTTTTGTGTTGGAAGCTATGGGATCAAAGGACCTCCACAGTGGCTTTCCAAATCTGGTGATACATTAAAAAAAAAAAAACAACCCTTACCCTCTGTCTTAGACTCAATACTATATATTGGTTCCAAGGAAGAAAAGAATTAAGTGCTAGGCAGTAGGGATTAGGTGACTTGCCCCCAGTCACACAGCTAGATTTGACTCCAGGACCTCTCATCTCTGGGTCTGGTTCTTTTATCTAAGTGCTCCCCAATATTTGATTCTTGACTTTGTACTTTACTTATGGTGTGACTTTAGGTGAGTCCATTCCCTTCTGTACCTTGTTTTTCTCATTATTAACATGAGTAAGTTGATTGGAATTTTTTCCTGTTCTAATATTTTGTAGGTTTTATGATAATTAAATCTGCTACCTGACTTGAGTATCTCTTTCTACTCAGTACCTTTCAGCCCTGCTCTATATATAACATTACCAAATTGTTTCACTGCTTTGGCTTATTTAACTCACTTACTGGGTCTTTTCCGTATATGGTTTGGTTCAAGGCTTTCCTGGATTTCTAGCTTAGATCTGATTTGATTCAGCAAACTGTTATTAAGCATATATTCTGTGGGAGATGTGGTATTGGGTGCTAGGAATAAAATGAAGAAGTCCTTGCCCTGCTTGCCTTCAAACAAGAGAACCAGAATGTACACAGATTAAAAAAAAAAAAGCCTAAACTAAAAAGTTACATAAGTAAAGGAAAAAATAAAGCTGTGGGAATTAGAGACAGAAAATGATTCCTGAGCTGAGCCTGAAGGGGAAGATGAGAAAGTTCATTCTAGCCATGGAAGGCACAAACTTATGGGAGAAGGAATGTTTAATTCAATCATATCTGATTCTTCATGACCTCATTTGGGGTTTTCTTGGCAGGGATACTGGAGTGGTTTGTCATTTCCTTTTCCAGCTCATTTTACAGATGAGGAAATTGAGTCAAAGAGGGTTAAGTGACTTGTTCAGGGTCACAGAGCTAGTAAGTGTCTTTTGAGTTCAGACCTGAACTCAAGAAGAGGAGTCTTCCTGACTCCTGGCTGAGCCCTCTATCCACTGTGCCCCCTAGCTATTCCTCTAGTGCCAGGTAATGAAAGGAAAGGAATGGCAAAGAAGTTAATTGAACAAAATCTAAAAACTTTCTCGCAAGGTAGAGTACCTACTGAATGGAAGGATTGAGCTGTTAACAAGGTATGTTTGTACGGTGGAATATTTGTGGGGGCTTGGCACAGTCCAGTCTGGGTGTGGCTGGAGCTCATATAATCTTTTTCACAATGTATGTTATGTTTCTAAGCAGGCCCGAGGTATTTCCTGTAATGACCGTCCTTTTCATGGAGCTCATTGTTCCAGGTTACTTTATGATAGAGATAAATATACAAGTAACTTTATACCTTTATGAATTACAAAGTATTACACTGACATATGTTTGTGACATTTTAAAAATCTTTAAAATCAGAGAGAGGGAGGGAAGGAGGAAGAGAAGGGGGGGAGAAAGAGAGAGAGAGAGAGAGAGAGAGAGAGAGAGAGAGAGAGAGAGAGAGAGAGAGAGAGAGAGAGAGAGAGAGCTTGCGAGCACACATGCACTCGCCTTTGATCATAAAGTCTGATGAGATAGGAGATACCAGTATTATGTTTATTTTGCAGATAAAGGAACTGTGGTTTAGAGAATATAAATGACTTGTTCACATAGCTAATGTAATAAGTGTTAAATACAGTATTGGAATCCAGACCTCCTGAAAGAAAAAGGAGGAAAGGAAGGGAATTGGCATTTATATAGCTCCTACTAGGTATGAGATACTGTTTGCTAAGTGCTTTTGACAGTTATTTGATTTGATCCTCATAGCCCTTTGAGGTAGGTGCTATTTTTGTCCCCATTTACAGGTAACTAAAGCTAAGGGACTTGCTTAGGGTCACTCAACTAATAAGTGGCTGAAGTCAGAGTGACCTGAGGTCTTCTTGCCTCTAGGCACCATGCTGTCTGTTTCACTTCCATCTTTCTTAATCAGTCAAGTCACATGGTCTTTCCACCTTGCTTTGTTGACCTTCATATTGTGGGTTTCAAAATTAATGATCAATAACTATATATTATATTTTAAAAGTTTTATTAATAATAACTAGGGCAAAAAGAACTGCCTGAATTCAGCCCAGTGGCAGGTTCAAAAAGAGGAAGAGGGAGGAGTTACAGCCACTTAAATACAATAATGCAAAATGAGGGGACACAAGAAAAGGGAGTTTTGGGAAATTCTAAGGGATTTCTGGGGGATGAAGTCCAAAGGCTCAAAAATCTCCATTTACACATACCCCCTGTGATCGTATTGGGAAACCAGTTTCCCCAAAAGGAGCATGGAAACATAATTAACTTAAAGATTACAATAATTTGTGGATAAAAGGAAAAGATAATAAAACCAATGATTCGTCAATGAAGGTTGACGAAAAGCCAATTTGGGGGCAGTCCCCTTTGGCATAAGAGTATACATTCAAAACAAAAGCATTTCAATCCCCCTATAGTTCAATTCACATCCCAAAGTTCACTCTGGATCCTCTGGTACAGCATGTGGTCAATGCAGGCATCTATCTTCATGGTGCATTCTGGATTCTGGGAGGTTGCAAGTTTCTTATCCTAAAATTGCTCAAATTTAAATCAAAGTTCACAACAATAACTTGGCCCCTTTGAGGCGAATAATAATAAACACAGCGATCACTCAGGGATGCATGGCTGAGTTATGAGGTATATGAACGAATTTGCAAAAGAAAATAAAAAACATGAAAAAATCCAAATAAAAGAGAAAAATAACTTGTGGATGAAATACAAAATGTAAAAGCCTTATGTCTAAAAAAATCTAAGTAAAGGAAAAACAAATCTATAACAGGTCTTTGAATCAACTAAAATGATTTAAGCAATTATGCATTTACACAATCAGTAGCCAGGACTATAGAAAGTTTGCCACACCATGAAAGACAGAAAAAGGACTAGATTTCAGCAGCAAATGGGAGCCAGGATGGTAGCGAAAAGTAAGTGCTTGATAGAATGTTGCTCAGAGGAAGTTCAGCTTCTGACATATGTCAAAACAGCTGCAACCTCAAACACCAAACAGGTTCAAGTCCTCTTGTTTGATAAAATAATATATTTATTTATCTCTCATTGCATTAAAATGTGTTAAAACAAAAGGGATACAAATTATTTTAGAACTGGCAATCTATGGCACTTGACACATTAATTTGTTTAGACATTGAAAGATTGTCCTACTATAGGACTTTGCTGGCCAGGAAAACAATACATATTTATTATTGTTCAGTTGGTCAGACTTTTGCAACCCCATTTGCGGGTTTTCTTGCCAAAGACACTGGAGCAGTTTGCCACTTTCTTTTCTAGCTATGAAAGGCAAATGAAAAAAGATTCAAAATTACTGAGCCTCAAAAAAAAATACAGTTGAAGAAAATAATTGAGAAAAATACTATAACCTTTCTTTTCAGGTATTTTCCAGCTGTGTCCAACTCTTTATGACCTGATTTGGGGTTTTCTTAGCATAGATACTGGAGTGATTTGCCATTTCTTTCTCCAGCTCATTTTCCAGATGAGGAAACTGAGGCAGACAGGATTAAGTGACTAGCCCAGCATCATATAGCTAATAAGGATCTGGGGCTAGATGGGAACTAATAAGGTTTTCCTGAATCCAGGCTCAGTATTCTATCTATTGCTCCACTTAGCTGCCTCCTGGGTATTAGACATAATATACACCTAATTTTTGAAAATGTATAATGAGACCTTGTTTTATGTGAACTCGACATATGTGAATTCAGGTATATGCAATTGGCAATTAAAAAATAAAGACAGAAAGATACATAAAATTAAAAAATTTTAAATTGTGCATTAAATCGTGGTCATTATCCCAAGCTGTGTAAAGTCTCACAGCAGTCTGCCCAGTCACATTTATATTGAAATTTATAGTTACCCACATTTCTCTCTGAGAAGTATTAGTGTGAGTCATTACATTGCTTTTTTTTGTTTTTTTTTTTATCAAATATTAACTATTGCATCAGAGGTCTTACTTGTAATGGTCAAGAGCAGTGCTTCTTTTTGTTATATTAATGCTATTTTGTTATTAACACTGGCCCCTGTAAAGATTAAAATTTAGGGGAGACTGGGGCAGGTAGAAATTAGTTTCTCTCTGCAAGGAGTATTATATTTTTTAGAGGTTTATTGAAGATTAAGGATTAAAGAAAATACAGGATAAGAAACACGTGTCTAGGCCATAGAGAGGCCTAGATACAACCTCATCTACATTATGAAAAAAAGCCACGCCTGCCCCAAAAAGGAAGTCCAACCCCGAGAGCCTCCTTCAAAAGCCTTTGAATCAGCTTAAATACCTTCTTGATCTCCGCCCAGGTGAGATTACAAGGCTTTCTGGGGAAGTGGAGCAAAGGCTCATGGGGATTGTAGTCCTGTATTCGAGTCTATTTTTTACATTCCTCCGTGTGATCATTTGAAAAAAATTAATTTTTTTCCAAAGGATCATGAAAACATAATCAATTTAAAGATTATAATAATTTGAGGATAAGAGAAACAAAAGAATAAAACCAATAATTGCTGAACGCATTGACAAAAAGCCAGTTAGGGGGCAGTCCCCTTTGGCATGAAAGTACAGATACAAATAAATGTTCAATCAACCACACCCAAAGTTCAATTTTGTGCAACTTGTGGTCTGGAGGCTTCTTCATGGTGACTTCTCCAACAGTTCAGTTCTGGATTCAGAGAGGTAGCATCTTCTTTACCTAAAATTCTTCTCAAAAGGAATTTAAACTTTGCAATTTAAATAATGATATTTTTTACATTATTTCCTTGTCACACCCCAAAGTACAAGAGTGCAATGCTGGTAGCTCTGGTAAGCTTAAAAAAGTCCTCAAGTGTCCCGGTATGTTTGTATAAGAAATACTTATTAAATAATTAATGTATAAATTATAAAATATAAATAAATTGAAATAAAATATTAATTAAAAGGACTCACTATTATGCACTATTTTCAGTTTATATAAAGGGTTTTAGAACATATTTTTGGTTATTTAAAACAAGGTCTTGCTATTCTCTGACTTAAAATAGGGAGATAGTTTCCTGTTTGAGAGAGGATTTAACATATGAGCTGCTCATAAATTTATCTTGATATAGTAAATGCCAACAGTTTGTGTTATTCTTTTCTATTCAATCATTCCTGCTTCTTGGGGTTATAAAATGTCTTTAAAAATTTCCCAACCTGAATCTCTCTTCCTAAACAAGGGAAAATGAGATACTCTCTGCTGTTCACAAGGATAACCTGAAAAGGAACTTGTATGAGACTCCTTTCACTTGTTTTCATTGTTGTTTTCCAGATTCTGGCTAATTGACCTTCCCTTTCAGTATCTATGACTGGGAGCCTTAGTTTGCTTTCTCCCAAAGATGAGTCTGTGAGCTAGTCTTCATTCCTGTCAGCTAACCTGCCTATGGCTACACTAACCCAAGAACACTCCCCCACCCCCTTATACCATACAGGGAGGGAGGAAGTGCTCCCATTGAGCTGCTGGGCAGAGGGATGGGTGAAGTGAGGAATGTCCTCAGCAAGTGTAGAGAGGGGGAGGGAGTGGCTGGAGGACTCTGCTCCCCTCCAGCTCTGCTGCCTGTGAGCCACCCACCTACTCACCCTCCCTTGTGCTCCCATTGGCTGCTGGGCAGAGGGGCAGGAGATGTGAAAAAAATACCATCAGGTACATGGAGAGTTAGAGGGGAGCAGCTCTGGCTGAGTCCCTCTGCCTTTCCAGTATCAACTTTGGGGGTGGGAGTGGGGAGGGAAGGTGGTGGCTACATGCCCACAGAGAACCCACATGCCCACTCTGCATCTCTGCATACCATCTTTGGCACCCACTCCATAGGTTACCATCACAGCCCTAGGATAGTCCATGTCTCTATGGAGAGCCTACCTCTAAAAGCTCACTGTGTTCTTCCAAGAGGACCCAGCTGTCCAATGACCAATGAAAAGGTATCACTTTTCTATGGGCAGTTAGATGAGGAAGTGAATGGAGAGCTGGTCTTAGAGTCAGGAAGACCTGAGTTCAAATATGGCCTTAGACATTTAATAACTTAGCTATATGAACTTAATTTCTGCCTCATTTATAACTATAAAAATGGAGATAGTAATAGCACTTTCCTTCCAGAGTTTTTATGTGGCTCAAATGAGACAATTTTTATAAAGCATTTTGCACAGTTCTGGGAATATTGCAAGTGATTAATAAATATTTGTTTCCTTCCTTCCTTTCTTTCTTAAGTCAGCAACAGAAGTCCCTGACTCTTTGGACAGGATACACAAAACTCAAACAAGGGAAAAGGGGGGTTGTAGTATAGCAGAAAGAACTATGGAATTAAAGTCAGGGGAGACCAGAGTTTGAATGCTACTGTATGACTGTGGGCAAGTCATTTAAACTCTTAAGTTTCAATTTACTAAACCATAAAGTAGGTGAATAACAGTGCCTGCATCTATTTTTTTTAACTTACCATCTGTCTTAGAATTACTATTCAGGGGAAGTGTGGTGGTTGAATGGATTGAGAGCCAGGGCCAGAGATAGGGGGGTCCTGGGTTCAAATGTGGCCTCAGACACTATCTAGTTGTGTGACTCTGGTCAAGTCACTTAATCCCCACTGCCTAGTCCTTAACATTCTTCTGCCTTAAAACCAATACATGGTATTGATTCTAAAAAAGTAAGGTTTAAAAAAAAATTCTCACTAAGTATTGGTTCTAAGGCAGAAGAGAGGTAAGGGGTAAGCAATTGGAGTTAAGTGGCTTGTCCAGTGTCACACAGCTATTAAATGTCTAAGGCCAGATTTGAGCCAAAGACACCTCCTATATCCAAGCCTGGCTCTAATCCACTGAGCTCCTAGTAGTACTCCTCTTAAAATTGATTCAAGGAAATAAAACATATTTAAAGTGTTTCATAAATGCTGACTATTACTTTAAAAAAAAACAACAACCCTTTCCTTCCATTTTAGAATCAATACTGTGTATGGTTCTAAGGCAGAAGAGTTGTAAGGACTAGACAATGGGGATTAAGTGACTGGTCCAGGGTCACACAGCTGGGAAGTGTCTGAAGCCGCTATATTTGAACCTAGGACCTCCCATCTCTAGGCTTTACTTTCAATCTACTGAACCACCCAGCTGCCCCCAATCAGTAAGCATTTATTAAATCCCTGCCCCATACCAGGCAATATGTTAGGCACTGAGGATGCAAAGAAAATAATTGAAATAGTGATTCCCCTCAAGGAATATGCATTCTATTAGAGAAAACATGTCCGCGTACTATGTATTAAAATGTTCAGGTTTGTTGATTATCTGAGGGCATAATATTTAAAAAAAATTAAGCTAGTGAGAGGAGTAGAGGCAATAGTAACTTTTCCCCCAGGGATTTGGTGATGAGAGGAGACATATAGGACCAAAATGCTCAGTATTTCTGAAATTGCTTCAGAAAAATCCCTGGATTTGAAGTCAGATAAGCTTATGAACTTTATATCTTTTCTCCCAACTCCCTTCTTTCTATTCTCACCTCTAGTCACACACTTAATTGCTCTTGTCACCCTGGGGAAGTTATTCAACCTCACTTTCACATCTATGAAATGGAGGCAAAGATATTAATCCATTATTGTACATCTTACAAAGTAGTTGTATGAAGTGATTGTAGGATGTCAGCTAAATTTTAGCTTATTTTTTATTCACCTGGTTCTTGTCCACACTTTAGAGGAACACTTAGGAGACTCAGGCAAGCAACTTGGAACAAAGACGATGAAGTGTGTATGTGGTGTTATCATGGGGAAAATGTAGTAGAGAAATGTTATTTGGGATGGGTGGCAACGTTCAGGACAGTGGCCATGGATATCTCCCAATGGGATATTCATCAACCAAGACATAATTTTATAGCGTAAAGAGAAGTGAGCACATTATTCCATTTGGTTTCTTTCAAAAAATTAATTGGTTATTTTTATAGCAAGCATTCCCTCAATAGAATACTCAAATAGCGGCAACGTTGTAGACAAATCCGGATTTTTTTTCTCAAAAACCATCACCAGGAAGCTGACAAAATGTCTTCTTCCTTTACTATGGCCAATTTGAGGTCCACAGGATTTCCCCAGGTTGTTACTATAAGGCAGGTGTTCTTGAAGGGTAGTTTGGAAGGCAAGGAGGACCCCTTAGACTTTCTCAAGGGGTTCATGATATCCAAACTATTTTCATAACAGCAATTTTAATTTTAATATGGTAAATATCAATAGATAATGTACATTAATCCTAGTTTTAGGGTGGGAGTTCACAACAATTTTTAATAATATGAAAGGTTCCTGAGACCAAAAAATTTGAGAACTGCTGCTATAAGAAGAACTGAAGTAGAAGAAGGGTAGAAGAAACATTTCAAAGATAAAGAGATGCCCAGTTTTATACCATGTGGTTGCTAATTAACTCTTTTATTTTTTAATCCTCACTTTCCATCTTGGATCAATACTCTGTATTAGTTCCAAGGCAGGGGAGCAGTCAGGCGAAAGCAATAGAGGTTAATAATGACTTGCTCAAGGTCACATATCTAGGAAGTGTCTTGAGGCCAGGACCTCCCATCTCTGGGCCTGACTCTCTATCTACTGAACCACCTAGCTGACCCTTATTGCCAGTTAACTCTTAAGGTTCCCTGTTTCACTCATAAATGTCTAAAATAGTCAGAAGCAACAGCATAGGAACTTTTGATTAGTATTTCTGACTTCAGGAGCACTGAAAAATTGAGATTCCTCACCTACCAAATTTCCCTCTGCTCATCCTGCTAAATGACATTGGATGAATTCCACAGACTATTCAGATTCTTTTCCTAATCTGTTATAGACACAGTATATATGCAGAGAAGAGAAAGAATTCTGCAGTCTTTGGAAATGATCCTAGCCTTTGATTGTGACTTCAGTGTATACACATAAGTGACTTATAGGTGGGAAAGTTAAAGGTATTTTCATAAACTTCAATTTCCATTAGGTACCTTGATTAGAAAAAAAATGTGTTTGTTGTTATTATTCATGGGACTGAAGAAGAAGGAAAAAAGCACATTTTCATTCTTTTGTTTGCTAGATGATTCAGAGGGAGTCTTGATGTTAGGAATTATTTTATACACTCTAGTCTTCACCTACGATTTCATCAGCAACACAGAGAACTCCCAGGACTAGTGGAGGGTTAGAGCTTGGAGTCAGGAAGTTGTTTGCTATTTCAATCAGTTCAACCCCATCATGATCTCATTTGGAATTTTCTTTACAAAGATACTATAGTGATTTGCCATTTCCTTCTTCATTTTACAGATGAAGAAACTGTGGCACACAAGGTGATTTGCCCAGGGTTGCACAATTTGGATTCAGGTCTTCCTGACTCCAGATTTGATGCTCTATCCACTGTGCCACCTGACTGCCTGAGAGTCAGGAAGCTTAGCTCAAATCTTTTCCCAGACATTTACTAATTATCTAACCATAGATGACATCTGTCTCAGGTTCAGTTATAAAATGGAGGTGATAATAGAATCTATTTAACAGGACTCTCTGAGGACTAAATGCGATAATATTTTTAAAGTGCTTAACACTATCTTTTCTTCTAACCAAGTCAAATTTGATCCCAAAGACCACTTTTAAATTCTTTTCCTACCTATAGGAAAGGATGTGCTTCTTTAAGTTCTGACAAATCAATATAGTATAATCTGCAAAGTCTTTTTCTTGGCAACTTTGTTAATAAACTATTAATAGGACAAAAGGTAAAAAAAATTCTCCATTTTTGGCACTATGAACAGTAGAATGGTGCTCTGAGAAAGCTCTCAAAAAGCAAAGATCAGTCCTTATGAATGACAAGAACCAACTGTGCCTTTGATTGTTTGGAGAACTCTGTCTTTAACTGGATTTCATCACCATCACTGCTGAAGGTACATGGTTCGGGAACAACTAGGTAACACAAGGGATAGGCTTGGCCTGGAGTGTCAGGCCTGGATTTGGAAGGGCCTAGATTCAAATCTGGCCTCAGAAACTTCCTAGCTGTGTGACCCTGGGCAAGTCACTTAACCCTGATTGCCTAGCCCTTACCCCTTTATAATTGGTACCAAGACAAAAGGAAAAAATTTAAAAACAAACCATGGGCAAGTCACTGAACCCCAGTTTTCTAGCCCTTACTGCTCCTCTGCTTTAGAATGGATAACTAGGTATTGATACTGAATTATGTATTGATTCTAAAACAGAAGGTAACAATTTAAAGTAAGAAAAGGCATACATTTTGGATGCTGAGGACCTATGTTCAGAGCCTGACTGCTGCTTTATAGCCCTGCACCTATGGGTGAAGCTATTAACCTCTCGAGCTTTCAGTTTCTTCATCTATAAAATGAGGTATCAGGCTAGGTAATCACTAAAATCCTTTCAACTTTTAATCTTTGTCTCTGAGGGTTATATGACAAATAATGAGAATGTATGTACATTTTATTCTGGAAATGATAATTCCTTCATGGATTTTTTTTTTAAAACATTGACTTCATTTCCTTCTCCCTTGCCCAGAAACCATCACTTATAACCAAAATAAAAAAGAGGGGGGTGGAGGGGAAGTAGTAGAATTAATCAGAATATCAACCAAGCATGACAGTATGTGCAATATTCCATACCCATAGTTATTCATTGCTTCAAAGAAGTAAGGAAGTCTATGTTTTCATTTCTTCAGAGATAAACTTGGTTATAGTTCTGTAGTTCATAATTCTGTACTCTGATTTGATGAAATTTTAGTCAGAAGGGATTTGCAAATGCACTAATGTAACTTTTTCAAGATGTATACAGTAATCATAATGCAAAACTGAAGTGATGAATTGAGTGATATGAACAAGTTATCAACAAGTTAAGAAGTTATCAACTTCTCGGCAATTTCCAAGAAGGGAAAGACCAATTCACATTGGAGAGGTCAGAGTAGTTATTGGCACAGTGTTGGGGAAGAAAATTAATTTTTTATTGTATTTTCCATTTATATTGTTGTTGTTACATATGTATATTTTTCCCCATTTCTATTTACTTCATTCTGATTCAGTTCATATGCCTTCTTTTGCTTCTCGGAATCCTTTTTATTTGTTGTTCATTATAGCACAGTGCTATTCCATCTTAGAGAACTTGACTTTGAGTGAATTCTAATGTAAAAGAGGAGGCAAATGGAGGGGGGTTTCTCTCCTCTCTCTAATGGAGAGGGGTAAACAGGTTTTAACTCACTGGATGGAGGTGTTTCTCCTGTGCTGGGTTGAAGGGAAATATGGAGACAAAGGGATGTGAGAAAAGATGAAAGTCTGTGAAGAGATGGATATGTATTTCCTTCCCCAAGATTGGCTGACCTCAAGGCTAAGGATCACAGAGAGAAAGAGGAGGAGTCTGTCTATTTCTCTTCCCTTGAAGAGGGAACTCCTCAAACTGCTGGGAGGATGTGATATTCCAGCTAGTCCTTTTCAGGGCTAAGGGTCTTTGTTGTGAGACGCTTCCCTATAACCTTAGAGACAAGCCGACTCTTTACTTGTCCCAGATGAAACAAAGGTTTCACCTTTTGGTCTTGTGCCCACACATCCAACTTTTATCCTTCAAGAAAGCTCTAACCAATCTCTAACTGACAGTTACTGAAATTTTTTTTGAAAGGGATGGGGAATGAAGGCAGGAGAGATCAGGAAGCAGGATGGGAGGGATCAGGAAAGCCCCAACAATTAATATCAACAGATGTTTGAAATCCACGGTCCTTGGCTGGAGGCTTGGTGCCCCTCAACCTTTTGGCCAAACACCCTGTTCCTTATCTTCTAATCTTACGCTAACTTAAGCTAATATCTTTATTATTTAACCAGGGAATGGTGGAAAGGGGAGAGACCCAAATGAGAGGGCAGACTGGCCCCTGCCTCAGAGTCCAACTTGGTCAGTCTTGAGTAGCAGGAGTCTAATGGTGAGGGGATTGGTGGAGTATTTTCTAGCTGGAGACAGGTATATAGCAAAGTGGAAATCAGGTTCTTGTCCTCAAATCAGGAATCTCTCTCTCACCATCAGGAAGCACTTGTGGCTCTATCCTTCCCAGGCTAGAAGTGTCCATCCATTGGTTCAGAATTCTCTCCGCTCCTGCATCCTCAGCTCCTCTTCCCTGCCCTCTAGGCCAGTCTTTCCATCAGACTGCAAAATTCGATTTCAGAGTCTCTACTCAATTCTTACAAAAATCCAATCTCAATTAGCAATTCAATGATCTTGGGCTAATCAGTTTAGTTTCTCTTGGCCTCAGTTTCTACATCCTTAAAATGGGGTTTATTAAAATGCCTACTTAAGAGGGTTATGGTAAGTATCAAGTGAAATAATATATATTAAGCACTTTTGCAAACTTTAAAATGTTATCTAAATGCTTCTTCCCCAAAGTATTTCTTTTTAAAATGGTCTTTGCTGAACTCACTATTTGACCAAGACTGCAGGAAAAACTGTAAAATAGTATGGCAGAGATTGAATATAGATTAACATCTCAAGATAAGGTCAAAATGGGTACATGATTTAGACATAACAGGTGCTGCCATAGGCAAATTAGGGGAGCAAATTCTCCTAAGATTCTGTTAAATCTATGAATAAGAAAAGAATTTATGGACAAATAAGAGAGAACATTATAGGATATAAAAGCGATAATTTTGATTAAATTAAATTTAAAAGGTTTTATACACACAAAAATGGCCATTGCAAATAGTTGTCGAGTGAGTGAATGAATGAATGAATGAAACAAACAAAAGTAATTCTGTAGTGGTATTTGTATCAAATTCCAAGATACTTTTATTCTAATGGTTGACTTTTTTTTTTTAACCCTTACCTTCTATCTTAGAATCTGTCCTGAGTATGGGTTCCAAGGCTAGGCAGTTGGGGTTAAGTAACTTGCCCAGTATCACACAGCTAGGAAGTGTCTGAGGTTGGATTTGAACTCAGGACTTCCCATCTCTAGGCCTACCTCTCTGTCCCCTGAGCCACCTAGCTGCCCTGTGATTGACTTTATATAGTGAAGTTCTTTGTCCCTGAATTTAATTATGGGTAAGAACTACCTAATAGGATGAAATAAATTTTTTTCTGTAACAATTTCTACAAAATTTTGCAGAAAGGTTATAATTAAAGTGCTTACTATGTGAAAAAGATCTTTTCCTGTTATTGGGATTAAGAGGACAATTAAGGCATACACTCTGACTTCATAGAACTTTTAGTCAAAACATTTTAGTAATACACTAACATGCAATATTATTCAATATAATCATAATGCAAAATAGAATTGAGTAGCCTAAATAGAAATTACACTCTAAGTACTTCCCTGTTTCCAGGAATGGAAAGACAGTTCTCATTGGGGAAATCAGAGTTATTGGCACAGGGTGTAGAAAGAGAAAAACAACAACAATAACAAAAACCCAACTGATTTCTTGAGTTAGAGATTTTTAGTCAAATCAGATTTAGTGTTTGCCACCTCTGGGATCTTGTGGGATCCTAATTTCTCTGGGTCTCTCAAGTGCCTCACCTGTAAAATAAGGAGGGCTGAATTAAAAAATCTCCAAAGTCCCCTCTAATTCCAAAACAATGATCAGTAATTCAGTAAGGAAATGAAACTTTTAAGGTAAACCCTGAAAGAAAATTATTATTTCAAATGCTGTTAAAGGGAAGGGGGGGGGGGTACTCTAGGCACAAAGAACAACCTGGAATAGGACATGCACAAGGGATAACAAACAGATAATCCAGTTTGGCAGGCTCATTTTGTATGGCCAAAGGAGTCCTGTGAGATAAGCTTGGGAAAGCTGGAGAGTAATAGGTTGCCTATGACTTTTAAATCAGTGGTTTGTAACCTGGGGTCAAAATCATTGGTTTCTTTTGTAATCTCAGGTATTTGCTTTTACACATTTAAGAAGGTTATTCCTGGAAAGGAATCCACAGGTTCTGCCAGACTTACAAGAAGTCCAAGACAGAAAAAAAGCTCAAGAATCCCTGCCTGAAGTGACTGCTGATTCTGAGTCATAACCTCCTAGGATCAAATCTTGAGCAAGGTGCAGGAGGAAATATAATGGCTCATTGCAATCTCGTTCACTCAGTGCTCTCTGTGAATCCTGTAGAATAGATAAAAGTTGTCAGCAAGCATTTATTGTTGTTGAGTATTTTCAGTCGTGTCTGACTCTTCATGATAAAAGTTGTCAGCAAGCATTTATTGTTGTTGAGTATTTTCAGTCGTGTCTGACTCTTCATGACCCCACATTTGAGGTTTTCTTGGCAAAGATATTGGAGGGATTTGCCATTTCCTTCACCAGCTCATTTTACAGCTGAGAAAACTGAGGCAAACAGGGTTTAGTGACTTGCTCAGGGTCACACAACTAGCAAATGTCTGAGGCCAGATTTGAACTTCAGGCTCAGCCCTCTCTCCACTGTACCACTTAGCTGCCCAAGTTTTTTAGGCATGTACCAAGTGGTAGGCTCTGAACTCAATCCTACAGATAGAAAGAAAACCCCTGATCTCAAATAGCTTGTAGTCTAATGGAGGAACAGCATGTACACAACACCCACAGTTAGTAGGCATGATATAAATGAAGATTCAGGAAAAAAGACTAAGGAGTGGAATGAGGAGAAGAACTAAGAAAGAGTAGTGTCCCCAAAACTTAGTGAAAAGAATAGCAGGGAGCAGAGGATGATTGAAAAAGTGTCAAAGCTTACGGAGAGATGAAGGATGAAAATTGAGGAAAGGCCATTGGATTTGGTGAGCAGAAAGTCTGGTCCTAGCATTGTTGTGTAAAACTGGTTAAGAGGATTAATCCTTCAACCCCCTTCACCAGTCAAGTCTTGAGGCAGCTTCCTTCATTTTTGAAGGAAAAAAACCCCAATATACTTGAAGAAGGGGTGGGGATAGGGTGGGGTGGGGAAGACCTTGGTTTTAAACATCCATCCTCAGCCAGAGATTAATTGATTCCTTACCACATAAATTATGCTTAGGTTCCTTTTCAATATGGTTGACCTGGAAGATTACTGAGGTCCCATCCCACTCTCAAATTATGTGATTCTATGAAATTGTTATACATAAATGTAATGGAAAATGTATTAGAAGATTTGTATGAAATGCTACAAAATGAAAATATCAGAATCATAGAAAAGTATAGCTAGCATTTATGGGGGGCAACTAGGTGGTATAGTGGATAGACCACTGGGCTTGGAATCAGGAAGACTCATTTTCCTGAGTTTAAATCTGATCTCAGAAAATTACTAGCTGTGTGACCCTGGACAAGTCACTTAACTCTGTTTACCTCAGTTCTTCATCTGTAAAATGAACTGGAGAAGGAACTGGCAAACCACTCCAGTATATTTGCCAAGAAAATCTCAAGTGGGGTCACAGAGTTGGATGTGACTGGAAAATGAATAAACAGAGCATTTATATAGCTCTTTACAAATATAATTTCTCTATCTGTCTGTCTATCTCTCCTCATCTCCCCTCCAAAAATTTTTCCCTTTCATCCTTTCAATAGCCCTGGAATAGTGGTGCTATTATTACTCATATTTTATAGATGTGCATTGACTTTTCCACATAAATCTCCTTCACGCACAAGTGTTTTTGTGCACACTCATCTACATCACAGATGAAAGCGCACAAAGATAATCGTCATCCTCGGTTACGGAGAGACTACTACTAGGATTTTACAGATGAAGAAACTTGAGTCAAACAGGTTAAGTGACTTGCCCAGGGTTACCCAATTAGCAAGTGTGTGAGGCCAGATGTGACCTCAGACATTAACTCTAGGCCCAATAATTTATGGACTACATACAATGGCTATAACAATAAAAATTAGGAAAGAACAACAAAATGAAAGTGAAAACTGAAACTATACTGGCCAAACCTCTTACAAATAAGAAAATGTATCTGTCTTCTTTCTTTGAAGAAATATCTCAGGGTGTAGATCATTGATTGTTGATTTTAGAGTTGATTGCTGATGTGTAGAGTGCTTTGTGGATTTTGTTTAACTTTTTTTCTGTTACAAGTAAAGGTTTATTTTTTTTCCATGTATATTTTCAGTTACATGTAGAAACAATTTTTTGACAATGGTTTTTGACATTTTAGGATTCAGATTCCTTCCTATCCCACCTGCCCAGTTGGTAAATAGACCGATATTGATTACACCAGCATTTTCATGCAATTCACATTTCCATATTGCTCATGTCATGATAGAAGACCCATATCACACAAGGCTTATCTATAATAAAGGGTTTTGGAGAAGGTGAGGGAAATTGAGTATATCCAAGAAACAACCAATGTGAAAACAAAAGACATCATCTGTAAAGGAAAGAAGGAAATATGATAAAGTGCTTGTAGAAGGCAGATTAGATTTGCTTTGCTAGATTTTAGAGGTAAATTTTGGCTTGTTTTTCCATCTTCATTTCCCATAAAATGTGTTTCACTGACACAAATCTGTATCAGTTATGTTGGGTGCTATGTAACGTGACACATGAGCTGTATAACTTGTATAGTTAACAGATTCTTGTGTGACCTTATTTTCCTTTTTCACAAAAATATTGACCCACTCTTAGGTCGTCTCTGTCCCTCTTCAATGCAGTCTCCCCATCTCATCCCCTGCTCTCTCCTAAGTGTTATGGACTGTTATCATAATATGCCCAATGGAGCAATGGGTACAAATTGCATGTGGGCTTGATATAAAGAGAAATTTCTCAAAGAGAACTGTACAAAATTGGAACGGGTGGGATGTTTTTGTCTTTGAAGAATCAGGTTCTCTCTCACTGGAAGTCCTCATACAAAGGAAGGATATGTTCTCCAATATGGGTGGGAAAATATGTCCTCTGAGATCTCTAACTCGTATATCCTGTGATTCTTAGATTCTCATATCCTTCAATGATGGAATAGGACAAAAATCAATCATGGGCTTTTGCCAGTCAAATCAGCAAGCTTTTTTTAAGTGTCTACTATCTGCCATGCCTACACCAGAGTCCCAAGTACAAAGCAAAGCAAGGTTTAAGGAGTATATCTTCAAAAGGAGACAAATTGTGTGTAAATAGTTCTATATAAAACATAAGCAAAGTAAATATGGAAAGGTAACCTTTTGGCAGTGGGGAGTGAGTTGGAGGAGAGGAGGGAAAGTACCAACATCCAGGAGGACCAGGAACAGCCTCATACTGAATGTTGTGCTTGAGCAGAATCTTAAAGGAAACAAGAGGCAGAGGGGGAAGAGAGAGAGCTAACACATGACATGGCAGAGCCTAGCATACTACTAGTCCAAACTTGGTAGGAAGCAAATGACCACATAGAGCACCTATATTGAGTCAGGGGGACAGGCTGGAAATTAAAGGCAGCCACTTGCAAGCTGTGTGACCTGGGGCAAGTCCCTTAATCCCCCCTTGCCTAGCCTTTACCACTCTTCTGCCATGGAACTGATACTTAGTATAAATTCTAAGATCGAAGGCAAGGATTTTTTTTTTTTGAAAAAAAAATGTCAAGGATTAATTAAAGCACATTTGTTTCTTGGTATCCTGGAAGAACAAATGTGGTTGAGAAGCTGACTGAGTCCAAAACCTTCATGGGGGAATGAAATGAAGACTTGAGTAGCTTCATGGTTTCTAGAACTGATCACCTCAAGTTTCCTTCTCAGGTATTCAAAAATTGAAGTATGGGGGATATCTGTTTTCCATTCTCATTTGCAGATGACCTTTCTTGTACAACAGTGAGTAATATCAGGCAAAAAAAAAATCATAAGTCAGTATATCTTGAGGTCACTGTCTTATCAGAAATCCCAAGAATTGGTCTTAGAAGAGAAGACAAGCCATTTGTTCTACAAGGCTATTATACTTTATAAGCCAGATCTGGTTACCATGGTCATTAGGAAAATGGATCCATTGGGTTTGGTTATTTCAAGCTTTGTTTTGTTTTAACCATCTCATTATAATCCAGTCTGTCACTTCAAATAATTGTGTTCTGTTTATTGATATCTTTTTTGGTTCAGGTATTTATTTTCAATGATACCAAACAACAAAAATAAAAGTTGTGATATAACTTGTAGATAAAGGGAGTGGGGAAAAAAGAAATGAGACTTTCTAAACTGGTGAATGGGCACAGCAGATGACGTGAAACTGGAAGTCAGTATTTGGGATCTCATTGCAGTATGTGATTTGTGGAAAAACATACCTTTTTTTTTTTTGTAAACAATTAGCTGACAGGGCTGAGCTGGTTTGGGCTTGTACCAAACATCTTGTCCAAAAAAACACATTGTAAGGAAAGAAAATGATTACTTATTTGATACAAAGGTATGGAACTGACAGGATGCCTAAAATGATTTACAACCCATCTAATTTAGATTCTGGACAATGACACAAAATTGAGAAGAAGTCAAACTCCAAGCTCTTCCAGAGATTTAAATTGGAATCCCTGAAAAGGAATTAAGTTTTTCTTTTTTCCTCAAAGAATTAAAATAATGAAGTTCTGGAGATGTTACCTTTTGCCATTTTCATAGTAGGTGGGATCTGTTTTGTAGTGTTATATAGTAGTAAATCAAATCAACAAAATATTAGGCAGGACCTCATCTGTCCATAAAATGCCATCTGACACATGCCTATAATACCCTCAGAGAAGGGAAAAAAGCATTTATATAAGAAAAGAAATTACCACCATATTTCCAGAGAGGATCTTGTAAAAGATATTTGATTAGGGCGTAAATAAGTAGCCCAGTGGACAGAGTGCCAGACCTGGAGTCAGGAGGACCTGAGTTCAAACCTTACTTCAGATACTTCCCAGCTGTGTGACCCTGATGGCCTAGCCCATACCGCCTTAGATTTGGTACCAAGACAGAAGATAAGGATTTAAAAACAAACAAACAAAAGAAATATTTGAATAGAAGTTACCATATAATACTTCATCTCTATAAAGAAGAAGCCCAGTTCCTTTGATTTATGCAATGATTATACACAAAGATTTTGAGAGACTCTTCAGAGAAATTTATATGCCCCCAAATGTTTTCTAAGTTCATATGTATACAAATGCAACAACTGAATTTAAAAATGCCATGGGGTCCTTGGTGAGCCACTTACTTTGCTTCTAGTATGGAGCTAGTCTTCTATGGTGGACTGTCCATCCAGGCTTCAGGCTGATCTGAACAACATGAGAGATGTTGTAAGCTCTGAGCTTCAGTGGAAATACTTCATTAACACTCGAGGGCCAGATTTCCCCCAGAAAACCAACAAGGAAATAAGGGAGACTTATTTGAAAGTGTTTAAAGAGGAAACTATCACTCACCCAACTCCAGGGTACTGCCTCCTTTACATACTATTGAAAGGACTAAATATTCTTTAAAGTATATATCTGCCTGTGAGACTCATGCATAAAAATATATATAATCAATACTTTAAAATCCTTACCTCTCCAGTAAACAGTAATTTACTTTGACTCTGTTGATGTTGCTCTCATGAGGGTATAAGTTAAGTTTGTTTTCCAAGATGATTGGGTCATATTTATTCCAGTGATCCAAGAACACCTATATTTCTGATTAGCACTTCTGGGTGACATTCAATTGGATCCCAGGTATATCTGTCTTTATTATTAGTGTATGTAGACTAGGGAAGCAGCTAGGTGGCACAATGATTCATCCTCTCTCTCTCTCTCTCTCTCTCTCTCTCTCTTTCTCACACACACACACACACACACTTGCTACAGGCAAAGTCCAGACTCACTCAAGACTCCAGGGGTCCCAACAGGTGGCGAACGGATCAGTCAAGAAAATAACAAATGGAAGACAGCTGAATATTTACGGCCATGGGCATGCTTTGCATATGATAGCTGCTCCACCATCCCGGGGCTTGATGTTTATTTTTATACCCATTTTCTTGGCATACGGATGCATTACCTAACACACATGTCTAAATGGAGATATTTGGAAAAACGCTACATAAACTTTTTTTTTTAAATCCTTACCTTCCGTCTTAGAGTCAATACTGTGTATTGACTCCAAGGCAGAAGAGTGGTAAGGGCTAGGCAATGGGGGTCAAGTGACTTGCCCAGAGTCACACAGCTAGGAAGTGGCTGAGGTCAAATTTGAACCTAGGACCTTCCATCTCTAGGCCTGACTCTCAATCCACTGAGCTACCCAGCTGCCCCCTGATACACAAACTTTTAACAAATCACTTGGTTAATATTCTTGTAATGTGCTTACAGATTTTTGACAATAAAGGTTTCGCGCAAGATAAATGATTTTGTCACGGGTGGCTTAATTTTCTCACTACCTTGTGAGAAGTTTTGAGCTTACAAAATCAAGGAAATTTACTTATTAGAAGTAATCAATCAGAAATTCTTAAAGACAATTCAACAATCATATCATTGAGGTTGAGAGGTACTGGGAACACAATTCAGATTTAATATTAGACTGATCATTTTTCAGGGTTTACTAGGGAGTTTCTGACTGACGAGTTACTGATTTGTGAAGTTGAGCCACTGAGGCATGTTGAAGCTTAGTGTACCTGTAGTGTACCTGTACGTTTTGTATGGGCCTTTATGATTGATTTGTGTGCTGGCTTCATGAGAATAAGTTTCTGTGAGTGGGAAAGTTCTGGACTTGGCCTGTAGCTGCAGTTTTACTGGGAATTATGTACCTAAGTAAAAGTTAACCCATGATAGTCTTTTGGGATTGGGTTTGAGGGTCTGATCTTTTGGTAATGTTTTAGAGAATTAGGGTTCAGGTATTTTGCTCTTGCATGATTCCTTCTGAGACTAGGGGGAATAATAATCATGTCAATTCCATGGGTAAGGGATATTGATGAGAGAGGTTATGCAAAGGGGATAGAGTGGGCAGTCACATCTTGCCAAGGGCCACTCTGTGGCCTCCTTAGCCAACATGCATGACTGTCAAGGCATTGTGGCCTGATGGTTCCTAGCACACACACACACATACACGATGTGTGATGTTTGCCTTGGTTCCTCATCTGTAAAATGAACTGGAGAAGGAATTGGCAAACCACTCTATTATCTTGGCCAGAAAAACCCCAAATGTGATCATGAAGAGTCAGACTTGACTGAAAAATGGTATAGATCAGGCTAATTTCTGCCTGTCAGCATAACAAAGCAACCTGACAAAATGGCCAAGAGAAAAATGAAGTATGGTCTATTAAAAGTGTTATGATCTAAGTAATGTACATCTGGGAAATATATAGTTATCATTTGTTTTAGGAATTCCTAGCACCATAGAATAACTAATATACTTGACATAAAGAAAAACTTCTGAGAACTGTACAAAATTGGAATGGGTTTTTTTTTTTAAGAAAACAATTTAGCATTTAATTTTTAAGCTATTTTTCTAATTACATGTAATAACAATTTTCCACATACGTTTTCTGAAGTTACAAGTTTCAAATTGTCTCCCTTCTTAACCCTTTCCTCCCCCTTCCCAGAGATGATAAACAATCTAATCTGGGTTATACATGTATTATCATGCAAACTAGCATTTCATTTTTAACTTTTAGCATTACATACTAGTTTTAATCAACAATCAAACTCTTGTACTCCATTCAATGGACCCTAAAAATAAAAACACCTGCATATTGAAGTTAGCCTCATATAAAATGAAAATCCAAAACTTTGTCACTTGTTGCCCCAACCTGTACTGGGTTAGAAGAATATTGTGTGTAGTCTTGGATTACTTACTTTCTTGGCACAGTTTGGTGAAAAAGTTTGGTATTGTTCGATGGGATCCTCTAATGTCCTTGACCTCTCCCTTCTCAGATAAATGCTCAGGCCCCCTCTCCCTTGCTTGGTACTTTCTTTCCCAGAATTGTCAGCTACAGTCAGGCTTTTTCTCCTAATCAGGGGAGTGTCAATGGGACCAGAGAGGAGACATCCTTCATGTTCTCCTGATTAGCCAGGTTTGTCTAATCATTAAGTGCAAATATCCATTTTGTAGCACAAATACCACTTTCACATTTGCTAGTTTAGTTTCATTTGAGCTCCATAAGAACAGCTGCCTGAATAGAAAAGGAGGAGGTGTATAGTAAGGCAACTGATCACAGGAAAACACATTTTGGAAACTCTATGGTACTCTTGATTTGAGCCAGATTTGTGAAAGCAAACATAGATCAGTCAATCAGCAGGCTTTTATTAAATGCCTACGATGTGTCAGAGATGCTACTACATTTATAGAAAGAAATAAACCCAATTCTTAAGAGCACAAAATAAAACTCGTACAAAATGGTTTGTATGAACAAGAACGAAAAGATAGAGGAAAGAAAGAGTATCTCCTATGCACCAAGTGCTGTGCTAAGTGTTTTATAAATATTAATCACATTTTGATTCTCCCAACAACCCTAGGAGGTGGATGCTATTATTACTCTCATTTTATAGACAGAAATGAATTGGGGTGTGTGTGTGTAGGGGGGGTGTCATACAGCTAAAAATATCTGAGGAACGAATGGAACTCAGGTCTGCCCTGACTCTGATTCCAGTGTTCGATGCACAGTTATACCTAGAGCTGAAAGGAAACTTAGTGGCTGTCTTTTCTGATCCCTCCTGTTTACAGAGGAGGGAACGGAGACCTAAAGATGTTAATTGACTTTACCAGGATTATGGACCTTTTGTACTGCTATGGTCAGACTGCATCTGAAGTATTATTTTCAGAGCTGAGGGCCACATTAGATAAAGGATATTGACTAATGCAAACATGTTCAGAGAATTAATGACTAGTGTAATAAATATATTAGTGTGACTAATGTATCTCCTTGGTCTCTTTATAGACTAGCTAAAATCTCTCCTTGTTCTTCTTAGCCTTCATTGTGTTATAGTCTCCTCTAGGGGGATGGTGAAGCCTATGGCTCCCTTAGAATAATGCTTTTATTTTTAAATGCATAAAATAAAACCAATAGCTAACATTTATATGGTACCTACTATGTGCAGGCACTTGACAATTATTATCTCATTTGATCCTTCACAAAAGATGCTATTATCATCCCCATTTTATGGATGATGAAACTAACAAATAGAAGCAAAGTGACTTTCCCAGGCTCACACAGCTAATAAATGTCTGTGGCTGGATTTGAGCTTGGGTCTTCCTGACTCCCAACCTACCTGCTTCCCAGGATTACAAGGGAAACCAAAAATAGTGAAATATTTAGCAGAATTTTTTTTAAAACCACAACAAACAATTCACATTCCTCAAGTCAAGAGGAGTCAAGCATTTAGATGAATTTTATTCCACTTTCTTCATCCCTAAAACTATGGAACCTTTGGTGCCTTTTAGCCTTCTGACCAGAGCTCTCAAATCTGCCCTTTCTGTTTCTATTTCTAGGTGTCCTCCAACATTGTTTTTCCCTTTATTGTTATCAAGCAAGATTGGAGGGAGTTGACAAAGAGGGCATATATGTAGGTCCTTCCAAAGAGTCTCAGGTGTGGGAGGGAACACTTCATATCAGAGCTGTCAAGGACAAAACTTATTTACAGGGACAAGAATATTTGCTTTAGAGTCTGAGGACTGGGGCTAAATCCTACCTTTGATACTCCCCGAGTGACCTTGGGCATGTCCCTCCTGAGATGTAACCTACTGAGACTCAGTTTCCTCATTCATAAAATAAAGCAAATGGATTAAATGAACCCTGAGACCCTTCTCGGTTCTGACTCTGTGAGCCTATGATAAGTAACTGGATTTTTTTTCTTCATAGGAGATCCTCCATTTAATTTAATCTCAGGATATATCCACATTCTTAATTCAAGATTATATGTGACAAATTTTTGTTGTTGTTTGGTTGTGTCCAACTCTCTGTGACCCCATTTGGAGTTTTCCTGGCAAAAATATTGTATGGTTGGCCATTTCCTTCTCTAGCTCATTTTACAGATGAGAAAACTGAGGTGAACTGGGTTAAGTGACTTGTTCAAGGTCACAAAGCTACTAAGTGACAGAAGCCACATTTCACCTGAGAAAGAGAAATCTTTTTGATTCCAGATCTAGCACTATGTCCACTGCACCACCTGGCTACCCTTGTAGCAAATTTATAGGGGTATTCTTTGCCTTAGATATTTACTTCTGGCTTCCATTCTTGACAATACAGCAAACCACCCATTCCCAAGAGAACCTGTCTTTCCTCCCTGCTTCTTCATTCTGTTTTGCAGGTCTTTGCCTTATATAGTATGGACTTCTCAATTGTTTATAATTGATTTGGACATGGGCCTGAGTTATTCCAGGCACTTGTAGACAAAAAAGAAAAATCCAAACAAAAAGTCAGACTTAAATTCCATTTTTATTTTTAGGGCTAATTATCTTTACATGATTCAAAAACTTCCCAAGCATGCAGTGGAAAGACACAGCTTCTCACAGCTTCTTACCTGAAGCTATAGGCGAGACTATTTAAATTCTTCTTACCCAGCCCCATTCCTGATGACTTCCTGCAGGCATGCCCCATATTTCCATAGGTATGGAGTCTTTGTATGAGGAACACCCTACAATACACATATACATACTCTGCCATAGTTTTTATTTTTAATTTTAATTTTTAAATTTTGTTTACTTTTTAAAACCCTTACTTTCTGTCTTAGAATTAATAATATGTATTGGTTCCAAGGCAGAAGAGTGGTGAGGACTAGACAATGGGGGTTAAATGACTTGCTCAGGGTCACACAACTAGCATGTTTCTGAGGCTACATTTGAACCCAAGACCTCCCATCTCTAGGTCTAACTTAGCCACCCCGTCTTCTCTCCTTCCCCTCACTCCCCAGTTTAAAAAAAAAAAAGTTCCTGGACTTTGGGACTTAGTATCACAAAGACACTTGGACTTTTTGAAACTATCTCCATCTGTGAAAACATGCATGAGCTGGAAGAAATGTCTTGGCACCTGGAAATATAGCCACTAAGAGGTATACTACAGGGACTGCATCCGATTGTCACTTGGGAAAGGGGCAAGAAGGGCAGCCAATGGGGCCAAGGGATACAAAACCTGCTGTTCTGAGAGGAATTTGGTTTTGAAAAAGCTGAGTTGTCAGGCCAGTGGAGGCCTCTCAAGGGGCACCCAGAAAACACATGTTCTTTCTTATCTTCTGTGACAATGACTTATTTCTTTAAAGGCCTTATTCTACAGAGATATCTTTCCAAAAGGCCAAACTTACCTCTCAAAAACCAATTAGACTTGGTATTTAGGTAAGATACCACTGGATGCCAGTCATATAATTCTGGCAAAAAGCACAAAGCATATTTGTTCCTGATGACAATGAACATTGTTGGCATTAGCCAACATTCTTGAAAATGAGGGTCAGTGATGGCTCATGGTCTTGTGGAGCAGGGGTTCTAATCATTTGAGTTGAGATTAAATTCACATTAGAAATAAAATGTTGGAGCATCTGGGAAACTCTAGAGGATAGAGAGCCAGGCCTGGGGACAGAAGTTCTTGGGTTCAAATCTGGCTTCAAATACTTACTTAGCTGTGTGATCCTGGGCAAGTCACTTAATCCCCATTGCCTAGCCCTTACTGCTCTTCTGCCTTGGAACCTATACATAGTATTGATTCTAAGACAAAAGGTAAGAATTTTTTTTTTGAATGAAGGAAAGAAGGAATATTTCAGTCACAAAAGCCAGAATGGAGGGGTTTGTGATTCACACTGCCTCTAATCTTTTAAAGTTGTGAACTAATAACTGTCTCAAGAAATAGCTCAATATTTCTCTTAGATCTCAAAATATTTCTGAAGGTCTACCTGACTTCAACTGTATTTTAACAAACATATATTGGGTACCCCTTAGAGAGAGGCACTGATACAAAAATGAAAGCAATTCCTATTTTCAGGGAGTTAAAATTCTACTAAATTTAGCCTGTAAATAAATAACAAAAGTTATATTTTTTAAAAAGTTTATGCTCATAAGAACCCATCTTAATTGAAACATTTAACGTGTCTTCCATATTTGTTTTTGTTTTTTTATCCATTAAGACTAAGAATTCATAGGTCAGCTAGATGACTCAGTAAATAGAGAGCCAGGATTATAGATGGGGTTCAAATCTTGTCTCAGACATTTCCTGGCTGTGTGACCCCAGGCAAGTCACTTAACCCCCTTTGCCTAGCCTTTTTGACTTGGAACTGATACTTAGTATGGCTTCTAAGACAGGAAATAAGGGTTGGGGGGAGGGTTTTTTTTTTTTTTTAAGTTCATCTGACTCAGGATGATAGATAGACAAGTAGCCTCAGAGGCTATGAAGTGCAACCTCATTTTACAGGCAGGGAGGACTGAATTAAGGTAAAAAAGAATGAGTGGATCGACTTCCGGTCAAGATGGCGGCTTAGAAGCTGCGAAAGTTCAGACCTCAGAAACCCTTCCTTACCGATAGCAAACTGAGAGCTCCTAGGACACCAAAATTCAAGCTGAACAACAGGACAGACCCGGGGAACCCTCCTCCCGGACCTGGATCAAAAGGTACGGCCCCCCAAAAACCAAAACCCTAGATCACTTGGATATAAGGGGCAGGCAGAAGGAAGGTCCCAGGACCCATTCCCCCCAACCCAGAGTGCTGAGCCCACGGCAGCAGTGGGAACTTCAGGGTCAGCAAAAGGGCCTCAGGGCTGGCTATTTTGAAGGACTCACCTTGAAAGCAACCTGAGCCAGTCTCCGGGACGCCCAACACAGAGGGCAGGGAAACATAGAGAGAAGGGGGAAGCCTGTAGACCCCTGGCTGGGTCCTTCCAACTGAGTCTCAAGGGAGGTCCCAGCTTTAAGGCACCAGCTGAACCCAATCCCATCAGGAGCCCTCAGAGCTTCTGAAAGAACAGAAACAGGGCCTGCGAAGAGCTTACCTTGAAAGCAACCTGGGTCAGTCTCCAGGCATTCAACACAGATTGTGGAGGAGGAGGTTTTTTGCTTTAGGGCTCATTCAGTACAAACAAGCTGAACCTAATCCCATCAGGAGCCCTCAGAGCCCAGGGAGGCCACAACCCCTTCCCTTTTAGAGAGCAGAGTCTTCTGAAAGAACCAGCTGAATCTAATCCCATCAAAAGTCTCACAGGGAAGCCCAGGTTCCCCATCCATCCTCATTGACTGCTGGACTTTAAGTCAATCAAAAGCCTCCAGAGGACAGGGAAGCTCAAACCCCCAACAACCCTCCCCCAGAGACTACACCAAGAGATCTTCTATTAAAGCTCCAAGAGGGGAGACTGATAGAAGTCCCCCAAAAAACAAAGAAAATGAGAGGAACAAGAGCACAGACAAATACGGGGAGTAAAGAAGGGGTGAATTTGAGCAAACAATAGAAAAAGAAGAAAGAAACTACAATAGACAGCTACTACTCAGCAAATGGAACAGAGGGGGAGAGATCAGCAAATGATAAACCAGAAATCCCAGTGAATTGGATACAGGCTGTGGAAGAACTCAAAACACAATTAAGAAAGGCTGAAGACAATTGGGAAAAGAACTTAAAAATTAAGATAAGTCATCTGGAAACAGAGGCACTTGAACTAAAACAAGAAAATAGTGTCTTGAAAGCCAAAATCATCCAGCTGGAAAATGAGGCAAAGGAGATGAAAGACAAGGTAAAGAGGATGAAAGACGATCTTCAAAGAAAATCAGACCAGAAGGAAAAAGATGACCAAAAAGCCAGAGATGAAATCCAATCTTTAAGAACCAGAATACAACAACTAGAATCAAGTGACCTCACAAGGCAGCAGGACACTATAAAACAAAACAAAAAGAATGAAAAAATTGAGGAAAATGTGAAGCATCTCATTCAAAAAATAGACGATTTAGAAAATCTTTCAAGAAGATACAATCTAAGAATAATTGGACTACCAGAAGACTACGACAAAAGAAAAAGCCTGGGCATAATACTAGAGGAAATTATCCAGGGAAACTGTACCGAGATCCTAGAACAAGAGGGGAAAGTGGAGATTGAAAGAACCCACAGATCATCCACTGTATTTAATCCCCAACTGACACACCAAGAAATGTTATAGCCAAATTCAAAAACAATCAAATGAAAGAAAAGATATTACAAGCTGCCAAGAAGAAGCCATTCAGAAAACCATGGAAACACAGTGAGGTTAACACAGGATCTGGCTGCATCCACACTGAAGGACCGAAAGGCATGGAATATGATATTCGGGAAATCAGGGGAACTAGGTCTACAACCAAGAATAAAATACCCATCAAAACTGACTATATTCTTACAGGGGAAAATATGGTCATTCCACACAACAGAAGAGTTCCAAGCATTCTTAAATAAAAGACCAGACCTGAACAGAAAATTTGATGTCCAACCACAGAACTCAAGAGAATCATCAAAAGGTAATTAAAAAAGAGGGGAAAAAACAAACAAAACAACAACAAAAAGTTTATAAGAGACTCAATAAGTTAAAATGATACGTATCCCTATAAGAAAAGAGGTCATTGGTAACTCTTAAAAACTGTTGCTATCACCTGAGCAGATAGAAGAATTACACTCAGAGGGAACAGTGACAAACTGTATAGGACGAAAAGACAAGACATAAATAGGTATATAGATATATGCATACATAAATACATATACATGTCTATGTATTTGTATATGTATAATACATATATACATGACTAGAGCTAAAAAAGAAAAGAGGTTATGACTAAAAGAAATGGGAAAAGAAACAAATGGGGGTAAATTTATGTCACAAAGAATCTCATGGCAGGAGGGGGGAGAACATTGATACACTGGAAGGGTAAAGAGGTTGGAGACAGGAAATACTCAACTCCTACGTACTTTGAAACTGACCCAAAGAGGGAAGAACAACCCAATCCATTGGGAAAGAGAATAGATCTGCACCCTATAGGGGAGTAGAAGGGTAAAAAACAGACTGGTGGGGAGGGAAGCAGTACAAGGGAGGGAGAGGGTGGGGTGGAAATTTTAAAAAGACTACAGGAGAAAATAAGGGAGGGAATAAGAAGGGAGGGGGGTAGAAAGGGAAGCAAAATAAGGGAGGGAACAGGGAGGGGGGCTGACTATAAACAAACATTGGTATAGAAGGAAATAGTGAAAGAAGAAAAGGCAGGACCAGGAGTAGAAATCAAAATGCTGGGAAATACACAGCTAGTAATCACAACTCTGAATGTGAATGGAATGAACTCACCCATAAAACGCAAGCGAATAGCAGACTGGACTAGAATCCAAAACCCTACCATATGCTGTCTGCAAGAAACACACATGAGGAAGGTAGATACAGATAGGGTGAAAGTAAGAGGATGGAGCTAAACCTATTGGGCATCCAATGATAAAAAGAAGGCAGGAGTAGCAATCATGATATCGGACAAAGCCAAAGTAAAAATAAATCTAGTTAAAAGAGATATGGAAGATAATTACATCCTGATAAAAGGCAGTATAGACAATGAGGAAATATCTGTACTCAATATGTATGCACCAAATGGCAGAGCATCCAGATTTTTAAAGGAGAAACTAGAGGAGCTCAAGGATGAAATAGAAAAACTATACTAGTAGGAGATCTGAACCTTCCCCTATCCGAACTAGATAAATCAAATTAAAAAAATAATAAGAAAGGTGAGAGAAGCAAATGAAATCTTAGAAAAATTAGAGTTGGTAGACATATGGAGAAAAATAAATAGGGACAAAAAAGAATACACCTTCTTTTCAGCAGTACATGGTACATTCACAAAAATTGACCATGTACTAGGGCACAAAATCATTGCAAACAAGTGCAAAAGGGCAGAAATAATAAATGCAACCTCAGACCACAGTGCAATAAAAATAATAATTAGTAAGGGTACATGGATAGATAAATCAAAAATTATTTGGAAATTAAACAATATGATTCTCCAAAACCAGCTAGTTAAAGAACAAATCATAGAAACAATAACTTCATTGAAGAAAATGACAATGGTGAGACATCCTTTCAAAACCTATGGGATGCAGCAAAAGCAGTACTCAGGGGGAAATTTATATCCTTGAGTTCATATATAAACAAATTAAGAAGGGCAGGGGTCAATGAATTGGGCATGCAAATTAAAAAACTAGAAAGTGAACAAATTAAAAATCCTCAGATGAAGACTAAATTAGAGTTCCTAAAAATCAAAGGAGAAATTAATAAAATTGAAAGTCAAAGAACTATTGACTTAATAAATAAGACTAGAAACTGGTACTTTGAAAAAACAAATAAAATTGACAAAGTACTAGTCAGTCTAATTATAAAAAGGAAAGAAAAAAAAACAAATTTACAGTATCCAAGATGAAAAGGGAGACCTCACCTCTAATGAAGAGGAAATCAAGGCAATCATTAAAAACTACTATGCCCAATTATATGGCAAAAAAATATGGCAATCTAAGTGATATGGATGAATACTTACAAAAATATAAGTTGCCTAGACTAAAAGAAGAAGAAATAAATTACCTAAACAACCCCATATCAGAAAAAGAAATTGAACAAGCCATCAAAGAAGTCCCTAAGAAAAAATCCCCAGGTCCAGACGGATTCACAAATGAATTCTATCAAACATTCAAAGAACAGCTAACCCCAATACTATACAAACTATTTGACAGAATAAACCAAGAAGGGGTTCTACCAAATTTTTTTTACGACACAAACATGGTACTGATCCCAAAGCCAGGCAGGTTAAAAACAGAGAAAGAAAACTATAGGCCAATCTCCCTAATGAATATAGATGCAAAAATCTTAAATAGGATACTAGCAAAAAGACTCCAGCAAGTCCTCACAAGGGTTATCCACTATGATCAGGTAGGATTCATTCTAGGAATTCAAGGATGGTTCAATATTAGGAAAACCATCCACATAATTGACCATATAAACAAGCAAACCAACAAAAATCACATGATTATCTCAATAGATGCTGAAAAAGCCTTTGACAAAATACAACACCCATTCCTATTGAAAATATTAGAAAGTATAGGAATAGAAAGGCCTTTCCTAAAAATAATAAACAGTATATATCTAAAACTATCAGCAAACATCATCTGCAATGGGGATAAACTCGAAGCCTTCCCAATAAGATCAGGAGTAAAACAAGGATGCCCATTTTCACCTTTATTATTTAATATTGTACTAGAAACACTAGCAGTAGCAATTAGAGAAGAAAAAGAAATTGAAGGTATTAAAATTGGCAATGAGAAGACCAAGCTGTCACTCTTTGCGGATGATATGATGATTTACTTAAAGAATCCCAGGGAATCAACCAAAAAGCTAATTGAAATAATCAACAACTTTAGCAAAGTTGCAGGATACAAAATAAACCCACATAAGTCATCAGCATTTCTATATATCTCCAACCCAGTTCAGCAGCAAGAATTAGAAAGAGAAATTCCATTTAAAGTCACTTGAGACAATATAAAATACTTAGGAATCTACATGCCGAGACAAACACAGGAACTATATGAACACAACTACAAAACACTCTCCACACAATTAAAACTAGATCTAAACAATTGGAAAAACATTGATTGCTCATGGGTAGGATGAGCTAACATAATAAAAATGACCATCCTACCCAAACTTATCTATTTAGTGCCATACCCATTGAACTACCAAAAAACTATTTTACTGAATTAGAGAAAACCATAACAAAGTTCATTTGGAAGAATAAAGGATCAAGGATATCCAGGGAAATAATGAAAAAAAAATACAAAGGAAGGTGGCCTTGCAGTCCCAGATCTCAAACTATATTACAAAGCAGTGGTCATCAAAACAATTGGGTACTGGCTAAGAGACAGAAAGGAGGATCAGTAGAATTAGACTTGGGGTAAATGACCTCAGTAAGACAGTCTTTGAGAAACCCAAAGACCCCAGCTTTTGGGACAAAAATCCAGTATTTGATAAAAACTGCTGGGAAAATTGGAAGACAGTGTGGGAGAGATTAGGTTTGGATCAACACTTCACACCCTACACCAAGAGAAACTCAGAATGGGTGAATGACTTGAATATAAAGAAGGAAACTATAAGTAAATTAGGTGAACACAGAATAGTATACATGTCAGAACTTTGGGAAGGGAAAGTTTTTAAAACCAAGCAAGACTTAGAAAGAGTCACAAAATGCAAAATAAATAATTTTGACTACATCAAATTAAAAAGGTTTTGTACAAACAAAACCAATGTAACTAAAATTAGAAGGAAATCAACAGATTGGGAAACAATTTTCATAAGAAAAACCTCTGACAAAGGTTTAATTACTCAAATCTGTAAAGAGCTAAACCAGTTGTACAAAAAATCAAGCCATTCGCAAATTGAAAAATGGGCAAGGGACATGAATAGGCAATTTTCAGTTAATGAAATCAAGACTGTTAATAAGCACATGAAAAAGTGTTCTAGATCTCTTATAATCAGAGAGATGCAAATCAAAACAACTTTGAGGTATCACCTCACACCTAGCAGATTGTTCAACATGACAGCAAAGGAAAGTAATGAATGCTGGAGGGGATGTGGCAAAGTGGGGACATTAATGCATTGCTGGTGGAGTTGTGAATTGATCCAACCATTCTGGAGGGCAATTTGGAACTATGCCCACAGGGCGATAAAAGACTGTCTGCCCTTTGATCCAGCCATAGCACTGCTGGGTTTGTACCCCAAAGAGATAATAAGGAAAACAACATGTACAAGAATATTCATAGCTGCACTCTTTGTGGTGGCCAAAAATTGGAAAATGAGGGGATGCCCTTCAATTGGAGAATGGCTGAACAAATTGTGGTATATGTTAGTGATGGAATACTATTGTGCTCAAAGGAATAATAAAGTGGAGGAATTCCATTGTGACTGGAACAACCTCCAGGAAGCGATGCAGAGTGAGAGGAGCAGAACCAGGAGAACATTGTACACAGAGACTGTCACATTGTGGTACAAGAGAATGTAATGGACTTCTCCAGTAATGGCTTTACAATGTCCCTGAACAACCTGCAGCAATCTAGAAGAAAAAAAAAAAACTATCCTCAAGCAGAGGACAAACTGAGGGAGTAAAAACACCGAGGAAAAGCCACTGCTTGACTACAGAGTTTGAGGGGACATGATCGAGGAGAGACGCTAAATGAGCGCCCTAATGCAAATACCAACAACAAGGAAATGGGTTCAGAGCAAGGACACATGTGATACCCAGACGAATCGCACATTGGCTAGGGAAGGGGTGGGGGGGTTTGGGGAGGAGGTAAAGAAAATGATCTGTTTCCAATGAACAATGTATGAAAATGAACAAATAAAATAATGTTTTAAAAATTTAATTTAATTTAATTTAATTAAAAAAAAAAAGCATGAGTGACTTGTCCAAGGATCACACTCTGGATGAGATTTGAAGGTGGCATAGTGAATAGACAGTCAGGCTTGGAGTGAGGAAAATCGTTGACTTCCAATCTGGCCTTGGACACTTCCTAGCTGTGTAACCCTGGATAAGTGACTTTAACCCTGTTGCCCTTCCTCTTCTGTCTTATAGTTGTAACTAAGACAGAAAGTAAAGGTTTAAACTAAAAATGAGCTTGAGGAGGAAATTGCAAACCACGCCAGGATCTTTGTCAAGAAAACCCTAACGTGGTCACAAAGAGTCAGGCATGGTGAAAAACAACTGAACAACAGCTCATTGGCGTACTTATTTTAATTGTGTGTGTGTGTGTGTGTGTGTGTGTGAGAGAGAGAGAGAGAGAGAGAGAGAGAGAGAGAGAGAGAGAGAGAGAGAGAGAGAGAGAGAGAGAGAGAGTGAGAGAGAGAGATGGGGGGAGCACTTTGGGTCTCCTTGTATAGATAAAATCAAAGCTACTTTTTGAAATTATTGACCTTAATTCAGTCCTAGAAATTCAGTCATAGGAATTTATAGCTGTTTTTATTTTGATGACCTCCTATGCCTTATTTAATGCCAAATACCTAAAAATGAAGTTGTTCTATGAGAAAATATGGTTGTTTTGTAGGTGTTTGTATTACCAAACATTTGATTCATTCCCATAAAGCCTTTAGTAGGCCCTGTGTCTGCAAAGACAAAAAAAGGACAACGTCCTCACCCTCAAAGAGCTTGCATTTTCCTGGGTTTACTAAGAAAACAATACAGTAACCAGGTCCATTGTTTTATAGGCTGTGCCTTCCATCAAATTACCCTAGAAGAGGAAAGAGATTTAGGTTGGGGGGAAACTTTTGGTGCCCCGGGATATACAGCCAGTTATCTGGATCACTAAACCAATTAAGGAGTGATAGGGCCTGAAGAGAATTTTCTGCTGAAATGGAACGTAATGAATTTAACCCATCTCTGCTTTTTTCCTCTTCCTGTGGCCTCACTGCCAGCCTGGCAAACCAGCATGACATATTATAGGGAGTTTCCTGATCTCTTTAAAGCTTGCAATTTCCTGAGATTTTTATAATACGTGTAATTTTCAGGTAAAGATAAACTTGATTTTTATTGCATTGTGAGCAACTGTTATAATATTCAGAAATAAAAAGAACTCCTGAACCAAGAAACCCTCTGAAATTTATATTGATTAAAGCTTTTTCTTGATATAAATCTCTGGTTATATGATCAAATCATTATTCTTTATTGTTTTATGGTCATAAGGGGGGAAAACACAACATTATCTCAGAATCTTAAAGCTGTTCAGAAGTTTCTCGCTCAGCCTTCAGAATATTTGGGGAGAAAGGTAAAACATTAATAGATAAATTGCTTAATTGCCATTTAGACAAGCATATAGGTATTCAACCATTTTACTGCTTGGCTACAGGCAAGCATTTCACTTGGCCTGAAGGATGTTAAGTTTTTCCATTTTCCTTCAGGACAATATCTTCTGATCTGTTCTTGGCCTTTTTTGGTAATACTAAGTTCTAGATGTAGGACAATGAAATAGTTTTATTTGATATGAAATATCAAATTTGAAATGAAAGAGTAGGCCAGGATTTATTTATTTTTTCATTTGAATAAGTTTATTTAGTCAATTTAGAACATTATTTCTTGGTTACAATAATCACATTATTTACCTCCCTCCCCTCCACCCATTCTTCCTGCAGCAAACACGCAATTTCATTGGGTATTACATTTGTTCTTGATCAGAACCTATTTCCATGTTGTTGTTTACACTAGGATGTCCATTTAGAGTCTACACTCCCAACAATATGCCTTCAACCCATGTATTCAAGCAGTTGTTTTTCTTTGGTGTTTTTACTCCCACAGTGTTTCCTCTGGATGTGGATAGTGGTTTTTCTCATAGGTTCCTCCAAGTTGTTCAGGATCATTGCATTGCCACTAATGGAGAAGTCCATTACGTTCGATTGTACCACAGTGTATCAGTTTCTGTGTACAAAGTTTTCCTGGTTCTGTTCCTCTCACACTGCATCACTTCCTGGAGGTTGTTCCAGTCACCATGGAATTCCTCCACTTTATTATTCCTTTGAGCACAATAGTATTCCATCACCGACATATACCACAATTTATTCAGCCATTCCCCAACTGAAGGGCATCCCCTCGTTTTCCAATTTTTTGCCACCACAAAGAGCACAGCTATGAATATTTTTGTACATGTTGTTTTCCTTATTATCTCTTTGGGGTACAAACCCAGCAGTGCTATGGCTGGATCAAAGGGCAGACAGTCTTTTAGCACCCTTTAGGCATAGTTCCAAATTGCCCTCCAGAATGGTTGGATCAATTCACGACTCCATCAGCAATGCATTAATTAATGTCCCCACTTTGCCACATCCCCTCCAGCATTCATTACTTTCCTTTGCTGTCATGTTGAACAATCTACTAGGTGTGAGGTGATACCTCAAAGTTGTTTTGATTTGCATTTCTCTGATTACAAGAGATTTAGAGCACTTTATCATGTGCTTATTAATAGTTTTGATTTCTTTAACTGAAAATTGCCTATTCATGTCCCTTGCCCATTTTTCAATTGGAGAATGGCTTGATTTTTTTGTACAACTGGTTTAGCTCTTTATAAATCTGAGTAATTAGACCTTTGTCAGAGATTTTTGTAATGAAGATTGTTTCCCAATTTGTTTCTTCCCTTCTAATTTTGGATGCATTAGTTTTATTTGTACAAAAACTTTTTAATTTGATGTAATCAAAATTATTGATTTTCCATTTTGTGGTTTTTCTAGCTCTTGCTTGGTTTTAAAGTCTTTCCTTTCCCAAAGATCTGACAAGTATACTATTCTGTGTTCACCTAATTTGCTTATAGTTTCCTTCTTTATATTCAAGTCATTCACCCATTCTGAGTTTATGGAGGAGTTGTTATTTTATCAAGCAAAAATAAGCAAGGTAGTGAGTAACATGGTCAAAATTTGGGCTCTAGAAATTTTAATTTACCAGCTGTGGAGGATGGATTTGGAGAGGGAGAGACCAAAGACAAGATGATTTATTAAAAAGCTATTAAAATATCCCAGGCAAGAGATGATAAAAGTAGTGGCCACATGAATAGAAAGAAGGTCATGAATGCAAGAGATGTGAAGGTGGGGCCATACTTGGCAATGGATTGAATGTGGGGGTGGGGAAGAGTGATAAATAGAAGATGACTCAAGGGTTATACATCTCAGTGACTGGAAAGACAACAGAATCCCTGACAGAACTAGAAGAGTTAGCAAGAAGGTTTGTTTATAGGAATGAGTATGTTCTGTTTTTGACATCACTGAGTTTGAGATGTGCAAGGGCCATTTGATTAGTTGATGACATGCTCAGAAATGACACTAAGATGGATATATTGCTCCAAGAGTGATCTGTGAAGAAAATGATCAGTGAAGCCAGAAAGCTGATGAGGACACCAAATGATTGATATCTATATAATGTCCAGGGGAAAATCCTTTCTTGGTTACTAAAAAACACAATGCTGAAACATTCTGACAATATAGCACTACTGCTTAAAATATTAGTTTTTCCTTGATCTTACCTAGGTCTTTCTAAGATAAAGTCTTGCCTGGCAGACTCATATCCAGAAGTGCTATAGGAGCAGCATCTGATTAGTTCTGATGTTTTACTCATTTGACTTTGTTCAGTCTATGTCTGTATATTTGGGAACATTTCTTTATTTTGGATTCTAACAGCAATGATAGTGGTCTGATTGAAACTTAGATGGAGTCCTGTATTTCACTGCCAGGAAGACTTCCATCCAAATTCTATCTTACACACTTACTGTGTTGGCTCTTGACAAGTCATTTAACCTCCATCTGCCTGTTTTCTCATTTATGTAAGGATGGGATCAGGCTTGATGGCTTCCAAGGTCCCTTACATCTCTAAATTTGTGTTTCTATGTTCTCTTAATCCCTGAGGTTCCTCTGGGAGAGATCAGAAAGTCTCATGGATGTTTTCATGCAATTGAGGAAACCCATCTTTTTGTTTCCATTACAGTAGGCTTCTTCCTCCCATCAGCCACCTTCTTGATGAAGAGCTGCACTGGATTATTTCTTTAACATTCCCTCCTTGGTTCCTAGTGTTGTTTATATCATCCCCCCCAGGTTGCTTGGTATTAACTTATCAATGTACAAGTTAATCTCAACACACACACATACACAAATATAAACATGCAGACACACTGCATGAATCCAATAGAATATATGCAGCCTCTTTAGGGCAGAGACTTTCACTTTTTATCTTTGTATCCCCAGAACCTCACATAGTATTTGAAGATACTGGATGCATGATAAAGACATGTTGTATATTCAATGACTTTCACAAGAAACTGGGTTTCTTTCCCCTACAGAGCTTAGACTATCTGCAGGAAGCACATTTTCTTGAAGGGTTGCTTCAGTTGGCTTTCTCTTTATCAGTTACAATAATACCTCCCATTTTAAAAGCTGTTTTTTAAGGCTTTAAAAGTGCCTTCTTCTTCTGAGAAGGCAGTTCTACTGGGCAGTTCTTACATCTATAGTCAACATGTCAAGGAACTGTGATTTCATCAGTGTGGGAATTCTCTTCCTCGATACAATTTATGTCCCACTATTATTTAGATAAGTCGTAGAGAGTTGTTTGAGGTTCTAGGACAGCAGAATAACTTCTCTGTGGTTCATACAGCTGGAAAATGACCAGGGTTTATTGAGATCTAGATTCTAAGCTCATTATACATTCTTGAAAACATTATCTCCATTTTACATATGAGGAAACTGAGACTCACAAGGATAAAATGGCTTGCCCATAGTCACATATTATTGAAGCTACTAAGTGTTGAAATGAATTTAATTGAATTGAAATGAATTAAACTGGGTTATGAACACTTCATGTGTGAGTTTATATGTCTTTTCTAAGCCTGAGAATATAAAGTATCTCCTCAGATGCATTAGAACACTTATAATATCAGTGTTCCTGACAGAATGGTGCTCTTGTCAAGAGTTCCATTTGTTTCTGCTGAATGAGATCATGGAGGTAGTCTACTGAGGCTCCTGAATCAAGAATTTGGAGAACATAGCTAATGTGAGGCTAAGCTATAGGTTTTGCCCACCTGACCCTGTACAGGGGAAGAAAGGATGGATTTTAACTCCAGAATCTTCTCCCACAAGTATTGTGACTTGGGAAAGTCACTTAAAACGTTTTGCCTAGCTATTGCTCTTCTGTCTTAAGAATTGTTTCTAAGACAGAAAGGAAGGTTATTAAAACATACAGAAAAATCTCTCTTAGAGGTAACAGGGAGCCATTAGTGCTTTTGGAGCAGGAAAATTCCATGGACAGAGAGAACTGGCTTAAGGGAATGTAGCTTTAGGAGCTATTGGAATGGTTTAGAGAAGGATGACTCTTGAAGCAGAGATCAATTTGGAGCCTAATACAACAGTCAAGGTCAGAGAAGATGAGAGCTTAACTAGAATAATGGCCATGATCAATGAATTCAAGAGATTTGCAGAAGCAGAATCTTTAGTATAAGACATAGCAATTAATTGACTACCAGGGTGAAGGAAAATAGAGTCAGGAATGAACTTTTAAGAAAAATGTCAATGAAGAACTGAAACTTACAGAAACCCAGAAACAAGGTTATGGGTAGCATCAAGGAAGAATCAAGGTTTAAGACAGTGCCCTGGAGAACAGAGCCTACTTTTAAAATAAAATAAAAGTGAAAATCCATAAAAAGGCTGGGAAAATGAGCAAACTTAAAAAAAAAACAAATCCTAGGCATAGAACATTTTTGTGGAGACAAAGAGCAAGGTACAGACACAGAAGGGCATCATGAAGGTAAAGCAAACACATACACAAAACTTCAAAGAAAAATATGACTCAGATTCAAATTCTGGAAGAGCTCAAAAAAGCATTTAAAAATCAATTAAGAGCGGCAAAGGGGAAAAAAAGAGAGGGAGGAAGAGAAAAAATTGGGAAGAGAAGAGAAATGAAAGCAATGCAAGAAGGAATGGGCCAAATGAAAAAGGGGGTTCGAATGTTGATGGAAGAAAATAATTTCTTTAAAATTAGAATTGAGTAGCTAGAAGCTAATGACTTCAGGAGACATTAAAAAACAATAAAATAGGGAGCCAGCTGGGTGGCTCAGGGGATTGAGAGCCAGGCCTAGAGACAGGAGGTCCTAGGTTCAAATCTGGCCTCAGACACTTCCCAGCTGTGTGACCTTGGGTAAGTCACTTAACCCCCATTGCCTAGCCCTTACCACTCTTCTGCCTTGGAGCCAATACACAGTATTGACTCCAAGATGGAAGGTACAGTTTTAAAAACAAAAACAAACAAAAAAATAAAACCAATAAAACAGCCTCAGACACTTCCCAGCTGTGTGACCCTGGGCAAGTCAATTGACCCTCATTGCCTAGCCCTGACCACTCTTCTTCTTTGGAACCAATATACAGTATTGATTCCAAGATGAAGGTAAGGGTTTAAGAAAAAAGAAAGGAAGGAAGGAAGGAAGGAAGAAAGGAAGAAAAGAAACAATAAAACAAAATTAAAATAAGGAAAAAAAGAAAAAGAAAACATGAGATCTCAATTAAAAAAACAACTGATGTGGAAAATAGATCCAGGAGAGCTTATTTAAGAATTATTGGACTACCTAAAAGCAGTGGTTTAAAAAAAAAAACCTGGACATAATATTACAAGAAATTATCAAAGAAAATTGCACCGGGGCAGCTGAATAGCTCAGTGAATTTAGAGCCAGGCCTAGAGATGGGAGGTCCTAGGTTCAAATTTGGCCTCAGTCATTTCCTAGCTGTGTGACCCTGGGCAAGTCACTTAACCCACATTGACATACCACTCTTCTGCCTTGGAACCAATACATAGTATTGATGCTAAGGTGGAAGGTAAGGAGAAGGAAGGAAAAAAGGAAGATAGGAAGATTGCCCTGATATTCTTGAACAAGAGAGTAAAATAAAAATTGAACAACAAATCACATCTGGAAATAAATTTCCAAATAACAACTTCACTGAATATTATAGCTAAATTCAAGAGTCCCAAGTCAAGGAGAAAAAAATGTAAACAGTGTGAAATTAAAATCTGTTACCCTAAAAAACTACAGTCCTCAACAAAAACTATGATTCCCAGAACCCCACACACTTCCTGTCATTACGTGCTGACGTAGACAGGTTAAATTAGGTGGAGGTCCGTGTCTAGCACTCTTTCCTTCCTATTGGCAGTTTTGGTGGAGTGGGGATTTTTGAGCAGGTAGAAAACTTGGTCACGTGGTTCTATTTTGTCATAATAAGCTTTATAAAAATAATACTTGAATTATTGGACATTAATTTAACTCTTACAACAGCCAAAGTCAAACAATTCAGATACTATAGAGCTATAGTCAGATTTATACAGGACTTAGCATCCTCTACATTAAAGGATAGGGAGATATGAAATTATGATATTCCAGAAGGCGAAAGATCTAGGTTTATAACCCAGAATCACCTATCCAGCAAAACTGAATATATTCTTTATGGGCAAAAATGGTCATTCAATAACAGAAGATTTCCAAGTATTCCTGATGAAAAGACCAGACCTAAAACAGAAAATTTGAAGCCCAAAGACAAGACCCAAGATAAGCCTAAACAGGTAAATAAGAAATAGAAACTTTTAAGGATAAGGTCAAATTGTGTGTATTCCTACATGGAAAGAGGATATTTGTAATTCTTAAATTCTTTTTTTTTAAATTTTATAGTATTTTATTTGATCATTTCCATGCATTTTTCATTAAAGACAAAGATCATTTTCTTTTCCTCCCTCCCACCCCCCGTGGCCGACCTGTGATTCCACTGGTATCATATGTGTTCTTGACTTGAAACCATTGCCATGTTGTTAGTATTTGCATCAGAGTGTTCGCTCAGAGTCTTTCCTCTGTCATGTCCCCTCAGCCATTGTAGTCAGGCAGTTGCTTTTCCTTGGTGTTTCTACTCCCTCTAATTCTTAAATTCTTAAAAATTCTTATTAATAGTATAGCAGTTAGGAGTATATATAGACAGAGGGTGGGGAAATAAGCTGATTAGGATGATATGACATGCAAAAAAAATCAGGGGGTGAAAAAGAACATTGTATTAAGAGAAAAGGGAAAGGAAAGGTTGAATGGGGTAAATTGTCTCACCTAAAGAGGTATGAAAAACTATTAAGTGGAGAGGATGATGAGGGTGGTAAAGGGCAATGCTTAAACTTTACTTTCATTCCACCTATCTCAGAGAGGGAATAACAACCATATTCACTGGGGTATAGAATCCTATCTTACCATATAGAGAAGTAGGTGGGGAAAAAGATAAGGGAAGGGGGTGGTAATAGGAGGGAGGGGAAAGTGAATCTAGAAATAATATTTTAATAAGTTTTTATTGATGTCTTTTGGTTTTTTTGTATGACTAGTTTTCCCCTACCCTTCTCAGAGAGCTATCCCCTATAGCATAGTATGTTTTTAAAGACAAAAAAGGTTTAGGAAAAAGTCAGAATCATTTGATCAATACATTGAAAAAGTCTAAAAACACATACAATGTGCCATTTTTGTGTATCTTCCACCTTTCTCCTATGCAAAAGTGTGGAATGGGAGTATTTTCTCAAAACTCTTGAATAATGCTTGTTCTTTATAATTTTATAACATTCAGTTTTGATTTGTGTGTATGTGTATGTGTGTATTTACATTGTTGTCACTGTGTGGCTCTGCTTCATTCTGAATCAGTTCATATAGATATTTCTGTTTCTCTATATTCATCAAATATGTCATATCTTAAAGTACAGTGATGTTCCATTTCATTCATGTATCAAAGTTTATTCAGCTATTCCTCAATCAATGAGTACTTACTTTTGTTTTCAATTCTTTGCTAACACAAGTGCTATCTTTTAATTAATATTAATATTTTGGAGATATGAAGACTTCTTATCAATTGCTTCCTTTGATATATATATATATCAAAGTCTAGTATAAGTCTAGTAACTGAATTTCTGGGTCAAAAATCATGGACATTTTAATTCTTAATTTGCATTATTTCAAATTGGCCTCTAAAGTAGTTTTACTTGTTTATGGCTCTACCAGTATTGTAGTAGTATGTCTATCTTCCTTCCCATAACTCCTCCATCATTGATTATTACAATCTTTTGTCATCTTTGCCAGTTTGCAGGGGGTGAAGTAAAACTTCAAGGTTATTGGGTTTTTTTGACTCTCACCTGTGAATTTTAAAAGTCTCCATCTTGGTATAGCACCCAAAAATTGTGCACACCCACACTACACGGGCATGTGCTAGTCAATGACAAATCAGAAATAACTAACTGCCCACCTGGGCTGTCCTAAGCCAAGCTAGAGCCAACCATTGGCATTTGTGAGACACAGGAAGTGAGGTAGGGAACAGCCTCTGGAATTCGCTCACTTCCTGTGGAGAGAGCGAGACAGGGTTGGTGTTAGGAGCTTGGACAGGGAGGACACCCGCAGACAGCTTTCCTTCAGATCACTCACGTGAGTTAAGGACTGATTCTTTCCACCTTGGCCCTTTGGGCCTAAACTCCCTCTGCCTTGGTCAGAGGTTGAATAGCCCCTTTCCCTTTTCTCTTCTCTCCTTCTCTCCCTCTCCTTTCCCTACTCCCAGTGTGATTAAACCTCCATAAACTTCATTCTGATTTGAGTGTTTCATTTTAGGAATTTCATAAGTAAATTCCTTGGCGGCCATTGTTCAATATTACATAAATACTGTAGCCACATTTGTAACTATTACAGTGCTCATAATCTCTCCCAGAAGCCTAAAATTTCTACCATTACACACCTTCTATCTTAGAATTGATACTAAGTTTCAGTTCCAATGTAGAAGAGTAGTAAGGGGTAGGCACTTAAGGTTAAATGACTTATCCAAGGCCACAGCTAGAAAATATCTGAGTCCAAATTTGAACCCAGGACCTCCCATTTCCACTATCCACTGAACCACCTAGCTACCCATCAAGTGATTTGGAGCATTCTTTCATGTTGCTGTTAATTGTTTATAGTTCTTTTAAAAATTGTTTGTTTCTATTTTTTGAGCACTTGCCTATTGGGAAATGGCTTTTGGTTATATACAAATTATTAATATATCTTGGAAACAAAACCTTTATCAAAGAAATTTGATACAAAAATTTTTTTCCTCATTTGACCATTTCCCTTCTTTTTCCTGGTTGCATTAATTTTGTTTGTACAATAGTTTTTCAGTTTCACATAATCAAAGTTTTCTATTTTATCATCTGTAATTGCTTCTATCCTTTCTTTGGGTATGGATGTATCTCTTACCTGTAGCTGAGAAGTATATGATCTGCTACTTTTCTAATATTTTAGTTTGATCTTTAATATCAAGATCACATTCACTTAGAATATATTGTAGAATATATTCTACAATATATTTTTTAAGCTTAAATTTCTACTTTAAGGTTTATCAAACATTGGATTTCTAGGTTCCATTATTTCTGATTTCATGGATATACCTCTCTTTTTTTAAACTAATACTAAATGGTTTTGATGACTGCCGCTTTATAATATAGGTACTTTTCTTGCTAAGCTTGGGTAACTTTTTTTGATAGCACTCTTTTTCTCCCTGTCTGTCTGTCTGTCTGTCTGTCTGTCTGTCTCTCTCACTCTCAGACAGAATAATAGCACATAGAAACTATGACAGTGAATATAGTGCTAGGCTCTGGATCATGGAAGATGTGGGTTCAAATCCTACCTCAAAATTTTATTATAATCCTACTACAGACATGACATTAACTTCTGTGCCTCTGGATTTCCCCTAGGACTTGTAAACTATATCCTATATAATAGAGATTTACTGGTGATAAAGGTGGCAGTTGACTGATGAAGGGAGTTCTCAGATTAGGAGCACTCCCATATTGACAAAATAAAAGATCCCTTACTTATATTCATTGGGTAACAACAACAACAACCTGTAATCTAGCCAAAGTGAACTACTCATCATTTACCATGCCTAGAATGGACTTCTGCAGTGTCCATATGCAAAAATTCCTCCCATTTTCCACTGCCTATGAAGTGCCAACCTATTGCATGGATCCTTTCAGAATCTCTCCCGACTCCTCAAACAAAGTTATTTCATCGTCTTCAGATTCTTCATAGCACAATTTGTACCTCATCTTTTCACTTTTACCATTCCTCTTTGTATAATTTTCTTTTTGTGCATGTATTTCATCTTCTAGATTGTAAATACCATGAAGGTAAATTGTGTCTTAAAAATAATGAAAGTCCACAGTATCTTAAGGTTTAAAAAGCATTTTATTGCAAGCATCATTCCTAATTTCAGATGACAAAACTGAATCCCAGAGATATTAAAGAACCCACCAGCATCATATAATCAGAACTTGAACCAAAATGGTCTGTTCCCAGAAAAAGCACACCCTTTCCATTGTACCTACCAATCTTCTTCTCTTATTTAATCTTTTTATCTCTGTTAACAAGCACAGATCCTTATAGATAGTAGCTGCCTAATAAAAACTTAAATTAATAAGTATCTGCAAGATGTATGGTATAACAACCATACTGGCTCTGAATTCAAAAGTCAGATCCCACCAGTAACCCTTATCCCCCACCTGATGTTGGGCAGGTCACCTAAGGACTCTTCTAGCTCTAATATTAAGATCCTATAACCTATTTGTTACTTCAGACATTGAAATATTTATAATAGGGGAGGAAGTAACTATTAGAAAGACCAATCAAAGGCTTGGCATTGTTTGTAATATGGTTTTAGATTATGGAAATTCAGATTTTTAACCAAAACTTAGTATCTCAAGGAATTTATTTTTCTTTCTCAACTCTTTACAAGCAGAACTTGTAAGTTTTTTAAACTGTAAAAATAAGTCAGTCAATACATTGTAAGAATCCATTCCTCACTATACTTATGAAATCATAGGTCCAGTCAAATTCTTTTTTCCTCCTCCAGTCTTTATCCTTCCAAAGAAAAACAATTCAGGAGTACAAAAGAAAGGATAGAACCATAACACCTTAGTCTGTTCATTTCATAAACTATTTTGGTCATCACTGAAGCATTAAAATTCTGGTTGTTGAGCAGTGTAAAGAATAGTTTCCATTTTTCTGTAGCCAGATGCTAGTCTTCACCCATCTTTTTTTCGATGGCTCTTATTTCTTTTTCTCCTTTCTCCACATTACAGGTGTCCCTGGATCAATGCCAAATGCATCTTGGGAAGGAAATCTCAGAGCTATAAAATGGCATGACATGGAAAAAGACCATGGAGGCTGTCATGGTAATGTCCTTTTTTGTTTCATCTTTATTGCAGTTTCTCATAAGATACCTCCAACTTAGCACATCCAAAATAGAAATCATTGATTATTCACTATGAATGGATGGGATTTTATAACAAGAATGCAAAGCTGGTTTAATATTAGGAAAACTATCCACATAATTAACCATATCAATAACTAAACTAACAGAAATCACATGATTATCTCAATAGATAGAGAAAAGGCTTTTGATAAAATAAATACACATTCCTATTAAAAACACTAAAAAGCATAAAAATCAAAGGACCTTTCCTTAAAATAATAAGTATAACTATCTAAATTCAACAGCAATATCATGTGTAATGGGGATAAGCTAGAAGCCTTCCCAGTAAGATCAGGAGTGAAACAAGGATGCCCATTATCACCACTGTTATTTAATATTATACTTGAAATGCTAGCTTTAGCAATGTGAACTTTAAATTATTCCACCCTACATTAGATCTTACTTTTTGGTGAAGATAAAGTTGTAATCTCCTGATTGAATAATGAAGGTACTTAGTTCTTACTTTATAGTGAAGCTAGAACTTTAAGTTAAGCCTATTTTTAGATCTTATTACAAAAAGTTTTAAGTAACTATAAAGGGTAAATTAATCACAAAAAGGTCAAATATCTAACAAAAGGTGAACTTAACAAAGAAGTGTTAAGTAAATCTAAAGATATAATCTAATCAAAGAAGATGAGAACTAAAGAATGGGCATTTAGAGGAGGGGACACAAGGGTGAAAGGTCTATATATTGGCTCACTTCCTCTCTCCGGTACCTTTGGTGGCAGAGAGTTGGCTGGTAGCAGCATGCTGGGCCTTTTGGCATCTTAGCGTGGTTACAAGCTATTGTCCGGTTCAGTGGTGAGTTTCTGGCTGAGTTTTCCTCCTTTACTTTCCAATTTATCCTCTTAGAAGCCTCTAATCTTCAGAGACCTAGAGTTGGGGATTTTAAAACTCCCCCTGGCATAGGCCAGTCAGGAGAAATCCTATATTCTCTTCCTACCTTCTCCTTAAATTCCTTCCCTCTATATTAATTAAATTACCATAAATTTCCAGACCGATTTGGATATTTTATTTGGGATTTCCTCTGGCAGCCAATTAAATCTAGATTTTAGGTCACAATCCTAAAATTATCTTTACAGCAATAAGAGAAGAAAAAGAAATTGAAGGAGTTAAAATAGACAAAGAGGAAGCTAAACTATTACTTTTTTTGCAGATGTTATTGTATACTTAGAGAATCCACTAAAAAAACTGGTTGAAATAATTAAAACTTTAGTAAAGTAGCAGGATACAAAATAAATCCAAATAAATCAGTAACATTTTTGTATGTTTCCAACAAAATAGAACTCATTATTTTCATCCTCAGATCCACTCTCTCCTAAACTTTTTATTTCTCTTTAGAGCTCCTTTTTTTACCATCCTGCCAGTTACCCAGGTTCTCTATCTCAGTCATCTTCACCCTTCCTCATTCTCACCCTACATGTACATTTAATTCAGAACTTTTGATTTCTACCTCCTCAACCTTTCTCTCATCCAAAAGGTACCATGTTAATTCAGGCCCTTGTTATCTTTCATCTAGATTATTGCAGCAGTATCCTTTTTGGTTTCCTTGTCTCAAATCTCTTCCATCCTCCACATAACTCGCTGCTAAAATGTTTTTCATGTGGTACAGAACTGATTCTTCTATTCATTAAACTCTTTATTAGTTATCTATTACCTCAAAAATTCAAATATAAACTTGTCTTAATGCCAAATAGACAAGTTTATATTTGAATTTCTTATGTAATACTGATGTTTGTTTGCCTCAGTTTTCCTCATCTATAAAATGAGCTGGAGAAGGAAATGGCAAACCACTCCAATATCTTTGCTATGAAAATTCCAAATGGGGTCATGAAGAGCTGTACACAATTGAAGTGATCGAATAACATTTGGCCTTTACAATCTGGACCCTTCCCTACTTTTCCGGGTTAACTACACATTCCTACACTTCACAAACCGTGTGACCCAGCCAACTTGGTGGTCTTGTTATTCCTCATATATTAACACAACATCTCCTGTTTCTGTCCCTCTGCAAAAGCCATCCCCCATGCAGAGACTTCAGGCTCTCCTTGCCTATGCCACTTAGATTCCTCCATTTGCTAGAAGATTCATCTGAAATCAGAGAAGATTTGTAAAGAAGATACAAAATCTTCTCTGGTTTCCCCCAAGTCACCAGTGTCTCATCCTCAGAATTACTTTGTACCTATTTCATATATGTATTTATGTATATGTATTCTCCACAGAATTCCTTCTTAAGGGCATACACTTTGACCTTTATCTTTGTAATCCCAAAATTTTGCACATTGCTTAAAATACTTGACACTTAATATTATTAGTATAGATAATATGAAATATAATACTAATGTGCATAATATTAATTATTTATTGCATGTTGGGTTGTTGCTGGGGGGGTGGGGTTCTTGATTGATTATAATAGAGACATTTTATATATGAACAGAGTTTGGTCCAAAGAACTTCTTTTGAAATATTTGCACAAATGAGATTTGTAGCATATAAAGCAAAATACATGTTAGAAGAACTGATTTGCCAGTTGCCTTTGAACCAATCTGTCCATCACTTAATCATTAATTACATTATTATATACATTATATTACATTGATCACATCATCAATTCATAGTTTGAAATGACAGTCTCTAAAGTCCTTGAAGTACTAGGGAGCTACCAAGAAAATACTATATTAGGTCATTCTTCTCTGTGGATGTGTGTACCTACAGATAACTACAAGAAATCTCTCTTGCATCATTAGAAAAATCATTCATTTGCTTTTCTTTTTCTTTCCCTTCTTGTTCTCTGTAAGTTGTAGATAGTGGTTAGGGTTGGGCAGAAATCCAGTTCATTTCTTTTCCACCACATTCCCTGATCCAACTGATTAAGTAAAGAAGTTCTTCCCTATTTTTATTAACCACTTTTTTTTTTCAGTGACAGAAACTCCCCTCCCTTTCAATCATTTCCTTTGTGGACCTTTATATTATGATATGTGCTTTGAAAGATGCCTTTGTGATCCTGTTGGCACAGGATGATATAAAGCCTGTGGCACGGAGGGCTCCTTAGAACTGGCTTTGTATATGGCATTAGGAGAGGGGAAAGTTTTAATTAGAAGTAATGAAGAAGGACCATTACTTAACCAGTTAAAAAGAGAGGGAGCATCATTGTTCTTCTGTTTAGAATGGATTTCATCTGGGGGTGTGAATCTTAAAAATTTCTCAAACTCTACCTTAAAACATTTGGTTAAGGCTATTCCCATTTAAACAATGGAGGTACTTGATCAGGAATGTATTGGGAACTTTAAAATTACTCCACCCATACTTAGGCATACTTTAGGGGAAGATAAAGTTGTAAAACTCCTTACTGAACAATGAAAGTACTTAACCCATACTTATGGTGAGGCAAAAGCCCTTAAGCTAGGTCTATTTTTAGATGTAATACAAAAGGGTGCTAAGTACCTATGAAGGTCAAATTAATCACTAAAAGGTCAGGCAACTTGCAAGGGGCAAAGAGGTGTGAACTTACTCAGAAGATATAATCTACCCAGAGAAGGTGAGAACTAAAAACTAAGACTGATCAGTCCTTTGTAAAAAGTCTACTGTGATTGGTAGATGTGAAAACTTAGGGGAGGTGACATAGGAGAAAATTCTCTTTAAAAGGAGGTCAGAGGCCTCTGGACTTAGTTCAGCTTAGGAAGCTTAATTGGAGGTCTCTCAGTGGCTGAACTTAGTTGAGCTCAGGAATTGAACTGGAGGGTCTCTCTGAACACTAGAGTTTTGCTTGGGGCAATCTTGGATTAAAGACTGACTTAGTTTTCTCTCTTAAAAGAAAAGGCCTAGGCCAATGGCCCTAGCCTTCCTATTATTTCCTCTTACTCTGTCTCTCTCCCTTTCTTTAATTCCTTAATTTGTATTGATTAAAATCTCCATAAAACCCAGCTGATGTGTATTTCATATTTGGGAATTTTTCTCATGGTGACCACTTTATTTTTAATATAAAATCAAGACACTAAAAATTTATCTTTGCAGTTTTGGCAATTCAAAGACTTAAACTCATATTTTTGTGGTCACAGTTTATGGCACCCGCTCTTTTGTCTATAACAGGGAGGAGGGGGTGTGTGTGGGGGTGTGTGTGTGTATGTGTTTCTCCCTAATACCTTCTATATTCTTTAATTTTCATAAGTTAAAAAAAATGAACTCTTATTTTGCCTCCCATTTTCATTTCCTTATTCCTATCATTCACACTTGTTGGTCCCCATTCCATCCCACATATTCACTTTTTTCTTCTCTCCTCTCTCCTCTTCACCACACTCTATTCCAGGCCAGCCTGTCTCTACCCAGCCTTATCCACTAGGCAGTACCTTACTTGCCACTTCTGTTGAACCCTGAGAAATTCTTCTTGATTGTGGGAAAACTACACCTTGACCCATAACCTTTTTTTCTAATATCATAACAACTGACTGTTCGCAACAGACACAGAGTAATCCTCTGCTTTCTGCCTTAGAAGTCTCTTCTCTTCCCTCGACCTTAAGCTCAGAGATATAATAGAAAATATTGGACTGCTGTTTCCTTCCTAGCACCCTACCAGTCCATTTCTCTTCACTTTAACAACTCTGCGATTAAGTAATAACACTACCACCAGGTCTTTGCTGTCACCACCTACCACTTCTTTTTGTGGCATCTTCTTCCTCTACACTGATGATTGTAATGTAAGAAAGAGAGATCTAGGATGTTACAATGGGAAGCCAAGCTGAAGTAGAGAGATCAGCTGAAGAGCAGTGGAGGAGGGATAGTGAGAGAGAAGCTCCAACTGTCAATGGTTTTCCAGCCTGGGAGGTGGAAAAGAAAAGGAGGTTTCCCTGGTAGCTGAGAAAGAGCCTATCTGTATGGGACCTATTATTCCTTCTGGGACCCAAAAACACATCTATTAAGACTCTTCAAAAACAGCTACCAGAATTCTCAAGGGGGTTTTGGATTTGGACTCATGCTGGCCAAAGACATACAGACCTCTCCCTGAGATTTCTCTCTCTCCCTGACCTGTTCCTAGACTCCTGAATTAAAAGCTAGTTAATTGAGGAATAGGGATCAACCAGTAGCTGGCTGGAGGAGGATTCAAGGTACTCAGTCTTGAACCCTGAGAACTTGGGGGACTGGTCTACAAGAGGGGGCCAATTTTAGGGTTTCCTACTCCCCACTTTCCTTGCCAGACACCCTTATCTCTCCTTCCCTGTGTGAACCAAAATAAATTGTTTACTACTTTAGAATTAGGTCTAGTTGGTTTCTGATGCTAGGAAAGGGGACAGAAGATTTGGGAAGAATCACATCTCTCCCCAAAATGGGAAGATTACCTCAGAATCCCAGGGATTCAAACTACCTAACTCAAGGAACAACATCTGTCCTTGAAAGTGGGGTGACCCTAGGTTTTTGAAGGGATGTGACAGTGGGTGTCCTTTACCTCCCAGAACTATTCTCTGAGGAGACATATTCCTTCTGTCAGGAAGACTAGACTTGGCTATCTCTCTCCTTTCTCCCCATTTCCCTCTCTCCTTCCATTTCCCCGTTCCCTTCTCAAATCCTTCTATTATATGACTCAGTTCAGAGTATGCCCTCACTTTCTTCCACTCTATGCACTACTACAACCAATCAGGACTACCTTCTAAAATCTCAAACTCTCATCACAAATTTAAAATTTCTTCATCTTTCCTCTTCTCCCATGTACCCAGAGCATCTTCTATGCCTTGGCCCAGCTCTCTGATTCAACTTTTCTCTATTTGTGAAATCTATTAAATTCACTTTTGAATATATTTGACTCCCTAATAGCTTGTATTACTAGGTCAGCCTCTTCATTATAGCTTTCATCAACCCCCTAGAATACCCTTCCTCAACTTTTAGTTAAGCCAGCAAAGTTAAAAGAGGCAATATTATCAGCTCCTACTCTTGGTGTCCCCTATGTATTCTAAACCATTCTCGCTCAATGTCCACAAGCGAAAGGGAATAACTTTAAGAGTTTTGACTCAGAGCTTAGGACCAAACCAATGTCCTATTGTATATTATTCTGGTCAACTAGATCCCATAGCTGCAGGAATAGCTCCATGCTGAAGAGGGGTGTCAGTAACTGCATTGCTTGTTACCAAATCTTCAGACTTGGTGTTAGATTGCCCACTGACAGTTTATTGTGCACACAAAGTTGAGGCACTTCTCTGAAAGTTCAGAACGCAGGCATTTTCAGATCAACACCTGGCTAAATATGACAGTACTTTTGGGGAATGAACATATCACATTAAAGAGATGTAACACCTTAAATCCAGCTACATTATTCCCTGATTTACCAATATGGGGGGACCATTGCACGATTGTGAAATTGTAGTGCAATTAATAGAAAGGCCTTAAGAAAATCTGTCAGACACACCTCTTGACAACACTGACATGATCTTATTCACAGATGGAGCATCATATATGCAGGATGGTATAAGATTTACAGGTGCTGCAGCAGTAAGTGAATTTGAGACCCTATGGTTTGCTTCACTACCTGGAAAGCTAAGCGCTCAGGGGGCAGAATTAATCACTTTAAAACATGCATGTGAGCTTGCAAGAGACAAACGTGCAAATATTTACACTGATTCCAAATATGCATTTGGAATTTGCCATGTTGTCGGTTCTCTCTGGCTTCAGAGAAGATTTTTAACATCTGATGGGAAAATAATTGCTCATGCAGAAATAATTTGAGAATTACTGTCATCTCTCCAACTACCAAAAGAGTTGGCAGTGATTCACTGCAAAGGGAATTCTTTAGGACAAGATTTAGTTGTCAGAGGAAATCATAGAGTGGATATGGCTTTGTGATATGCTGCACAAAATGCTCCAGCTTGCATTATGAATCTCTCTGTTATAGATACTACAGATTTTTAAAAGTACACAATGACAAAGAGGTTCAGAAATGGGAGCAAAATTTTGGAGCTAGAAAAGAAAATGGAATTTGGATAGAATCAGTGGGAAAACCAATTCTTCTAAAAGCATTTTACTCTTAACATCTACCAAGAAATACACAAAAAGGGTCATTTTGGAACACAAGCATTAACTGATACTGTTAAAAGAACTTGGTTAACTCCGGAAATTAGCACTGTGGCAAGTAAGCTCTGCTCAGCTTGCTATGTGTGTACACGATTTAACCAAAGCATATTTAAGCAAAAGGCTTTTGGTGGTCATCCACTATCTCACACACCATTTGAGCATTTGCAAATAGATTATATCTATATGATCAAATCAGGACAATTTAAATTTGCCTAGTAATAGTTGACCAAGTAACTAGATGGCCAGAAGCTTTTCCATCTAGTAAAAACACATCAAGCTTTGTAGCCAAAATTTTGTTGAAAGAGATCATTCCAAGATATGGTATACCACTAAGAGTAGATTCTAACAAAGAGAACCATTTTACAGATTCAGTTCTAAGACAAGTTTATGAGAATCTGGGTATCACACCAAAATTTCATGCCCCATATCACCTTCAAAGTTCTGGGCAGGTGGAGAGACTAAACAGAGAAATCAAAACTATGGTTGAGAAATTTTGCATGGAAACTCATTTGAAGTAGCCAGAGATTTTGCCTCTAGTGCTGTTCTATTTGTGCACTAGACCAAGAAGAGATGTGCATATCTCACCATATGAAATGTTATTTGGACATTCACCACTGCAGGCAAAAAGTTTTAAAACAGCTTATGTATCTATGTGTGGAGGGGATCTTACACTTGCTGAATACATCATGGAGTTACAAAATAGGGTTAGAGAAGTACAAGAAATGAGAATTTTAACTCAAGGGGGTCCGTTAGAGTACACACTCCATACAATAAAACCTGGGGATTCCGTTTACATAAAAAACTTTAATAGAACTAGCTCAACATAACCATTATGGGTAGGACCTTTCCATATTATTTTGACAACCCCAACAGCTATTCGTGTATTAGAGAAACTTGGCTGCATTGCTTGCATATGAGAAAAGCAACAGAAGAGATTATATCAGACAACATGACTGCAGTCAAAAAGATATCAGAAGAAGAAATTATTCAAGAAGGAGAATGAAATGAAGACAGATCAAGATCAAGACAAAGGAGAAGACAACAGAAGAAACATAGATGACAGCAAAAAGATGATTGAACTGTAATAAAGACATTGAAAAACAAATCAACACAGAGAAGAAGAACACAGACTGATTATGGACATAAACTGTAAGATTTTTGTGCCATTGTAACACTACACACTTTCATTATAGTTGCAAACAAACACTACATAGTAACAACATGAAGACAGAAGACAGTAGCAGAGGAGGTAACTTTAAAGATTTGATAAGTATTCACTACAAAATAACATACACATATAGGACACATTTCTTACAAACTCTGCAACATTATAACCAGATGATAAGTATCCATAGAAATAAATAATGATAGACTTTAGTTTTTTGTAAAACATAAGTTAGTTTTTGTAACTGTATTTTACTGTTTCAAAAGTTTGCATTTTGTATTTTCCATTTTGAAATTCTGTAATTGTATGTTTTGCTCTTGAATTTCTGCAAATATGTTTTCCTTGATTATTTATTTTCATAGAAATTTTATTTCCTTTCATTTATATCCCTAGTACAGGTTAGCATAGATAAAAGTGTAGCAATAAGAATAAGATAAGATAAGCATAAGATTAAGACTATTTTTAGGAAATATAATAACAATAAGGTTAGGCATAGCTTTAGAATTATATAGAATATCGAGCATATGGGAGAGATTTTTTTATCTCTATCTCTCCATATGCTCGAAGGGGGAAAATTGTAAGGATGATATTAGACAAGTATTTCTTTATTAGTTTAGGGATAAAAAAAAAAAGTAGAGTGCTGGCTTAAGAAAGAAGTGGAGTTTGAAGCAGAGCTGAGAGAGCATGTTATCTCATTTGTTGACAGTTATAACCATTTTTCTGTGTCAATTAATCTCTCTGGCAATTGGGAGTTGGTCTCTGGCAGTTGTCAAAGACTCTCTCTCAGGGCTGGAGGAGGTAACATCTTTCCCTCTCTCTCTGTCTGAGGGAAAGATCTGAAGGAGCTCAGTGTTTTCCTTTCCCAAGTTGGGAAATACTATTAACTATTCTATTGTGTTTTTTATAGATTGATTTAACTCTGAGAAGACCAAAGAAAAACCTGGTCTTTGGTTTGGACTCTGAGTCTGTTAAGGATTCTTGTTGAGACTCAACCAGATAGCCTTCGCTATTTTATAATTTGAAGGGAAAGTTAAGAATGATAAGGACAATAGTGTAGTTTTTATTTAGATAGAATAAATTTGTGTTAGTCAGATCAGGGAGGAGTAGTGTAGCCTATGAAACACAGGAGAAGCAGTTCCTTGTGGAACTAAAGAGTTTATTTGGGTGGATTTAGAATCTCTTAGAATTAGAAATCCTTTTTTTATCTTTATATATTTTAATAAATATTTTATTTTTTAACTCATCATTTATTATTTTTACACCACATTGTTTCTGGATCAGACCTACAAACCCATTTGGAGCTAGGAGAAGGAAATGGCAAATCATCTAATATCTTTTCTAAGAAAACCCTTAAAAAGATCATGAAGAATTAGACACAATTGAAAAATGAAAATAAGTTGAGTACTCCACTCGGGACTAGAGATACAAATACAATAAATAATGAGCATAATTATAGTTGTCATTTACATAGCACTTGCTATGTACCTGACACTGTGCTAACTTATAAATATGCTCCTTACAACAAACCTGGGAGGTTTCCTCTATTATTATTCCCTTTTTGAGGAAACTGAAGCAAATAGAAGTTAAATGACTTGCCCAGCCACACAGCTAATAAGAGTCTGAGGCTGGATTTGAACATAGATTTGTCCTGACTCCAGGCCTAGTGCTGTAGCCCTGATTCCCAACTGCTTCAATGAATGCCTGACTTTGCTCGAAAAGAGCATACATTCTAATGGACAATACAACCAGTAAATATGTGTAAATGTATACAGAATAAATATGAAGAGAGTAACTAACAAAACAAAAGTAGTTAAGTATAGGAGAGTTTGAAGAGAGGGCTCTAGCAGTTAATATACCAGGAAAGGCTTAGGTAATAGAGCTATGCTTGAGCAGAAGAGGGGATTCAAGAAGTTTGAGAAGTTGTTGCCTTCAGAGCCCTGGAGATGACTAGTGCAAAGACACAAGGCAGGAGACAAATTATCTTGTGTATGAAACAGAGATACGGTCAGTTTGCTTCAATTGCAGGAGGGCATGTGATGACCAGTGAGGGTAGAAAGGCAAGTTGGGGCAAGGTTTTGATAGGCTTTAAAAGAAAAACAGGAGAATTTATAGTTGATCTTGTAAGCATATGTAGTTACCATGTAGTAGGAAAGTGACATGGCAGCACTGGATTTAGGATAAATCACTTGAGCAAGGGTAGAACATGCTCTGATGTGGGAAGAGCTTCACCTGTCTGCCTTTACGGATGATAAACCTTTTTTCCTTCCTAAAGCTATTGCGTATCCATTGTGCCAATCAGTCTCCTTCACCCAGTCCGGAATCTTCTCTCTGTAGGCTCTAGTTTCTCCCCACTGAAAGCTTCCTTCCTTCAGTCTTCAAATATACTCAAGTTTCCATCTTATTTTTTTTCCTGCTATTTGCCATCAAACATATTCTTACTGCTTGTTTTTTTTTTCACAACCAATTCATCCCACTCAAATTTAACTTCATTTTTCACAGCTCTCCTAAAACAGCATTCCCATTTATTTCTCAGTTGCCAAATGCCCGTTTCTCAACAGTCATGGAGACTTTGACAGCCCTGACCGCAACCTTTTTGAGATTCTCTTCTCTTTTGGTTCCCTAATGCTCACCTGATCTTTTGCTAACCTCTCTAACAATGCTTCCTCTTTCCCTTTTGCTAATTTCTCATTCTCCATCCTAATTGTGAGTAACCTCCAGAGCTTAACCTTTGGGTTCTGATCTTTTCCATTTATACACTGCCCTTTGGAAAATTTATATATCTGACTATGCCTTTAGTGTGTATGACTCTCAAATCTGTGTCCAGTCCCAATTTCTCTTCAGAATTCTTTATATATAACTGTTATCTCAAACTTAAAAGTCTAAAATTATCTTTCTTTTATATATACATATATAAATATATATGCACACACACACATATATATATATATGCATACATATTTTAGTACCTTCTGTCTTGGTATCAGTTCTTAGATAGAAGAATGGCAAGGGCTAAGCAATGGACATTAAGTGATTTGATCAGAGTCACACAGGTAGGAAGTGTCTAAGGCCATATTTGAACCAAGGTCTGCCCAACTCCAGGCATGGTATTCTATCCACTGAACCAACCCTAAGCCTTGATTATTGTAGAAGTCTCATTCTCTCCCAGTTACCCAACCCTGACACAGTCATCCTCTACACTTTCACTCAAAAAACTTCAATGGCTCTCTAGTACCTACAGAATAAAATCAAATTTCCTAACTCTGGCATTTAAGACCATTTAAAATCTAGGTTCAGCTTGCCTTTCCATCTTCTATCTTACACAACTATGATACTCAGGAAATTCTGAGCTAGTTGGATAAGTTGGATAACCTTGAATAAGTCATTCTGAGCTTGAATTTTTTTTATCAGCTAATTAAAATATTAGACCAAATGACCCATGAGAACGACAATGATTGCTGACATTTATACAACATATTAAATTATACATTATTTCAAGTTTCTTCTGGATGTTAAGTCCTATTGTACCTTTTTTGCCCTAAAATTATGTTAATTATTCCCTATGGCTTTTAGATATGGCATTCTCCAATGCCCTTGTCATGTAGCCACATACCACCCATCTTTTAAGAAGATAATTTCCTTCACTAATTTTTTTAAGAACCCTTACCCTCTCTCTTAGTATTGAGACTAAGTTTCAGTTTCAAGGCAGAAGAGGAGTGAGCACTAGGTAACTGGATTTCTAACTTCTCTCTGTACTCCTAATGGGCACCACTCAAAAGCCATTAAAAAAAAAAAAATATATATATATATATATATATACTAGCTTAGTTTGTTGCATTCTGTTATTTAATTTTTCATGAACCCTGTGACTTCGTAGATTGTAAACTCCCCATGGACATGGATCTTGTTTTATTTCTTTTGAATTGCATTATACTGTAAACAATGCCAGACATAAAGTGGGCAAGGAGGAAAAAATATGCTTCTAAAGACTGAAAGCATATTCTTGGGACAGTGAGGTGGCTCAATAGATCGCATGTTTGGCCTCGAGTCAGGAGGACATGGGTTCAAATATGGCCTGACACTTCCTAGCTGTATGACTCTGGTTAAGTCATTTAACCCCAACTGCCTAGTCCTTATTGGCTCTTCTGCCTTGGAACAGATACTTAGTATTAATCCTAAGACAGGCGATACAGGTTTGGGATAAAAAAAAAAAAGCAGCATACACTCTGTCTTTTGAAAATAAATATTTGGTTTTATTAACTCCTTTTTCTTCTTTATTTACAGGTCACTACATACATGGCATTTGCATCTTTGGAAATGGTGACTTAAAGTGGTTATATGACTCCCCAAATATGTTTGCAAACAAGTTTGAGCTTAAAACATATCCACTAACTTTAGAATGCTTGGAACTGAAACTTCGGGAGAGAGCCTTAAACCAAAGTGAAACTCCAATAAGATCAAGTTGGTATCTTTGATCCTCTGCAACTCTGGATTTAAAGGAGTCAAGATGGCAACAAAAGCTTAATGACTTCAAGTTTGGAAAGGAAGCTCTTTGTTGTGAAAGAACAAAGTCACAGTTTTTAAGGACTGGTTATAAAATGAAAACAAAATGTTGGCCAAAGCAGAAGCTGGTTTTCCAGCAATGAGCATGGACTGGATAGGTACTTGGACACCTGTGACTATTTCATTCTAAAAATTTCACATATTAATATGTAATTTTAAAAAATAATTGGACCATGATTTTACATAAGACCCTTGTTATAGCTGCATATCGGATATCCAAAGCATACTGAGATAGAAAGAAAAAGAATGAATGCTCTTGTTCCTGTGTCTTTGACAAAGCAAAACAAGTTCACCCCTAAGAAGGAATTATTTCTGGTTTATAGTAGTGCCACAGTGAGGTGTCTAAATATCTTGTTCTTCCTAGTGCATATATGCTTAGCAATAACTAGATATCTGGCTCTCTTTCCCCCTGTTACAATTAAGGCCATACATTGGTTCTTTTAGTACTAGTGTTTTGGGTTTTCTGTTATTTAAAAATTATGTATTTCATAATGTTTGCAGCAGATCATAGAGCAAGGCTTGAAACACTGAATGCTTTTGGTTTCATTGAAAAAAAAGGTCTGTGAAATTGTGCTTTCTCTTACAAATTCTAGGCTTTTCTGTATCCTTGACTCTCTTCTATATTTACTCGTGGAGCAAGGAATTAAGATGCCAGCCTGGGAATTTGTTGGTGAGCCGCTGTGAAATGAAGAAAATTTCAGCTTTACTCAAGCGTGGGTTTCTATTCTCTGTGTGTATGGAGAAGACAATGCACTTTTATATTTGAAGAGGAGTAAATCCCTAAGTGCTGCTTGAGCTCTCTGTGGCATCAAAGTTAATCACTACACCATTCTGTGTTTCTTTCTATGCCTTCTTAATAATAGCATTCTGGAAAGTAGATTGTACTCTGTCTAGCAGAGCTTTACCTTGAGCCACTACTAAATAGTTTTTGCCAGGTTGTATCAGCTATAGGAATATAAAGTGATAGATTTTGTTTCTATCCTCTTTTTTTACCTTTCATGTAGTAAAGCAAAATAAGCAATTCTGAGCATTCATTCACAGGAAGAAGATTCTCAGGCCCTGAAAACTGAGGCAGTTACCTCAGCACTAGGAATTATAGAGGTTCAATTGTTGTTCATTCTTCAGCGATGACTTGAGCATGAGTTGGATTTAGATGAGGCAGAGTTGCACAAAGATGGTGGCCTCACTCTCTTTCCAGAGTTATCAAAGTCCAGTGGCAAGACAAAAGTCAGGACAGCTGGTGATGGCCCAAGATGCAGTGGACAACCTTGGTTTCTTTGAAGTCTGACCAAGCTCTAAGTGCTTCACAGCACCTGCTTTAGTTGCCATCATGGCCATTAGGATAAATTGTTCTCTTGCATCCATTCTGCTGGGGGAAGTCTTCACGTACTTGGAGTAGACATCTTCTGAAGTCACTGAGGATTTGAGACCTGTCAGTTACCCTCAGCCTATTTTAGTCTGTTTGCTGAGATGGTTTTACCAGGACATGGCCACTGCACATGCTACAGTTTCTTGCAACCACAGGTGAGAGCTGGGTGGCATATGGACACCAAAGGTGGCTGAACAGCTCTAAAAAGAGCTCAACAAATCCTCACATCAGAGATTCCAGCCCTCCCTGCACACCCCTGTAGAGGTTCTACAGAATTGCAGTGATAAGTGTATCCTCATCTGAATTTTCCAGATTTGTTATTGGACCATGGAGGCTTCAGGTTAGAAACCAGTTTGAGACCAGGAATTGAAGGGAGTACTTAAGGAAAACAGACAACCACCTTGTGAAGAAATATTACAGGTTCTTGAGTAACTGGTTTTTCCTATTAAAACATTCTATTCATTTCTTGATCTGGAACCTACTCAGAAGGCAAATAGAAGTGATAATTCTTCTTTTATTAGAGGAATCAACCATTTTGCATTCTGCTATATATCATCTTAGTCTATTTTACTGTGAACAGAATGTGTTCCCACTATGACAAAAGCCACCTTTCTCAGTAATATTTAATTGAAGTCTGTGTTGATATCCCATCAATCCTTTAGATTCCTACTTTTTTTTTCCTGACTAAAATTCTTACTAGAGAACCAATGGTATTTATATAAGAAAACTGTATTTTTCTTCTGTAATCTATGCTTGTCACATTTAAGAGGACCAACTTTGCCAAAGTATGACTTTTTCTGTTAATGAAAAAAAAATGTGACCAATGGGGGGGAGGGATAAGTAAATTGTAACCAGCGATATTAGAAAATAGATTCTGAAGATATAAATAAATAAGCTGGAAACAAAAGGATGTTTTATACACTGGACTTTGGGAGGAGAAATCTTTCAGGAATAGATGTTTACACTTTAGCTATAGCTCTCCCACACACTTTTCAGGGGTAAGGGGAGGCAGTAAGGGAGCTTCTAGCTGATAGATGATCACTGGTCTCCTTGGTGTGCCCTTAAGCTACTGATTATATTGTTGTTTTGAATGGCTTTTATGTTGTATTTTCATGGAAATAAATTAATATATTAATTTCCACCTTTATAGGACAATGTGTAGAATTTACTGATATTGTTAATTGACTGTTTGGTTAAAATCCTTTGAAAAAGGCTATTAGCTGGAGGCAGTTCTGGCATAAAAATTCACTGATCAAAATAAGTTGAAATGAGAAGAGCCTTCTTTAATTTGCTGGGAATAATTCAAAGTCTCCCCATCAGTGTGATATGAGAAGTGGTTTAAGACACTGGTGATAAACTCATAGAAAGAGTTAGTGCCCTAGAATATATGTAAGCATCCCTGAGGGCTGCATATTGACTTAGGAAACTATATATTGACATTATCTTTGTTTTTATATATTTTATTAAACATTTCCCGGTTCATTTTAATCTTGTTCAGGTACCATACATGCCATAATCTTATTTTTGACGCCTCTGGACCAATAGCTATCATGACAGAAATACATAAATGGAAAGAGATGGACTAATCACATAGCAAGAACAAGGGAAAGCCTATATGGTCCATTAGAATTATACAATGTCAGCAGAACATGAGGAAGATTCTCAGCACAGTGGATGGACATGGCAAATTTATGGGTGGACATAAAAGGTACTTACAGTGGGTGGGGGACCATGGATAGGTTTCAGTCTTCACCATTGGAGGGAATTAATGACATTGATGAGCTCGTAGAATTTAGGCAGCTATGAGGCACAGTGGATAGAGCACAATGGACTTGTAATCAGAAAGACCTAAATTCAAATTCGGTCTCAACAACTTACTGGCTGTGTGACCTTGGACAAGTCACTTAACCTTTCAGCCTGGGTTAACTCATCTATAAAATATAAAATGGAAATTATAATACTACTTATCTATCTTTCAAGGTTCTGATGATAATAAAATGAAATAATAGTTGCAAAATGCTTTTCAAACCTTAATCAGTGGTATATTGGAATTGGCTCTAACCAATTTAAAATTTTCATTGTGGAGGGCAGCTAGGTGGCTCAGTGGATTGAGACCCAGGCCTAGAGATCAGAGGTCCTGGGTTCAAATTTGGACTCAGACTCTTCTAGCTGTGTTAACACTGGCTAAGTCATTTAACCCTCATTACTGCTCTAAGAATGAGCATTTACATCTTGGATAGCAACAAATGCTAAGAAAACAGGGGGTTGATTAATTGTTTGTTGATGGTCTATATTTTTAAGAGTGATGCTTAAAATGCAGATTAAACTTAATCAGGTTAAACTTTAAAATGTATCCTGGCTACAGTTTGGTTTTTTTTCCCCCCTTAAGCCATCTGGTTGTTAAACTTATCAACACATCCCTGTTTAAAGTGCTCTATAAATGCTACCTAGTAATTATTATCACAGATAGATCCCTTGGAGTCCTAACTATTTCAAAATTATTTCAATATTTTAAAGATCTTCCAAGCGACTGATACATCACAAGACAGTGATATTATTTTGTTTTTTTAATCATTTATTGTAGCTGATAAAATTTATCTGGTGACAACCCTCTAAAGATAAGCCTTTCTAAACTTACCTTAGCCAAGTCCGACACCATATCTTATTGAGTCATTACCTGAAGCCTTTCTACCTTGAGAGAACTTGTTACTATTTAGGTTCTGCTGCTTTACCTTTTGACTAAACATTTTTTTAAAAAGCATTAAATACTCACACTATGCTAAACACTAGTGGTATAAATGTAAAGACAGAGGAAATCCTTGTCCTCAAAAAGGTAAAATGCTTATGAGTGAGACAGCATGCAGGAGAGTGATGGCAAGAAATGAGTATTTTGATTTCAGAAAGATACAGGTGGTGAGTGGATCTATAGTCAGACAAGGTTGCCACATTTTTTCCAGTAGCAGTGATGGTTTGATTATGGTTGCAGAATTACGAAGTGAGATTGTGGGAAACATCAGGACAATAAATGAAACCTATTTGGGACTACCTAACTATAGTGTGCTATCTCCCAAGGTGGTTGTGACAAAAGAATGAGACAGTATTTGTAAAGTGCATTTCTAACTTTATCCAGTGATGTGCTGGAGCTGGCTCTAACCAATTAAAATTTTTCAATGTGAGCATTTACATCTCTGAAATCAGTAAATGCTAATAAAAAGAATATTGATTTATTGTTTTGTTGATTGTTTAGATTTTTTTTTGAATGATGGATAAAATGTTAACTTAAAAATATGTCCTATCTACATTTTTTCTTCAGAAATCTGGTTGTTTAACATTTAACAGAACACCTTGAAATACCTATCTAGGATGTGGATATTGGGGGACACCTTGGAAAAATGTACTTAAAATAACCTACAGGGTCCAAGAGTGATTGTTGAAAAGACATTCCTTGGAAACATTGGAGCATGATTTTGGTAGAGGTTTCAAAATTCAAGAGAAATAATCTTTTAAAAGCACTTGGTCTTTGGGTAATATGATATGGATTGATAATTATGTTGGAGTTAAAATCATTATGTTTGAAAATATTGAAGCAGTACCCATATGGTGCTTCCTAAGTTTACAAAATGCCTGCATTGGTGGTAGAAGTTTTTCATGTTGTATTCTCTGTGCCAGTGAAATCTTAGGTCCAGCCTTTATTAGTGTCTTATGTGAAAACATACCCTCTGTTACAAATAACATTAAATCACTAACATTTCCTTCAGATTCTCATCTTTTTTTTAACTACTACTTTCTGTTTTAGAATCAATACTAAATATCTCTTCAGAGCAGTAAGGGCTAGTCATGTAGGCTTGAGTGACTTGCCCAGGGTCACACATCTAGGGAGGTGTATGAGGTCAAATTAAAACCCAGGACCTTCTATTTCTAGGCTCAGCTCTTTATATACTGAGCCAGCTAGCTGCCCCTGAATTTCTAATTCTTAATGGATTAGAAAAGATAGGGAAGACGGGTTAAATATTTCAAGTATAGCAAATGTTCTTTGGAAGACAGGTTAAATATTTCAGTTAAGGCAGTAGTTGGGTTTTTTTTTTTTAGATTTGAATCAAAAAATTTTATATAACTAATTTAAAATGTTTTTCCATTGTTACATGATTCATGTCCCCCCTCACCCCCCCCCCATAGCCAATTCTGCTAGGTTTTACATGTGTCATTGATCAAGACCTATTTCCATATTATTGATATTTGTACTTGGGTGATCGTTTAGTCTACATCCTGAATCATATCCCCATCAAACCATGTGATCAAGCAATTGTTTTTCTTCTGTGTTTCTACTCCCACTGTTCTTTCTCTGGATGTGGATAGGGTTAAGCGCTTGCCTATTTAAATCTCAGATCAAATTCCCCTATCTTCCAAGCTGTTATTATCCACATTTATCTCATTTCTTATGAACATCTGTAGCACCAAGAGTGTGCATAATATAATTTGCCACTTAATTATATCCCATTTTACTATTATTTCACATATATATTAAACTTATTACCCAAGATATTCCAAATTCTTAAGATCAGGAACCTTGCCTTATTCTTATTTCTATTTTCCCCAAAACAACTTATCCAATGTTTGCTGTTGTACATTTGTGTCCAACTTTTAGTGACCCCATTTGGTATCCTAGAATGGTTTACCATTTTTTTCTCCAATTCTTTTTATGTTTGAAGAAACTGAGACAAAACAGTTAAGTGACTTGCAAAGGGTCACAGAGCTAATGAATATCTGAATCTAAATTTTATCTCTGATCTTTCTGACTCCAGACTGGTTGCTCTATCTACTGAATCACCTATCTGCCCTTGTCTAATGTGAGTACTCAATAAATATTAGAGTGTTAGCTCTAGATCTAGGATCTCAGCTGACCTACTGTTTTTATAATGTCAGAGCTGAAAAGGATCCCAAATTCTGATTTAAAGCAAATAAATTACATTTTAATAAGAATTTAAAAAATAAATTTCCCTTAGAAAGCTGTCTTGATTTTTAACACAGGAAAATAGGATGACTAACACAGAATCATGCTGGAGGCTATTTAACCCAAACTCATGCTGACCAAGGATCTCCAATAGAACATTTGAAGTAGGAAAAGCCACAACCTCCAGAAGAAGCCTTTTGTAGCCATCTCTATATCAAACCTAAACTTGTCACTTTGTAATGGCCTTCCCTGACTCAGAATATGCCCAAATAATGGCTCTATAAATCTCAGATGCCAGTTCACCCTATTACCTAGAAATTTACCTTGCTGCCTGGTATATTCTACAGAATTATACCTGAGATTTCCATGTCATGTGACCAGCAACCTGGATTGATTGCTTTTCTCTAAACCACTTCAACTCTAACTCTTCCCCAAAGAAGGGATTATATACCAGAGAGAATTTCCACCTAAATCCACAAGAGAAAGAAGTGAACCCCCAAAAGTAAAATACTAATTGGCATCCAAGAACCTTAATTCTTAGTTCATTTAGGGATCTTTTAACAAGGCATCCTTTGTTGCAGACTATTGGAACATTCCACTGTCCTCTTCCCAATCTGATCTGTCCTGCCATGTGAAAATGAAGCAGAAGAGAAATTAAGCAGGCTGCCTTTTAATGGGCCAAGTTCTAGGTTAGGAACCTTGCAAAACCTCAGAAGACTGCCTAGAACCCCACCAATTCCTTTACTTAGAGAACTTAGAACTCTCCATGCAAAATTTCAAAATTCAATTAGCAGATTTTTTAAATAGAGAATTTCTTTTAAAGCATGAAAGAGATGAACAGATTATAAAGCAAAAAGTATAATATAAAAAGAAACAAAAGGCAACAATTTTTTAAATGAAATCATTCTATACTAGCACAAGTGTGATTTTGAAAACAGGATGGACAGAGATAATTTTAGGGACTTAAGGGCTCCCAAAAGATCACACACTTTAAAAAAAATGAAATTCCTAAATACTAAAATGTAAGCAATATTCAAGAAAATTGCCCAGGACTTTGGAAAACCGACAAACATCAATGTAGAGAATGCACAAGAATACCATTAGAAAGACAAAAGCCAACAAAAACACATTTCAAACTCCAAGGTATGTAATTGTGAAACAACAATTTGAGTGGAAAAATTTGTGAGCAGCCAGGAAGCATGCATATTCCTTCAAATATTAAGCAATGTATGGCACAAGATTCTTTCTTAAATGGTGTGAAATTGCAGGAAGGAGTAGAATAGTGTAACATAAATGTAATGGTACTCTAGCTGCAACCCAAAACAACATGTCCAGAAAACATAGCCTAATCATTCATCAAAAAAGGAGAGATGTGTGTGGTACACTTTGGCCAGACCCTGCAGCAACCACTTCTAAGATTCCACAGGGATATACAGCTAAGTACCCAGAGGGCAATGAGTGCAGTAAGAATTTAACTAGAAGCGATCAGGAAAATGAAGTGGCAAAATAGAGAAGTACAAATCAATCCTCTGACACTTGCAACTATGTGACCCTGGGAATGTCAACTTCCCTCAGCCTCAGTTTTTTCATCTGTAAACTCATAATAATAGTAATACTATCCTCATTGAGCTTTTATTCTCCCACAACCTGACCTGGGTTTTATTTTTAGCGATCTATGAAGGTAATGAGATACAATTAAAAACAACAACAACAAAAAACAACCTTACCTTCTGTTTCAGAAGCAATGTGAATTGGCAGAAGAAGCAGTAAAGGCTAGGCAATTGGGGTTGTGACTCACCCAGGATCACACAGCTAGAAAATTTCTGAGACCAGATTTGAACCTAGGAACTCCCGTCCTGTCCTGACTCTCAATCCACTGAGCCACTTAGCTGCTCCCATAAGATATAATTTTTAAAACTAGGTTTTTGAGTCAAGGAACCTCAGGTCCCCTCCTGGCATTGACACTAATTAGCTATGGGACCACAGGCAAATCAGTCAGTTAGGTCAATTAGCATTTATTAAATGCCTTCTACATGTCTGATACTGTGCTAAGAGCCACAGATAAAATGAAAGGCCAAAAAAAAATGTCCTTGTCAAAAAGCTCTTGTTCTAATGGAAGAGATAAAATGCAAACAACAATTTATGAACAAGCTATAAGCAGAAAATAATAGTGGGAAAGCAAAAAGGGCACAGAATGGCATTTCTGAGGAAAGGATTCCAGAGGCCAAGTAGGCCAACCCATACCTGGATGAAAATTCTTTCACACCTCCCAATATATCCAAGACATCATCTAATTTCTGCCTAAAGACCTCTGAGGAGAAAGAGCCAATCACCTTTGAGCCCATCTCACTTTTGAATAGCTCTAATGGTTAGAAAGTTTTTCTTGCTGTCAAACCTAAAATTTCCTTTTTGTAACTTCAATTTATTACTCCTAATCCTGCTCTCTTGAAAGGCCAAGCTGAACAATTCTAATTTCTGTTCAACAGATTGTTGCCTATTTTCAGTCTTGCCTAACTCTGGGGTTTTGTTGGCAAAGACATTGTAGTGGTTTGCTATTTCCTTCTCCAGATCATTTTATAGAATTAAGTGGCTTACCCAGGATTACACAGCTAATAAGTATCCAATAATGGATTCAAATTCAGAATGATGAGTTTTCCAACTTCAGGCCTGGCACTCTTTTATCCACTGTGCCAGTTAACAAACATGACATCCCTTTAAAATTTTGAAGATAGCTATTCTGCTTCTCTTCCCCTTGGATGTCCCAACAATCTTCCTGAAATTTTCTTTTAATACTTGATCATATGTCTGCTTTTGACTCTTTATGTGAGAAAATATATAAATGCTAGAAAAAGAAAACAATCATCAGGAGATTCCAACAGGAATGGTTTAAAATGGAGAAGACTAAGAACTAACTTGTTCTCTGAATTTGATCTCTGGAAAATTGTTTGGGAAATTATAGAGTTTCAACTGGTTTATTTTCTTATGCCTGGCCATCATGAAATTGATTTTTCTTTCAGCCTAGTTTCTGCAACTCTGGAACCAAGATACACAAACTGAGGGGACTATCAATAAGGAATGGGATGGTGATATGAAAGACAAAGTAGAATCTGTATTGTTGGGATTTTTACTATTTGGGCATGGGTTTGTTAGGGATTACATGCTAGCATTGCCACCCCCTCTTTTCTTCTTGGCCTTTGTGGTGTGGATAACAACTGTAATTCTGGGTATCATTATTAATAGGGCATGGGGCATCACAGAAACCACCAAAGCAGCCTATTGGGAGGTGTTGAGATCCTGAGAGGGAGGGAAATAAGTGAGGGTCTGTTTTTTTAAATAGAGTTAATGTTAGGGAATATCAGAATGACTTTCTCTTTGGGATATGTATGTAAAATTTTAGTATTAGGATAGGGTTAAGATCTTAAGCCTTGGGTATTGGGGGAGAATTCTTCACTGTAAAATAAATAGAACAAAAGTTAAAGAGATAGAGGCATGAAGGAAGAGAGAATTTTCATGCATGCAAGACAGAAAGCTGGGGACATCATCTGTCAATCAAGGTGAACATTCCATTTGGAATATTCCCAGGAAAAAACAGTTGGATCCTGGCCAGCAGATGAACTGGGTCATCCATCAGAAGCCTTGGCTTCTGACCAAGGGAGAGACTGGTGTCTTCTGACCTAGGCTGAGGCTTTGTTGTGGTTGATGTTGGTGACTGACCATTATATACTGGTCTGATTAGAAGACAGAAGAAAATCAATTGTCCTTCAAACAGCTGTGACAGGACTGATATTTCCCAAAATCCTCCTAATCCTCATTATAGACTAGGGATAACCCCATCCCTCTTACCTCATCTTCCATCCTTGTCCTGTTGTTCCCAATAAACCCCCTTAGTCAAGAAAGGAAGAGAAAAGAGAATTTTCCTCATAAATCTCATAGTCCACTCAGGGAAGGAGGAGGGAGGGCAAAGCTAAAGGCTTCAGAAGAGGGTGGTAAAGGGTGGTATTGAGGGAGGAAGAGGGTAGGAAAAGTATTAATTAGCCATCTAGATAATTGATAGACACCCTCAAGTATTCCCCTAGTATATCTCTCTATTACAACTAGGCACCTTGAGGTTTCCCCTAGTAGTAGTATCTCCCTATTACAACTAGGCACCCTGAGGTTTCCCCTACTACTCTCTAGTCAGTCAGAGTATCTCATTTATTACAATTAGAAATATCTCCACAGTATCCTTTTTATTACAACTGATGCACCAGCATCTATTTATTACAATACTAATTATCTCAGAACGATCTTATTGGAACTTAATCTTAAGCATCATGAAGATCTTTAGTGCTCAGTGATTGGTGGAAAAATGAATTTTTGCAAAGGAATTTGACCCTAAGAAGAAACTAGTATCAGTCATGGCTAACTAGGACAAAGAGGATGGGGGAAGAAAAAGATGAGGATGAATGGGACTGAAAGCCTAGAAAAATTTTCTAGTTGTGAAAATACATGAAAGGCCAGGTATGTAGCCAGGCAGGGGAAGGACATCAGACCCTGCTCTCAATTTACTTTTAGTTTTAGTTTTTTAAATAAAAATCCTTACCTTCCATCTTAGAATCAATTGGTTCCAAGACAGAAGAGCAGTAAGGGCTAGGCAATGGTGGTTAAATGACTTGCCCAGAGTCACACAGCTAAGAAATGTCTGAAAAAAGATTTAAACATACGATCCCATCTCATGACCTATCGATCCACTGAGCCATCTAGCTGTCCCTCTGTTTATTTTCATTCCCAAGTCATTTCCCCTTCTCTCATTTTTCATTGGGAACTAACTGAGAAATTAGATAACTCTAAACCCAAAAATTCTTTGATGTTTGCATCTAAATTTGCATTGAGTTTAGCATGTAAAATTAAATATTATGTTATGTGAAACTTATGAAGCAAAGTCAGACAAATTCTTGCATAAGATGCTGTTCGTAATGACAAGAAGACAAGTCAATAATGACATATATATATATATATACACACACACACACACACACACACACACACACACACACACACACACATGCAGAAGCAAACCAGCATATTCTTGTGACATTACACAGATAAAGAATATTGAAAAATCTGATAGAGTTACATATGGTTGAGGATTACCTGAGTGCAAATTGTGGAAGGTCATAGGGATGGGAAAAGGGGAGGTGGGGAGGTGCTGTGACAAGGTGATGGGATCTAAGGTAGCTGCTAGCAAAAACTGAAGGGACTGATCATGGGCTCAAAACTGAGTAGAAAAGAAAATGAAGACAAAATGGGATTCACAGACAGGAAGAACTATGAAAGGGTGGAATAATGGAGGTTTTGTTCACAAGAGCAAGACAAGTAGAAAGATTGAAACTTGTAGACAGAAAGTAAAATTTCAGAGTTCAGAGCCTTAAAGGTATGAGTTTTAGTTATTGTAAACCTCAAAATTTCTCAGACTTATGAATGTTAGGGGTTTCCCCCATTGGGGAATCTTCTACTTAAAAAAATTCCCTAGCAGATGGTGAGAACTCTACTTGAGTGTGGGGGCTCCTAGCTATGGGAGTGTCCCTGCTCCACCCTACTTAAGACTGCTTTAGGACAGAAACTGCTTGCTAAACAATGAAAGTACTTTGATCCATGCTTATGGAAGGGACAGGAAGTTCTTTGAGTCATGACTGTTTTAGAATTGATACAATGGGATACTAAGTACCTATAAAGGTGGGGCAACTTGTAAACTACTTAAACCTAAAAGGGTGATAACTTATTCAGAGGTTTTTTCTTAATGAAATTTGTCGACACAGCAGCATTTTTTCCTGACTTACTAAAGAGATTAAAACTACTCAGCTGTGAATTCAAAATGGGCAGTCCTTTAGAAACATCTACAGTGATTGGTAGATGTAAGGACTTAGGGGAGGTGACAGAGGAGATTTTGCCCTTAAAAATAAGAGCTCAGAGAAGAGCATGAAGGATCTGAATCTCAATTTCTGACTCTCATTCTGAAGGATAGCTCCTTGAGGAGCTCCTCTGAGGGGCTTTGTCCCTCTGGGGTAGGAGCTCTGGAGGCTCTTGAGAGAGGCCCTTTAAAACAATCTCTGGCTGGAAGACTCTTTGAGGAAGGATGCTGGCCTAGTGTCACTAGTATCCTTGTTTAGTCAGACCTTGTGGTGAGTGTTAAAAAAAACTGATTTCTCTTTTAAGACTCAGGTCTAGGCCATATTGGCTTGAGGCCCTTCATACTTATTCCTTTCTTACTCTCTCTCTCTCTTTCTTTGATTACTCATTGTATTGTTAATTAAAATCTCTATAATACCCAATTGACTTGGGTATTTGAATAATTGGGAATGTTTCCCTGGCGACCACCTGATATATGATTTTAAACCCAAGACACTGTAGTGAAACATATTACTGCAGTCAAATTTACTCACCCTCTCTTATATCTATCACAATTTATATCTTCCACTATTTTAATCACTACAGTTTAACACCTCAACCATTTTAAATCTCACAGTTTATGGCGACCTTACAAAGTTGGTGAGAAACCCTCAAAAGACTTCTGTGAAATCTCTTTCCTTTATCTCTTTGCCTTATTACTTGTCTATCAATCAGTTTTGTTTTCTGTTTTAACTTGACTTCAATTTACAGCTGCAAGAACAGGTGAGTAAAAAACCTTTTTGATTCTCCTTAAATTAAGCTGTTTTAGATCTTAGCAACAGGGCCCTAAGGTCCTGGCTAGCAATTGCCTAAATTAGGATTAGAAAAACCTAGGAAAACTTTTTGGCCTTGCCCTGCTTCCCACGTTTTTACTTTGGAAATATGGAGTCACAGACAGTTCAGACACAGACAGTTCAGAACTTAGTTAACAACTGAAGTTTCAGTAAATACTTTGTTCTTTTCTTAGAACTAGCATTGGTCTGCAGCTTACTTAGCAGCTGGCTCATCAGCCCCATGACCAATCTTATAAATACAGAATTCCTTGTGTCTCTGAAAGGGCTCATCACATGGAACTTATGGCAAAATCTAATCAACATACTACTTTTCCTTGAGTTTTTGATTGTTGTAATTTTAATATTGTATTTCCTTGAAAAACTCAATTCTCAGTCAAACCAACTAATTGCTCCCTCTCATATTCAACAAATGGAAAAACTAAATACTAGACAGGACCTTATAGAGGAAGGTCAGGGAGAGATTGTAACTTTTATAAGAAGCATTAACAGAGAGTTAAGAACAATATCAGAATCTCTGTCCCACCCTGCTATGGACAATAACCCTCTTAACGAACCCACCCCTCCCCCTGCCCCCTTGGCCTCAGAAAACTCTAACTCTAATCAATCAACTCTGAATTCACACCCTACTGGTGCTTCTGATCTTAATCCCTCTACTTTACACCTTACTGATTCTTCCAATCCAAACACCTCTGTATCCTTTCACACTTCTTCCTTGGCTCCTCCTTCTCATCCTACACAATCTACTTTAAGTTCACATTCCAACCTAAATTCACATCCTACCTCTGAATTTTCTGGCACAATGGGACAACAACAAATCCTTCCTTTTAATGTGCCCAACTCTTCTATTTCTCAGACTTACCCAATTGAATATGGAGCAAGAAGCCTAGATACAGGTGTACCAAATAATTTGGATAGCTTATTTCCTTTAAGGGAAGTACCCACTTTTAATAAAAATGGAAACTTAATATCTGTAAGGCATCATACACCTTTTACCCCTGAGGATTTAAAAAAATTGAAGGAAGATATGCCATCATTTTAAATCTCACATTATGTATGACAGTGAGAGATAAGGTCTAATTGTACCAGTGTGGAGCTAAAATGGTGTGGATAGATAAATTATCTGAGATGAGACATTTGAGCAAAAGTAAGATAGAGAAATTCTCATTAGTAATATGAAGTCCCCAAAGATGATGCCAAAGGACAGGGGGGAAATGAATCCATCCCCACTAGTTACCACCTCCCTCCCTTCTGGTCCTAAACTCCTTAAAAGAGTCACCTACAATTTCTTTCTCCACTTCCTTTGCTCATATGCTCTTCTTAACTCTCTATAGTCTGACTTTTGACATCATTCAACTGAATGCTCTTTCCAAAGCAGCTACCAATGATGTCTTAATTGCCAAGTCTAATGACCTTTTCCTCAATACCCATTCTTCTTCATTTCTCTATTGTCTTTGATACAGTTTGTTATGGGGGGCCATGTGTACCCCTGGGGTTTCCCTCTTTCTTCTGGGCGCCAAAATGCTATGGGCAGGAAGGATACCCCTGGGGTTTGGGAAGGATACCTTTTGCAAGAATGCAAGACTCCAGAACTTAGCTTAAAAACAAAAAAGAGATTTATTAATTTAGAAAGTAATGTTGAGAGTGGCCAGGAGGATAGCAAGGTGGAACAGCAAGATGGGGAGCAGTTCCTTGGGAAGACAGCATGAAAGGAAAGGCTGTTCCCCCATGGGGACAGCATGGATGGAAAGGCTGTCCCCCCAGACACATCAGTTCTGGGGTTTATATATTCTTTAGATGCTATGTCCTGGTGTGGATGTGACCTAGAGTATTAGTCCCTCAGGCATTTGGTGGGGTGAGATGGTCATCTGACTGGGGCCTGCCTGGAGACATAAAGATTCATTTCTTTGTCCATCTTAAATCTAGAGGACAAAAGAGGATAAACATCTCAGGACTCTAGGTGGGGTCATTGGGTGTTTCTAGGTTAAGAGTCACAAGAATGCAAAGGCAAGGGAGTTTCCCTGGTAATAGTTCCCCCTGGGTTTCTTGGGGGTACAGTGCCCATGTCAAGTTGATTACCCTCTTTCTCTTGATGCTCTATTCTCTCTAGATGTTTTCTTTCTTTCTTTCTTTCCTTCTTTCTTTCTTTCCTTCTTTCTTTCTTTCCTTCTTTCTTCCTTCCTTCCTTCCTTCCTTCCTTTCTTTCTTTCTTTCTTTCTTTCTTTCTTTCTTTCTTTCTTTCTTTCTTTCTTTCTTTCTTTCTTTCTTTCTTTCTTTCTTTCTTTCTTTCTTTCTTTCTTTCTTTCTTTCTTTCTTTCTTTCTTTCTTTCTTTCTTTCTTTCTTTCTTTCTTTCTTTCTTTCTTTCTTTCTTTCTTTCTTTCTTTCTTCCTCCCTCCTTCTCTCTCTCTCTCTCTCTTAAACCTTTACTATGTCTTAGAATTAATATTAAGTATTGGTTCCAAGGCAGAAGAGTGGTAAGGGTTAAGCAAATAAGGTTGTGAATTGCCTACAGTCATACAGTTAGGAAGTATCTGAGGCCACATTTGAACCCAGAACCTTCTGTCTCCAGGCTTGGCTTTCTACCACAGAGGCACCTGGCTAGCCTCTCTCTAGGTTTTCATGACATTATATTCTCCTCACTCTCTTCCTACCTGTTTGACAGCTCCTCTGGATCTTCATTTACATAATATCCTCTAAGGCTCTGTCATAGTGTTAAGGTCTGGGATTTCACCCATCACCAAGGAAGAACCGTGGACAATGCAAACAGGCAGAGAAAGGCCATTTATTGAACTGATACGTGCATCAGTGGGAACCCTTGCCATCAGAGTTCCAAGCTGCTTCTGAGAGGCTGGGCCTTAAGTACTCTCCAGCATATATGCCCCCCCCCCCCTTCCAGCCCCTTATCTGCTACATATGATTCTTGGAATATTGCCAGCATGTTTGGCTCCCCTCAGCCCTTATCGGTTACATACCATTCTTGGGACCTTGACAATTTTATATTATTGAGGTCTTCCTGGCCTTTATCTGGTACCTACTGCAGCTGCATGTTTATTGGGGTCTTCCTAACTTCCAAGGCTAGCCAGCTTGTTAAGGCTTTCCTGTATTTTCAAGGCTGGTCATTTTGGCCTCCCTCATTCCCAACTTCTTTTTCTTTTAGGGGGCAGAGGGAAGGCCTGCCCACTGGGGCAGCTCATGGCTCTTGGTAGTGGCTAGGGGATGGTATTGTTGTCGAAGAGCCAAACCCTGGATGGCATCCAGCCGGTCTTTCATGAACTGAACAAGGTGGTTAAAAACGCAGGGGCCAAATGTCAAGAGTAGGGTTAAGATTATGAGGGGTCCTATAAGGGACGTGACTAGGGAGAAGAATTGAAAAGGTGGGCGCACCAGGGGCCGGCAGTTTCCCTCTCCTTCCGTCAGAGCTTCTAGACCTTCTCGTAGCTTGCCCAGGGAGTCCCTAATAATCCCTGAGTGGTTAACATAGAAGCAGCACTCCTCACCCAAGGCTGCACAGAGGCCCCCTCCTTAGGGAAGAGGAGGTCCTGCTTGGCATAGTAGGTCACTTGGGGTACTATTGTGAGGCAGTGAGGGAGCTGGGGGAGACACAGGGCTGTAGGCCAGAAGTGGGGCACAGCCAGTGCGCTCCTGTGGGGGGGATAAGGTATTTCCCAGTTGAGGGATACTCTGTGACAAGGGAGGGGGAAACCAAGAGGCGGGGGAGAAAGTGAAGTAAGTGGGTCATGTATTCCTTTTGCTAGCTGTCTCCCCACTGCTTCTGGTGAGTCCTGCTATATAGCAGGCCCAGCCATCCATAGGGGAACCACACAGCCTCCCAGAGGGCCAGAATCTCAGGCCCCACCTGGTTCAGTGCCCCCTGCCATCCCCTCCCCTCCCCTCTCCAAATATCTAAGGGAAAAATGGCGAAGGTCCAGATCTTCTGTAGTTTCTTCAGTGCTGAGCATGGGTGTAGAGCTGTCCCTACCTATGTGTAGGAGAGAGAGGGAGGAGTATAAGAGGGGGAGGGAAGGCTGCAGACAGTGTCTTTAGGGGCGCGTCCTCAGTGAATTCCAGAGTCCCATGTCGGTGGAGAACTGCCTGGAGATCCGAAGGGTGTCCAGCCACTGCTTCCCTCGATTGGCAGATGGGTCACAAGGGGAGGTCAGCTTCTAAGATAGAAGGGTACTGGGGCAAATAGCAGATAGGAACAGGACATTAATACAATAGCAATGAACATTAAACATTTGCATTTGGGTATCTTAACCAACAGACTTCATCCTCAGAAATCATCTTCTGACAGGAACAGATCCCTTCCTGAGTTGTTTGCAGAGCTGGTAGGTGATGTTTCTGTTAAAGAATATCCCATTGCAAAGTACACATTAACTATAACATCTATAAACACTGGAGTAACAATATCTTACAGATGTATTTCCTTACCCCAGAAGCTGGGGAAACCAAGAAGGCTGTGTGCTATATTCCCAAGCTCAAGAACCAAACCTCAACTGTGGTAAATTAAGGCTACAAATACAAGCCATCTAGGAATAAACTCCACTTATTTCTCAAAGCATGTTCCTAACAATTTGAGAATTCCCAATTATTAGGGTTGTTTGAGGAAATGGAAACTTTAATATCACAATTTGCATTATGTGCTGATCATGGGAATTTTGTCACGAAGGAAGAAGGCCCTGAAAGGGAAATATCTCCAAGTCACAAAAGACATACCAAGCAAGGCTGTCACTTGCCACTGTTGTTCCACTCGAGGATGGTCAGGAAAATTCAGTCCAAAGTGAGCCTTGGGCTGCCTTCTCTCTAACCATCCTAGGACTTTTTCTCTCCTTAGAGCACTTGCCACTGGGTCCCAGAAGCCTTCTTTTTCCTTAAAAGACAAGTTTTCCCCCATTTCAGCTGAGAGAAATTTTGCTTATCAGCAATCCAGGAACAAATCTCCATACCCCCAAACAAGCCTTTAATATCCCTACAAGGCTGATCACTCCATTATTTTCATGTATTTACACATCAGGTGTAGTCACATGAGTGCTGAATTAAGTAGTTCCCTATAAATCAGGGCTGTATCACCTCCTGGACCTAGGCCATCTGAAAGACTAAGACAAGGTCATGCAGGAATCACTTCAGGGTAACTGTCCAGAGAAATGAAAGAATCATGTGTGAGTTTCCCACATACATCACTTTATATATTATCCCTAAGTTAAAGAGCCAATTGTGAGAGCAGAACATTCATCTGTTCCCTTTCACCCTCTCTCTCCCTTTCTGTTCCTTCAAAACCCTCTGCTTAAAAGCAGAACACACCGTCCATCCTTCCTTTACAAACCCACATACTAAAGCTTTATGGACTCTAAATCAAAGTCCCCTTCTACCAAATCCAAACCCAACATACCTCCCCACTTTCTCTAACATGCTTTTACCATCATAAGTCAAACAACCAGCCCCCTGGTAGCACTTCAACTGCTAATCGGTAACCCAAAAGAATTCTGATTTAAAAGATGACATCATTGAACAGTCTTTAGCATAGAGCTCAACCATAAATTTCAGTTCATAGCACAAATTGGTAGACTGAGGTAACAAAATATATGCTAGAGTCAGGTTTACAATAAGGTTTTGTTTACATCCAAATAATACTTAAACACATTTTAGCAGCCATTCACATAATAATCATAAATTTCTGAGCAAGCATTTTCACATATATGCCATTTTTAATACCCTACCCATTCTTTGGCCATTACCACAAGTATATTTATACAGATCAAAATGTAATCAAAATATCAGCCAACAATCCCAGAACTCATATGAGGTAACTTTATCAATTAAATATTACTGAACTCATTTTATCATTCTGGACCTGGAATGTTTGTAGTGAGATTCCACAGCTGCAAACAAGCTTTTTTTGCTCAGCCAGGGCTGGCAATATTTGCTTGCTTGAGCACCTTAAAACCTCCATTCCTACAATTAAAACATACTCATCTTTAAGTTCTATCACACAGCGGTTGTTAACTCTTCGAAGCCCCTATGTCAGTTCATAATGTTATAAGCACTTCTTTCTCCTTCCTGGGTTTAAGGAAGGGGTTAATAGCTTCTGAGCAATTTTATCCCAAGGTTGCTAGCCTTGACTTAGATTTTATTACTTAGCAACCCTGGCCCATCCGTCTTTAACCAGTGACTAGCTTACTGCAATTTAAAATTTTGAATTTATCAAACCTCTTTCATAATAATTTACTCTCAGTGAACTTTTAGTTTGAACTCCACAACTTCCAAATAACTTTGACTAAGTTCTTTAGCAATGTTTCAGTGTGTAACCAAACTGAAGTACAAAGCATTTAGATCCTCCATTTTAGTTTTCTTTTAGCTCAAAATATTGCTACATACTTGATTAAATTCCAATTTATAATTTGTTGTATCATAATATCAACTAATATCTCTATTCATTACTCTCATTGAAATGGAGCACTTCATAAAATGAATCCAGACACCCCAAAATCCAATTATTAACTTATCTAGCTAGGTTATAAGATATGAAGTTATTTCCTTTCACATGTACTTAATCACCTTTCCCTAGTTAGCTACATGTTACCTGGCGTTCCAGCCTGACCTCTCGGATATATCTGGAGCTAGACTGTATTTAATCCTCATGAAAAGCCCTCTCGATTACAGGGCTGGTTGAATTTATCTTGTTAAGGGCATACAGGTTGTATGTCATATACTCTTAACCTATTTAGGTGGAAAACTTAATCCTCTTCATAATATAATGCATACATATTTAGCATTCACTCAGCATTACTAATTTCCAGCATTTGGCATCTGAATACATATATGTTCATTTCTAGATTACAAATTCCTTCCTTTGTATTTTGCACATTTAAAAACAATTCATATAACCTTGATCATTTAAAAATTTCCCCTTTTGTAAAATATCAATTTTTAGCACTTATCTCATTAATCCCATGCACAGATTAACTATTAAAAAAAAAACTCTTTGTGTGTAATATAATTTCTTGCTGCTATTTCTGACATCACATACATTAAAATAAATGTGATTTGAAGGATTCCCAAATTCAAATTCTAGAATAAGTTCTTTTCAACAACACAAGTTTTTCTGAATGACTTTTACATCTATAAAGTAGTCAGTACAATTTCTGCCATACAGAATAGACTTTCCTCTCTGCATCAGACTTGCTATCAATTACATTTACACAATTCTCAAATTCACTGAAGTCATTATGCATTGCAAGGTTTAACAAAGCAAACTTCTAATCAGGAGTTTTGTTGTAATATATTACATTTGTACCATATCAAAATCATTAGCAATCCACCCAAGTTGAGAATTAATTTTAAGTGAAAGTTTCTAACTGTGGAGTAAGAATCTCCCTTTTCTGCTCAGAATTTTCTCTCTTCCACTCCTTTGGGGGCCCATCCAAAGGGAGAAGGAGGGAAAAATCATTGAACAGGTAATTGCACTCTCTCTCCCGCCCTGAAGCTGGCTGCAGGAGCAGGCACAGTGTTACTTCATCATAGCCTGCTTGGTTGGAACTCAGGCAGAGGGAGCAGGGGTGCAAAATCTATTCTCCTTTGTGACCCTGCATCCCAAACTCCCCCCCCCTTTTTTTCCTGTTAATCCAACCACAACAAAGACTCAAAGAACCCTATAGGACACCCTCTCCCACACATCCACATACCTGCGTTCAAATACAGAAAGACACACAAGACAAACAGCAAAAGCCAGAAGACAAACAACAGAGACACAGACACGTAAACTGCCCCGATCCCAGGAGCTTATCTTAATATCTCATTTCTTACTTGTAAGGACCGTAAAACCTTAAGCAAACTGTTTGACAAGCAGGCTGATTTTCAATTGTTGAGACCGAGAAGTTGCAAGGAAAGGGTTAACAACTGCTCAAAGCAGCTTGGTTTTAATCAGTGAAGAAACCTGATGCCAGCAATTACTCCTCAGTGGCCCGATGCTTTCGATGCTTTCGGCTATCTCCGACTGCCTCTGGCTGGCTGTCAGGGACCAGCAGCCAGCGGCTGGCCACCAGATCCCTCCCTGTGGCAAAAAAAAAAACCAAAAAACCTCAGTGTGTCTAAAAATCACCTAGAGATCGTGGGGCATCCCCCAGTCTCTCCTAGGGGTGCAAAATCTTCCCCAAAAGGGGACTGAACAACCCCTTTCTCGACAGAGACTCAAACTCTGTCCCCAGGGAACTGGAATTCCCAAAAGTGCCAGGGTACCTTACAGGGACGCGAAATCCCGTGCTCAGGACCTGACCACTAGACGGAGACTTGAAATCCGTGCTCAGGGGCCTCGACAACCCTGAAAGTTCCGAGTGCCGACGTGCCCCGGACCGTATTCCTTCCCCACCCCTGACCATAAACGCTACATTCGGTCACCATTTGCCCACACAGCCACACCACACTCAGTTCACCTGATGGTCCGGTCCAAGGCAGTGCCTTAGGCCCTCCTGTCCAGGAGGTTCCAAGGTGGGGGGGTATGGGCGAGCCCCGAAATGTTAAGGTCTGGGATTTCACCCACCACCAAGGAAGATCCATGGACAATGCAAACAGGCAGAGAAAGGCCATTTATTGAACTGATACGTGCATCAGTGGGAACCCTTGCCATCAGAGTTCCAAGTTGCTTCTGAGAGGCTGGGCCTTAAGTACTCTCCAGCATATGTGCCCCCCCCCCTTCCAGCCCCTTATCTGCTACATATGATTCTTGGAATATTGCCAGCATGTTTGGCTCCCCTCAGCCCTTATCATACTATTCTTGGGACCTTGACAATTTTATGTTATTGGGGTCTTCCTGGCCTTTATCTGGTACCTACTGCAGCTGCATGTTTATTGGGGTCTTCCTAACTTCCAAGGCTAGCCAGCTTGTTAAGGCTTTCCTGTATTTTCAAGGCTGGTCATTTTGGCCTCCCTCAATAGACCCTCTTCTCTTCTCCTCCCCCTTAGGATCTCATTTGCTCACATGGTTTCAACTATAATATCTATACCAAAAGCCCTCAGATATACTTGTCCCGCTCTAATCTCTGTAAGAAGAAATTTAATTAAGTGGCTTTTGATCACTCATAAGTATTAAGATGTAATAAAAGAAGGAATAATGTTAAGAGCTTTTGCAAGTCTGAAAAGTATAAGGATTTCCTTACCTTGTCACACATTCTAGAGGTGGTGACATAAGGAAACTGGACCCCTAGCCTCAAGGTTTCATGACCAAGTCACCTAAGAAATAGAGATGGGGAAAAGGGGCAGAGGTTCCTTTTCATCACCCCTGTTCAGAACCTGAGCACCTTGCACTATCCATAATCCCTGTTCATCTGTTTGAAGTGTTGAGGCACTACCTATGCTCATAAAATCTGTAAAAACTAAGACTAGGGGTCTCAGACCAGGCTGTGGGAATTTATAGGCCCTGGCTTTGTAACCTGTAGCTCTTATTTTAAAAAGCTGGATTTACTCAGATCTTTGCCCCGTTTTTTTTTCCTTTTTTTTTACAGTTGGAATGTACTCCAGACTCCAGGGGCCCCTCCAGCAGAATTTCCCTGGATCTCCATGGTGAGACCTTCTCCTGGAGGGACCCCTGAAGCCTGAGCTCCCTGTCCACCAAGCACCCTGAACTAGGTAGATTTTTTTTTCCTTTTCTCTTTTGGATCTTTTTCACTTTCATTAAATCTTTTGTGTTTGTTCTATATGCAGTTCAGTGTAGCTTTTTGCCTTTGTGAAGATAGGATTAACTCTCCCCTTGTCTATTTTTAGCTAATAAAATCAAGAACTTTAAGTACCCCTACATACCATTAAGTATGAGGGTTCACAAGTCACTTATTAGAGTAAACTCACACCTCCAAAGGCCACCGCCAGCCCCCTACTTAGGCAGTGCTAGGCAAATTGAAAGATTACCATTGGTTTTTGTGAAGAAGGGAAAGTGACAAGAAGTAACAGGAAATGATGTGGAAAAAGAAGCATAAAAGAAGGGACCGGTATGGTCTAGCATTCATTCCTTCCTGGCATTTGGAGAGATTGATTCTAGAGATTCCCTTCCTGGCATTTGGAAAAATTTGTTTTAGAGATTCCCTTCCTGATTTGAAGGAGACTTTTCCCCTGGATCCTGAGCTGGCTTGCTGGGTGAGTGGCAAAGATTCCTGCCTTGGCTTTGGAGGAGACTGTGTTGGTGGAGCCATGACTGAAGACATCACCAGGACTTCTGGCTGAGGACTACCAGGAAATCCACTTTGAAAGAGAGTCTTGGGGAAGCCCCTGCCACGGCTCAGCTGGACTTCACCAAAAAAAGGTTGGTAGTCTTGTTAGGAATCTGTCTCTTTTTCTACATTTACACTTTCACTCTTCCCTCCTCTTTGTAAATAAAAACTACTAAACGTCATTTTGACCTAAGCTATATTTTAAAATCAGTGACCACGATATTACTTTATAACTCTCATATTGAATCAAAAACCCAAATTATATTTCTTACACCTTGCTTCTTCTTCATAGGTACCTCAAGTTAAAGTATTTAAGCAGAAATTTAGTTACATATGGATTTACTTTAGGGACTTAGATAGGTAGGAAAGTACTTTGGGTTTCAGTGATTAGACACATGCCTGACAGATTTGCTATTGATTTAGTTTCCCAAGATATATTATGACAGGTCCTTTTCTCTGTTTTTTTTCAGAGAAAGGACACTTTTAAAAGACCTATGTGAGCTATCAGTCAAGAAAGGCCTACCACACTGGCAACGTGTCAGTGACACTGGAAAACATCCATTTCTTAGATCTTGAATTATCAAAATTGCTCCATATTTTCTGTTTAAAAGTGAAGGGATTGGGGTAAACTGCCCCAAAAGGATCTGGTTTACAACTAATAGGGAACAAGTTTAGAGATGGATAGTCCTGGGTTTAAATCTGACCTCTGTAATAGGAAGAGGACTTTTGCAAAAGAACTGTGCAATGCAAACTTATTGACAGGAGCATATGACAGAGAGTCACATGGGAGCCTAAAGGTAAAGATTCTAAGGTCCCAACAGTCTTGGCACTTCTTTCCTGAAGGACCTTGGTTTTGAGGTTTGACAACAGGTTTCTGACTTTTGGTGATACCACCTGAGGAAAGAGGAATCTTTTGAACTGGCTGCTGGCAGCTAGAACAGAGGACTGAAGACCCACTTCTCCACTGGACCTGCTTTGGACAATTTTCATTTGAAGATCCTGGCCAATTTGATTGGACACCACTTGTGAGATTTGGTGTTGGGGAAACTTGTTGTTTAGCTTAGAAAAATTAGGTTAAGATAGGTTTATAGAAATTAGGGTTTAAGAGTAATTGTAATATTTTTCCTACCCCTTTTCCTTCTTCCCTTTCCCAAAAAATAAACCTGATTTTTATGTTTCCTTCTTGTGCATTCCCTTACCAAATCCCACTATTACACTTCAGATACTTTCTAGCTTTGTGAATCTGAGCAAGTCACTTAACCGTCATTGCCTAACTCTTACCACTCTTATGCTTTTGAAACCATGCAAGATACTGATTCTAAGACAGAAGTTAATGATTTAAATAAATAAATAAAACTAACAGGGAGGTTGTTTTATCTGAAAATTGCTTAAAAAAGTGGCTGTGGGAGTCAGCTGGATCCAGCTCCACTCATGTCAGTCTGTCTGACTATCAGTTATATATAGTCTGACCTCAAAAGAAGTCTATAAAATCTTACAATGTTTTTTAGTAAATAGTTAACTAGTTGGAGAATTGAATATAGACAAACAATAGAATCTCTAGGGGCTACATTTAAGAATTTTGCATCTAACCATTACTAATATCTTCAAATGGATTAGCCTTATTTAGAGAAAAAGTCAGTTAGGGGCTTATATTTTTTGATACTATAGAATTTAGAGTTCAAAATTAGTAATAATAGGCTATATGTTAGGCAAAGTAAAATAGCCTTCAAAAATTTTTAAAAGGGACAGCTTAATATTAAAAGTCCTCATTCAATACTGTTGTAAATATATTGTATATAAACCTATAAATGAATGTTTTATAAATAATTGTCTCATGGAATAGGAAAGAAGCATTATAGAAATCTAGACTATTGAATCGAGAACCGAGAAGCTTGCAATATCATCCATGAAGAGGAAACAATTGTTTCAGTCAAGACTACACTAAAGCAGCTGCTTTGGGAAAGAGAGGTATGCCTTTGGGCAGAATTATCTGAAATATCTTGCCCTACATGAGCTACAAGCTCCACAGCTCCATTCTCTTATTCAACTACTCCAATGTGCCAAATGACAGAACCCATATTAACAGAAGGGCCAGTTTGTACTAAGGCAAAGAATATAGTCCTCTAAATTTTCCCTGCCACAGGAAAAAAAAAATTTGCCACTATTGTAACCAATATATATATATATTGGCCACCCTTCTGCCTTGGAACCAATACACAGTATTGACTCCAAGATAGAAGGTAAGAGTTTAAAAAATAATAAAATAAAATAAAAACAGCAGTGGCAGTAATAGCTTATAAGCTAAAAAGAGAGACAGAGCCAAGATGGCAGAGAAAGTGCATGGACCTATCTGATTTCTATCAAATTTCCCTCTAAAAAGCAATGATATAACAACTCAAAATGAATTTTGGAGCAACATAACCTAGAAAAAGACAAGGTGAATTAATATTTCAGGCCAAAACACCTTAGAAAGCTAACACAAGGGATCTAGTGCATCAGGGTGGAGATGGAGTATAGCCTTCCAGATCAGGCCTTACCAAGGCAATAGGCTTTGGGGACAGGTGAAACAGCAGCCAGGTCCTCTGAAATCTCAACCATAGATGATAAGTGGGGTTGGGCAATTGTTTAGAGGGAGATTATAGGGGTCCCTTTGCTGGCTCTGGGTACATGACTTTTGTTGCATTGTCACACACTGAACCACTTCACAGTCCTGGGACACAGTCCCAGGGTGAGGAGGCACACCAACCTATACCAGCACTTGCCACCACAGGGGACCAAGGAACCCTGGTAACAGCACCCAGGGGTAAAAGAGTTCTCAGGGATCCTCACAAACCAGAACAAAGTCCTAGAGAATATTAAATACACCTCTCCTTATGTCATACTATCTTAAAAAAATGAAAGCAGATCTCCAGTACCAACTCTAAAGGCAGCTGCATAAAGAATCTGAAGCTTTGATCAGTACTTCTTTTACCAGTTACAAAGCATAACTTTAACAGATTTTTAAACTAAAAGAAAAGGAAAAAGCAGGAAAATGAGCAAAAAAGAAATTTAAGATAGAAAGTTATTTTGTAACTGTGGGAAAATATTTTAAATTAATAAATTAAATAAAGAATATAAAGATGAAGGAAAAAAAAGAAAGAAAATTGTGCCTTAAAAATTAGAATTTAGCAAGTGGAAACTAATGACTCCATGAGACATGTTGAAAATGTTGAGATGATTAAAAAAATTTTAATTAAGGCATGAAAAAGAGAAATATATTGGGAGGAGAGGGAAGGGAAAAATAGAATGGAGTAAATTTTTACACATAAAGAGACATGAAAGAGAATTCACAATGGAGGGGAAGATGAGGAAGATGGGGAGGAGAGCATGTGAACTAAGCTTACTCTCATCAGAATTGGTTCTGTAAGAAAAGAACACACATAATTAATGGGTATAGAAAGCTATCTTACTCTACAGGAAAGTAGATGAGGAAGGGAAGAAGAGAAAAGGGATGGGGCTGATAGAAAAGAGGGCAAATTAGGGAAGGGGAGTCATAAATTAGCGAGATAAATAGAACTAAAAGTAATGCATGGTAATCATAATGGTATAAAAATTCTTTATAAAGTCTTTCGAATAAAGACCTCATTTCTCAAATACATAGAGAAATGAGTTGAGTATATAAGAATTTAAGTCATTCCCCACTTGATAAATGGTCAAAGGATATGAATAGGCAGTTCTCAGACAGTAATTAAAGCTCTCTATTCATGAAAAAAAAAAGTACTTTAAATCACTCTTATTTAGATAAATGCAAATTAAAACAACTCTTAGGTACTACCTCACACCTATAAGATTAGCTATTATGACAGAAAAGGAAAATGACAAAACTTGGGAGGGGATATGGGGAAGTTGGGACACAAATATATTGTTGGGGCAGCTGTGAACTGATTCAGTCATTCAGGAGTGCCATTTTGACCTATGCTGAAAGGGCTATAAAACAGTACATAGGCTGTGACCCAACAATACAATTACTAGGTTTATATCCCAAAGAGATTAAAAAAAAATAGAAGGACCTTTATGTACAAAAATATTTAAAGCGGTTCGTTTTAAGGGAACAAAGATTTGGAAAGTGTGGAGATAACCTTCAATTAGGGAATGGCTGAGTAAGTGACAATATATGATTATAATGGAATACTATTGTGCTATAAAAATGACAAGCAGAAGGAGCTTAGAAAAACCTGGAAACACTTATACAAATCAAAGCAGAGTAAAATAAGCAAAACCAGAAGAACATTGTACAGTGGCAGGACTACTTTACAGTGAACAACTATGAATAACAGCTATTCTCAGCAATACAATGATCCAAAACTATCCCCAAGATCTCATAATAAAAAATGCCATCTCCTTCCAGAGAAAAGGAACTGTCTGAATCTGGACAAAAGCAAACTTTTTTCACTTTCTTAATTTTTTTTTCTATTTTGGTTTCCTTACACAAAAGCATTAATATGGGGAAATGTTTTACATGAATGCACAAATAAAATCCATATGAGATTGCCTTCCATCTCAAAAGAGGTAAGGAGTTGGCAGGGGAGGGAAGGAGAGAGGAGTCAAGACTCAATATTCTTTGGAAAGTGTAGGAAATCATTTTTACATGTAATTGGGGGAATTAAATTAAAATTTTTAAAACTGAAAAGAACTACAGGGGATACTCTAGTCTAATTCACTATTTGGGCTTTGAACACGCATGCTTTATTTATCTATGTCTTATATGTTGGTCTTAGTTTATGCCTTGGTCTGATCAACGAAGAAGGAAAATAATTGTTTAAAAAAAGGAAAACGACTTGGTGACTGAGCCCCGGTGAATATGACTTGGGAACGCAGCAGCAACTCCTCACGGTCACAACATCCTCTGATCCTCATCCTAATCCTAACCCTTTCTGCGACCCTCGCAGCAGCCTTGCCTCTCGGCATCATGCCGTTCTCCAGTAGCCACATGCTGAAATCCTGCTCTGCCGCTGAGGAGAAAAACCCTGACCTCCACTTGCACAACCATATAACTAAGGTGCTGACCCCAGAGCTCTATGAAAAACTCCGGGATAAATTCACCCCCAGCGGTTTCACCCTGGATGATGCCATCCAGATTGGTGTGGACAACCCAGGGAACTCTTTCGTCATAACTATGGGCAGTGTGGCCGGAAATGAAGAGAACTTTGATGTGCTGCTCAAGGAGGGGTTTGATCCAATCATCAAAGACCGACTTGGAGGCTACAAGCCTTCAGATGAGCATAAGATGGATCTCAATGCTGATGATCTGCAGGATGGTGATGATCTGGACCCGAATTATGTGCTGATTTCGCCTGGTCGAACTGGTCGGAATATCCGAGGATTCTGTCTACCACCCCATTGTAGCCAAAGAGAGAGTTGTGCCATAGAGAAGCTCTCTGGGGAAGATCTGGCCAGCCTAGTGAGTGAGCTGAACACGGTGTAGGATACCTTGAAGAACGTGGCTGAGCAGGAGCAGCAGCAGTTGTTCAATGACCACTTTCCCTTTGACTAGCCTATCTCCCCACTCCTCCTGGCTTGATGATGAAGATGATGATAATAATGATATTGACCTCAAAAGTAAAAGTGTTATTCTCTAACCTATAGTTTTAATGTTCAAGCAAATCATGATATTAATGAATGATGAAACATTTATTGAAATGCAAAATCTATCAATACTTAAAGAGTTTTGATAAACATCATTAATGGTTTGAATCCTGGGCAAAGTGAATTAAGGTTTGAGAGTTTTCAAAATAATGCCCCAAATGATCTCCCATTAAATATCTTTTCAGAGCTAAATTATAATTTAGAAATTTAGATTGAAATCACTCTCTTGTTTCAAAATACTGTTTAAAAACTAAATCTTTTTACAAAAAAATTTGATCTGAAACTCCTTGTCTTATGATCACCTTATCTTTTTATTGAGAAAATAACTTACTATTGTCTGTAAAGCTTCTTAGAACTTCCTTGAAATGCTAGATTGTAAGATCTGGCCAGTTCTTGCTTGCAAAGTTATAAAATCCTGAATTCTACAGTTTAAGGAACTCAAGACTTTCCCAGTCACAGTAGAAGAATTTGTGATTGAAGATTAAAATTGCATTTGTGAAATTTAGATTTTTGCCTCCTCAAAGATTTGTTAATAACACATTTTATAAGCCCTCTAACAATTATCTCTCAAAAAAGCCCTTTTTAATTACCTCTAACTTTCTTTTATCAGTACCATAATGCTTGTTTTCCTCATCTTAGGTGTGATCATTCTTTGGTTAAATTTTTTAGATCTCTGATCATCTTTTTTGGTTCATAACTATATTCGAACTTTTATTTAAATTCTCTTTTATTTCACTTTTAATGTGTTGTCTGATGTAATTAAGAAATAAGTTTTTCTGTTAATTATCTTTGGACTTGAGGGATTTTGAAAATATATTGTATGCTACAATGTAATAAAGTCATTTAAACCACTGCAAAAACAATTCTTTTTTTCTTTAAGACTGATCATAGCTACACCATGCTCCTATTACCCTTATTTTTAAACACACACATTGCCACTCTAATAAAGGAAACTGTAAAAAACTATAAATGAGTCTGATCACATGAAGAGATTAAAATGAAATGTTAATATACTTTTTAATGTGGTAGAACTTGTACCATGAATGGGAAAATCTGATAGAGAAAAGATCAAGCCTATTTTTGGTTTAAAACTGAATGGTAAAAAAATTAATTGGAAGGCAAAGTCTATACCAACATAGTGTAGACTATAACATTTAAAGGGTTTTCAGATACTATCATGAATAGTTTTCATCCTGATAAAATGAAATGAGGCTTGATCTGTGTTTTCCTTACCTTTTAAAGTGATCTCTAATTTGAATTTCTGTTTAGTAAAGTAACCAGCTCACTAATCAGAGATTGAATTGACACCATAAATTTATAAAACTATAACCTTTCAGTTAAAAATCTACCATAGGTTACATTATTTCTTAAATAAAGCAATAATAATTGTTTACTTACTTTTCTCTATGTGGATCTCCATGGGACCTCCTCAGATAGCTAGACTGAACCTCTTTCTAGCCCGTCCTTACAGAATTAAATTTTGAAGTGTCACATTTTGAGGAACTAGGATGTCTCCCACCCTGAGTATAATAATTTTTTGCCTAAATCTTAGATTTTCTTTTAGACCATTGGGGGTCACCACTTTATTAGATTCTCTTTTTCCTACCTGCTGGTTTACATGGATACTGCTCCTGCTGTGCCTCAAAACCCTACTTCTTATGTTTCCTGTCTCTTTTGTCTCAACTATTTCACCTTCACTTACACTTGTTTGACTAGAATTCAGGGCATATTTAATATGATTTCTAGCACTTACACAAAAAAATAGGAATAAATCTATAGTGCTGGAATTTACTTTTTTAATGTACTTTATTATTGATACCCAGATAGTCTACATTCTCCAAACAAGACTTTATTATTTGAAACTGAATATTGGGGATTTATTTTGAAATACTTGTAAGGCCTCCTTTTCAGGTGTGAATGTCAAATCCCCTATGAGACTGTGAAAGTGCCCATCAGGATGAACAACCTCCAAACAAACAGCTCCTATCACTATTTGCCTGTCCTTAGGTAATAGTTGGGAGTATGACTTTTGGGGAAGGTAGGCATCCTATACTCAGTTTCCCATATAAGACCATATATCTCAAATCTGAGTCACAGCCACATATTGTCATTCTTTTGCTTCTAAATTCTGCCTGAGATTAAACAAGAGCTTATCTGTATCCCTTTTCTCTCTCTTATAGCAAACTCTTTTTCTGTTAGTCCACATTAATGCTCCATTTTACCTTCAGTGATGCACCACATTTTTCAAGATTGCTCTTTCTTAAAAGGGTTTATCTACCTCACGGAGGGAAGTCTATAAGCTTCTATCATATATCTTTTACCTTATTTTCACCCAGTTTTATTCTTCTCTGTGTGAGGAGTAGATCCTTCTAATTTCCTTGACACACAAGGAGGGGAATTCTTCTTTCTTAGACGACTTTAAATTTCTATTGCCTTTTTCTTGCTGACAACTCTACCCTCTGTCTGGTTCTTTCATAATATGTCTTCCTTCCTTCTTTTATGATTATTAACAGAGTCATTTCTGAACAGCTGCAACTATTTCCCTTATTTATATTTGATGTTCAAGATAAATGATGTTGGTGCCTCACTGAGTATCATGGCCTAGGTAACCTTTTAAATTGGAAATTTTTGAAATTTTAAAATTCTGAATTGAGATCTTAGTCAACTCTGTGGAGTGAATTTCTTCTCTCTACTCTGCTGGCCTCAACTCACTTCACTCAGAAACCTTACCACCTTCCCTGAACCCTCAATCAATTGCTAAAGCAACAGTTAAAGAAACCCTAATTGTTAAAATCTTCTGTTAATGCACTCTGATTTATACCCAATATCCCCTTACCTTGATGATTTTAAATTTAAAAATTGACATTTTTCTTGAATTTGAAATTTTCCCTGAATCTGAAATTTCCCCTGTCATTAGTGAGCATGTTCTTCACTGGCAAGAAGATTCGATTCTTCTCCCTTGTACTTCATTTTCAGAAGAAATCTTTGCTGCAATGCAATAATCCAGGACAATTCTGAGGGATTTATGAGAAAGAATACTATCCACACTCAGAGAAAGAACTGTGGGAGTAGAATCACAGAAGAGAAACAACTGCTTGATCACATGGTTCGATGGGGATATGATTGGGGATGTAGACTCTAAATGATCACCCTAGTGTAAATATCAATAATATGGAAATAGGTCTTGATCAATGACATATGTAAAACCCAGTGGAATTTCACGTTAACTATGGGAGGTGGGAGGGGAGGGAAAGAACATGAATCATGTAACCATGGAAAAATATTCTAAATCAATTAATTAAATAAAATTTTTTCAAATAAAAAAAGAAAAATAAACCTTTGCTGCTTACATTTGGCCTCTCAGATTGCTGCAAGTCACTTCATTAAGTACATAAGCAGAAGGTATGCTGTACAGAACCTCTTCAGCTCTTGCAGTCAAACTTTTCACTCTTTTGACCAGAGAAATAAGGGAGTTCGTTTTATAAAGATAATCATCGTTCTTATAAGAGATTGTTGGGAGACCTCTTTGTTTAAAGTCTTGTGACTCTAAGGTACCCAATGAACCACCATCACATCTCATCAAGAGCCATACTTTGAATACCAGACACTGTGCTTGGACAACACAACAGATGATTTCCTCTCCAGGCCATCCTTGCTGCTCTAGTCCACCAATAGCCCACCCCCACTTCCTCCATTTCTTTTCCAGTTGCTGCTGGCATCTCACAGAAGCTGCTGCCTTATTCACAGGAAGTCTAACATCATGCATACTGCCTGTGTCCTGAAACAGAGCTTGCCATTGTCAAATTAGTATATGTGTAAATGTGCATCTATCTGATACTTCTGGTCCTACAATGTAAGTTGCTACCTTCCCAACATTTTTAACCATAAGAGATAAATCATTCTCCAATGTCTAGAAATCTTTTGAAATATGCTCTTCTAATGCCCTTAAGCTTTCTGAAACTGTCTTTCTTCCTTATTTTGCATTTATGTTACAAAGGGGAGCTGTTTCCCCCCAAAAGATCTTGTAAATCTTTGCCTGACCTATATGTGTTTTACATTTAACTATTATAAGTTTTCCCTTTCCTTTCGTCAACCCCTTTGATTGTCAGCTGTGTGCCTCAGTTGGAGAGTGCCCTCTCTGGACCATGTACCACATTTTAAGAAGCAATTTAATTAAGTAGCTTTTAATCACTTCTAAGGATTAAAATAGACTAGAATAGAAATAATGTTGAGAACTTTTGCAATGTCAAAAAGTTAAAAAGGAGTATAACATCTCCTTACCTTGCCACACATTCTGTAGGTTGTAACATATAGGGAAACTGGGCCCCTAACCTCGAGGTTTCATGACCAAGTCACCTAAGAAAGGGATGCAGGGGCAGGGTGGGGGTGGGGGGGTTCCTTGTTCATCACCCTTGTTCAGAATCTGAACATCTTGCCCTGCCCATAACCCCTATTCATCTGTTTGAACAGTGTTGAGTCATTGCTAAAAGATGCAGACCCAATAGCAACTAGACAACTGACTAAACCTAAGATGAAATTGCAAAAACAAAAACAACTTTATCAAGGACAATAACATCAATAGAAAATACTAGTAATGTAAAGGATACAGCTAAAGTAGTTCTTAGAGACAAATGCATTTCCCTGCTTGCTGGGTAGCAACAGGGGTGGAAATTCTACTGACAGGGTTCCTAGTATCTGACTGATTGCAAGCTCTAGGGAGGAATAGGACTGGACTGAACCTTTAAGACTATCCATCCCTCCCCATCCCCATGTCATGGGGCTCACATACACAGACAGGGAGAGAATCTTGGTCCCCTTCATTTATTAACCATTTTGTTAAAAAGGAAGACATTCTTTCAGATTCCTAAGGACAAAGAAAATGCAAAAAGCAGAAGACTGGGTGAAATCTCTGTCTCAGAATTCAGAAACAGAGATACACAGAAATTCTCACCAACTCACATAAAAATGAATATAGTATAGAAAAATAAATTCTCACACAATAATGGCTAAGATAAAGAATTGATTGATTATAACTGCTCTAGTTTGTGTGAAAGGAAAGAAGAATCTTTTTTCCCATATATTTTGTATCAAGTTTTAATTCTTCTAACTTTAGACTCCATTCATACATCCTGTCTTCCCTGGTTGAATTCTATATTCCTGATAAACGTTTGCTTGTGCTGGCCTAACCTTTGGTTTACCTTTTCTCAGATATTAAATGGTCTTTTGGTCTTTTTTTCACCTTTTTTTGGAAGGAAGTCCCTTCCCTCAAGCCCTGGTAATTGCCTCTAAGCATTTAAATATCAACCCTGATCCCCAAGAAGATGGGAATCTGAATTTACTTTAATTTATTTCAAGATAAAGTCAGTTCTCCAATTGTTCTTCCTAAGACAAATCAATTTGGTTATAGTATTGTCTTGCCAAGAGCTCTGCTCATACCAGAAGTGTATAAACGGAGATTTTGAACCTTTGACATCATTCCCCAGAAGTCCTTAGTATTTCCCAAAATTCCCTGTAATCTCTCCTGCATCTCCACATTGGCAAGATCCCATTATTGGTATTTAAGAGGATGTAACTCCTCCCACTCACTCCTCTTTGACCTGCAATCAGGTTGAATTCAGGCAGTTCTTTTGTTTTAGTTATTATTAATAAAACTTTATGAAATATGATGTTTTATTATTGTATATTAATTTTAATCATTACATTTTGGCAACCATGAAGGGCTACAAATTTTCAAAATATTTGAGCAGATAGCCTTACAGTAAAGATAGTAAGTTTGGCTGGTTGCTTCCCACCACAAGAGTCCAGTGGGGGGATGTGCCTGTGTTCCTGCCCCACCCTGCCACCTGCCACTGCCTGCTGCTTCTCCCATCCATCTACTTGACCCAGAATTCCTCACTGCTCTTCACCCAGCTTGGAGCCTCCTTTTGCCTAGACTAGACTCTAGAGCCTGCCAATCAAAGCCTTTTTTTTTTTCACAGAGAGTGACGTATAAAAATCTTTCCTCCCCAATCCCTTTCCATGCTCCATGTGGGTTTTTCCTAGCCTGCAATAGCCATTTTTCAGTGTGGAGAAAAGAAACTCCACCCCTTCTAATTTTCAAGCAATTTTTTTTTAAGCTGACCCTCAACTCCTAGTTTAGAAGGTTGTTATTGAAGGTTTTTCACAGGGAGGGCAGGGAATCCAAATCTGTGGATTTAAAGTCAGTTTGGGGAAATAAGCCTGTTTTTATGATAAATACCTGGGGAGGGGAAGGAAACTTTAAAAGAGATCTGGAAGTTTCTTGCTAACTATTTTGAGTTTTTTCTCCTCCTATAATAGTGAATAAGTCTTGGGGATTGGTGAAAAGGATTTTGACTGCACTGCCTACCTGCACCTTCTCATTTGTTTGTATTATTGTATTTACTGATTGCTTTAAGGTTTAAGTTTTTTTAAAAGTTTATCCGTTTTAATTAATAATTTCATCGAGGAAAATGACAATGGCGAGACATCCTTTCAAACCTTTTGGGATGCAGCCAAAGCAGTAATCAGAGGTAAATTCATATCCCTGAGTGCATATATTAACAAACTAGGGAGAGCAGAGATCAATCAATTGGAAATGCAAATAAAAAAACTCGAAAGTGACCAAATTAAAAACCCCCAGCAGAAAACCAAACTAGAAATCCTAAAAATTAAGGGAGAAATTAATAAAATTGAAAGTGATAGAACTATTGATTTAATAAATAAGACAAGAAGCTGGTACTTTGAAAAAACAAACAAAATAGACAAAGTACTGGTCAATCTAATTAAAAAAAGGAAGGAAGAAAAGCAAATTAACAGCATCAAAGATGAAAAGGGGGACATCACCTCTGAGGAAGAGGAAATTAAGGCAATCATTAGAAATTACTTTGCCCAATTATATGGCAATAAATATACCAATTTAAGTGATATGGATGAATATATACAAAAATACAAACTGCCTAGACTAACAGAAGAGGAAATAGAATTCTTAAATAATCCCATATCAGAAAATGAAATCCACCAAGCCATCAAAGAACTTCCTAAGAAAAAATCCCCAGGGCCTGATGGATTCACCAGTGAATTCTATCAAACATTCAGAGAACAGTTAATCCCAATACTATACAAACTATTTGACATAATAAGCAAAGAGGGAGTTCTACCAAACTCCTTTTATGACCCAAACATGGTACTGATTCCAAAACCAGGCAGGTCAAAAACAGAGAAAGAAAACTATAGACCAATCTCCCTAATGAATATAGATGCAAAAATCTTAAATAGGATACTAGCAAAAAGACTTCAGCAAGTGATCAGAAGGGTCATCCACCATGATCAAGTAGGATTTATACCAGGGATGCAGGGCTGGTTCAATATTAGGAAAACCATCCACATAATTGACCACATTAACAAGCAAACCAACAAGAACCACATGATTATCTCAATAGATGCAGAAAAAGCCTTTGATAAAATACAACACCCATTCCTATTAAAAACACTAGAAAGCATAGGAATAGAAGGGTCATTCCTAAAAATAATAAACAGTATATATCTAAAACCATCAGCTAATATCATTTGCAATGGGGATAAACTAGATGCATTCCCAATAAGATCAGGAGTGAAACAAGGATGCCCATTATCACCTCTATTATTTGACATCGTACTAGAAACACTAGCAGTAGCAATTAGAGAAGAAAAAGAAATTGAAGGCATCAAAATAGGCAAGGAGGAGACCAAGTTATCACTTTTTGCAGATGACATGATGGTCTACTTAAAGAATCCTAGAGATTCAACCAAAAAGCTAATTGAAATAATCAACAACTTTAGCAAAGTTGCAGGATACAAAATAAACCCACATAAGTCATCAGCTTTTCTATATATCTCCAACACAGCTCAGCAGCAAAAACTAGAAAGAGAAATCCCATTCAAAATCACCTTAGACAAAATAAAATACCTAGGAATCTACCTCCCAAGACAAACACAGGAACTATATGAACACAACTACAAAACACTCACCACACAACTAAAACTAGACTTGAGCAATTGGAAAAACATTAACTGCTCATGGGTAGGACGAGCCAACATAATAAAAATGACTATCCTGCCCAAACTTATTTATCTATTTAGTGCCATACCCATGGAACTCCCAAAAAATTTCTTTACTGATTTGGAAAAAAGCATAACAAAGTTCATTTGGAATAACAAAAGATCAAGGATATCCAGGGAAATAATGAAAAAAAACACTAATGAGGGGGGCCTTGCAGTCCCAGACCTCAAACTATATTACAAAGCAGCAGTCATCAAAACAATTTGGTACTGGCTAAGAGACAGAAAGGAGGATCAGTGGAATAGACTGGGGGAAAGCGACCTCAGCCAGATAGTATACGATAAACCCAAAGATCCCAGGTCTTGGGACAAAAATTCACTATTTGATAAGAACTGCTGGGAAAATTGGAAGACAGTGTGGGAGAGATTAGGAATTGATCAACACCTCACACCCTACACCAAGATAAATTCAAAATGGGTGAAAGACTTAAACATAAAGAAGGAAACCATAAGTAAATTGGGTAAACACAGAATAGTATACATGTCAGACCTTTGGGAAGGGAAAGACTTTAAAACCAAGCAAGACATAGAGAGAATCACAAAATGTAAAATAAATAATTTCGACTACATCAAATTAAAAGGCTTTTGTACAAACAAAAGCAATGTAACTAAAATCAGAAGGAAAACAACAAGTTGGGAAAAAATCTTCATAAAAACCTCTGACAAAGGTTTAATTACTCAAATTTATAAAGAGCTAAATCAATTGTACAAAAAATCAAGCCATTCCCCAATTGATAAATGGGCAAGGGACATGGATAGACAGTTTTCAGATAAAGAAATCAAAACTATTAACAAGCACATGAAGAAGTGCTCCACATCTCTTATAATCAGAGAGATGCAAATCAAAACAACTCTGAGGTATCACCTCACACCCAGCAGATTGGCTAACATGACAGTTATGCAAAGTAATGAATGCTGGAGGGGGTGTGGCAAAGTAGGGACATTAATTCATTGCTGGTGGAGTTGCGAACTGATCCAGCCATTCTGGAGGGCAATTTGGAACTATGCACAAAGGGCAATAAAAGAATGTCTACCCTTTGATCCAGCCATAGCACTGCTGGGTTTGTACCCCAAAGAGATAATGGACAAAAAGACTTGTACAAAAATATTCATAGCTGCGCTCTTTGTGGTGGCAAAAAATTGGAAAATGAGGGGATGCCCATCAATTGGGGAATGGCTGAACAAATTGTGGTATATGTTGGTGATGGAATACTATTGTGCTCAAAGGAATAATAAAGTGGAGGATTTCCATGTGAACTGGAACAACCTCCAGGAAGTGATGCAGAGCGAGAGGAGCAGAACCAGGAGAACATTGTACACAGAGACTGATACACTGTGGTATCATCGAACGTAATGGACTTCTCCATTAGTGGTGGTGTAATGTCCCTGCACAATCTGCAGGGATCAAGGAGAAAAAAACACGATCCAAAAGCAGAGGACAAACTGAGGGAATAGAAACACCAAGGAAAAGCAACTGCCTGACTACAATGGCTGAGGGGACATGACAGAGGAAAGACTCGGAGTGAACACTCTGATGCAAATACTAACAACATGGCAATGGGTTCAAGTCAAGAACACATATGATACCAGTGGAATCACACGTCGGCCACGGGGGGTGGGAGGGAGGAAAAGAAAATGATCTTTGTCTTTAATGAAAAATGCATGGAAATGATCAAATAAAATACTATAAAATTAAAAAAAAAAGTTTATCCGTTTTAATATAATCAATACTATTCTGTTACACTGAATCATTTTTATCTACTGTGTTTAATTATTATATATATTCTGTTACCTTTTCCCTATAACTACTAAACAAAATATTGCAAAATATTGTGTAAGCCCGTGAACATCTTGCCTAAACCTAGATCCATCAAAGATAATGTTGCCTTAAAAAGCCTATTCTGTTGTTGTTGGGTTTTTTTTTGTTTTTTTGGGGGGGTTGCTTTTGTTAATTGTCACATAGATGATGATGGATGGATTTCAACAAAACTGGTTAAATTGTATGCAACCTTTAGAGAATTTAAGGAGCTAAGAATTTAAAGGGTAATTCTATGGGGTTTTCAGAAATAATTTTAATTAACTAGTGGTTTCTGAATGGATGATTTTTTAATATGTATATTATAAAGAATGTTGTATTAAAGGTAGATAAACAAAGAAATGTTCCTACCAAGTTGTTTATATGAAGCAGGAAGCCAAAAAGAGCTCCCGCAAAACTCTTCAGTTTAATTTACTTCCACCAGAACCATCTAGATTTCTTAGTAATGTTCTAGACCCAAATAAGTTTTACTTTGTTTAAAAATATATTTGCCAAGGTTGAAAGATTTGCTACATCTGTAAAAATAGTTACAAATATCCATCAGTTCATAGGTTTTTTTTTTAATGTGATACATCAACTTATATGAAATATGATAGTGGGTAATCTACTGTATTACTATTTTATTCTGAAAATCATAATGTACCCACACCATGACTCATGGCCAAGGTAAAAAGGAAATGAAACCCATTTTTTAGTGAGGGACCTTTGTATTCTATCTCTCCTTGGCTGACACATTGTGTTACTGATTATGAGCTACATATTTTTGATTTTTAAAACTTTTAATTTATTGTTTCTCCTTGCATGTGCAATATAGCATCTGAGTTTTATTTTTTCTCTCTTTTTTTTGTATTTGAAGCACATGCCAACAGTATTGAGAAGATTTTCTTTAACTTTTTTTGATTTTTCAGTAATATAAAGTTTAAAATACATGTGTTCTAATATTAATACATACCTAAAAACTTTAGAGTCTAAAGTTTAGACCATAAAAATGATGCCATTGATTATTTAAAAGAATTATGGGACTTTGCTTTATGATTCTGTCTGATTTTAGAAGAAGGGAATATACAAAAGAGCCATAGTGCCTATGGAGTACAAGGTCAAAGAGACAAGATCCCAGTGGGATTGATGTAATTTTGAGCCAAGATAAGAGGACTTGAACTTGTTTGGGGTTCAAGGTTATGGCTGTTTAACATGTGTTAAATGCAGGACTTCCTTGAACCACACTCTATCAAGCACCTCCTTTTCACTGCCATCTAGGCTCCCATTTGTTGCTGAAATCTAGTCCCTTTTCTGTCTTCGATGGTATGGCAAGCTTTCTATAATCCTGGCTACTGATTTGGCAAAAGCATAATTGCTTAAATCATTTTAATTGGGCCCTGATTCAAGGACTTGTTATAGATTTGTTTTTCCTTTACTTAGATTTTTTTAGACATAAGACTTTTACATTTTGTAATTCATCCACAAGTTATTTTTTCTCTTTTATTTGGATTTTTTCATGTTTTGGGTTTTCTTTTGCAAATTGATTCATATACCTCATAACTCAGCTATGCATCCCTGAGTGATCCCTGTGTTTGTTATCATTTACCTCAGAGGGTCCAAGTTATTTTTGTGAACTTTAATTTAAATGTGAGCAATTTTAGGATAAGAAACTTACTACCTCCAAGGATTCCGCATGCACCATGAAGATAGATGCCTGCAGAGACCAAATGCTGCACCAGAAGATGCAGAGTGAACTTTGAGATGTGAATTAACCTGGGGTTGGGGATGGGGTTGAAATGCCTTTGTTCTAAATATATGCTTTTATGCCAAAAGGGACTTCCCCCAAATTGACTTTTTTGTCAACCTAGTAATCATTGGTTTTGTTCTTTTGTGTCCTTTTATCCACAAATTATTTCAATTTTTAAGTTATGTTTCCATGATCCTTTGGGAAGACTGGTCTCCCAATAGGATCACAGGGGAATATGTCTAAATGGAGATTTTGAACCTTTGACGTCATTTCACAGAAGTCCTTAGTATTTCCCAAAATTCCCTATAATCTCTCCTGGGTCTCCACATTGGCAAGATCATGTTATTGATATTTAACTGGATGTAACTCCTCACACACGCTTTTCTTTGACCTATGACCAGGCTGAATTCAGGCAGTTCTTTTACTTTCATTATTATTAATAAAACTTTATAAAATATAATATTTAATTATTGTATATTAATTTTAATCTTTACAGAAGAGATACCATGTAAACTAAGAGAATCCCACAGCAGAAGCCTAATCTATAGAAGAACACACTAGTGCAGCAAGCTATTGACAAAGGTCCTGACTTGGACCTAAAATTTACAGCAATGAATTGTCATGCACAGCTGTAGGTGTAGGGTGGTTAGTAGGGGAAGGGGAGAAGTTGGGGGATGGGATTTGCTTTAATTTTTTTTCCAAAATAAATTTCATTAATACCTTTGGTTCCTGGATATTTTTCTCTTTACCCTCAAAACTGAAACCTCCCTTACAGCAAAGACAACAGTTAGGTAAAAATAATCAACACAGAGACTTCTAGATAATGTAGCCAAAATCCAGTCCCAATAGACCCTACCACCATGCTGAGAGGTAGGAAGGATCTTCATCTGTTCTTTGGAGACTGCGTTTTCTTGCCAGAAAATTACATAGCAAACAAGGTTCAGTTCAGTGACTGCACATTGAAAAATTTTCAGCAAGTCAATATTTCTTTATTTAGTATTTATCATGTGAAGAGAATCATTCCAGGCATGGAAGAAGATACACAGTATTGAAGATACCAGCAAGATGCACAAATAACTACAAATAATATAAAATAATGCAAAGTGCATAAGAAAAAAACAATATAGTGAGCTTTTTAAGGAGAAGGTGAAAGGAATTACAACTAATTGGGAATAAACAGTTTCCTAAAGAGAGTATTTGAGTTGGTATTTAATGAATGATTAGGATTTCAACAATGAAAAGGATAAAAGGGTAAGAAAGCCTAGGAAGAGGGAAGAATGTATTCAGAGTCATGAATGCTGCAGAAAAGTAAGGGACATGTATGGAAAATGACAAATAGAGCAATTTGATTTGAGCATTGAACATGTAGCAGCAGGAAAGTATTATTAGAAAATTCTGTGAAGGTAAGAGGGTGCTAGGTTCTAGGCAGCCTTGGATGTCAAAGGAGTCAACTTTATTTGGTTGGTAATAGGAGATTTTTGATTAAAGGAATAATATAATTACATCTATACAAGAGTTAGGGAAAGAATGGAAGCCAGCTGAGAACAGATAAAGGCCAGAGAATAGGTGAGATGACTCATCAGGAGAGCATCAGCAGGTGGTAGAGTGGAGAAGTGTGGAGAAACCATGGGGGGTAGATGTATTTTCCAGTGCTTTATGGAATCTGAAACCGCATCAATGAACTTTGTGTATTATTACAATAAAATCGATTGATCTGTCTTCTACTTTGAATGATTCTTTTACCTATGCATGATTTATGTAATCATTTATACATATTGGTTCACTGAGTTAGAAGGTCCATCCAAATGTTGACACATTTTATTATATATGATAATCTTAAAACCCCATTTATTAATATCACTACCCATCTTATCAGAAAAGTTGTTAAATATTAGGAAGCTGTCAAGATCACAGTGATAGATAACAAGTTTTCCAAATTTTTAATTTCCCCTTGAAGGCTCAAATTTTACCCTTGAAAGGACAGGATCGTTTCATTCATTTTCAAGAAAATTTCTGTGAAATATCCAAGTGAATAATTCTAGTTTATCTCAATTGTTCTTTCAGTTAAAAATTAGGTTATATGAAAAAAGCAACTAGTTTAGCTCATTCTTCAAATAAACAAAGAAGCACTTTGCTTTCACACTGTACTTTTTGGTATGCAGAAGTGCTTTAGATAGACTTCCCATTATGTTGTACAGATCATTAAAAAGACATGTACTCAATGGGCAAGCTTTAAAAAATTAATAACTTTTATTGCTACATCAAGAACATTCTTAAATGTGGAAAGTTAATATTAGCCTGTACTTCTTTTTGGCAGCTCAAGACAACCTTTGGATTTTAAAGAAGAAAAAGGTTTGATTTAAAATAGAAGCTAATATCAATAATCATGTGAAAAAAATGTTCTAAATTCTTTTTGATTAGAGAAATGCAAACCAAAACAACTCTGAGGTACCATCTTACACCTAGCAGACTGGCCAAAATGACAGAAAGGGAAAATAATAAATGTTGGACAGGATGTGGAAAAAGTGAGACACTAATGTATTACTGGTAGAATTGTGACTTGATCCAAACATTCTGGAAGACAACTTGGAAGTATGCCCAAAGGACTTTAAAAGATTATGTAACTCTACTAGATCTGTATCACAAAGAGATTTTTTTTTTAAAACCCTTACCTTCCGTCTTGGAGTCAATACTGTGTATTGGCTCCAAGGCAGAAGAGTGGTAAGGGCTAGGCAATGGGGGTCAAGTGACTTGCCCAGGGTCACACAGCTAGGAAGTGGTTGAGGCCGGATTTGAACCTAGGACCTCCCGTCTCTAGGCCTGGCTCTCAATCCACTGAGCTACCCAGCTGCCCCCGCACAAAGAGATTTTTAAAAATGGAAAAGGACCTGTTTGTACAGAAATATTTATAATTGCTTTTTTTGTGGTGGCAAAAAATTGGAAACTAAGGGGATATCCCTTGATTGGGGAATGGCTGAACAAAATGTGGTATATGATGGTGATGGAATACAATCATACTATAAGGAATAATTATGTAATAGAAATGATAATCTGGGTGGCTTGGTGGATTGAGAGCCAGGCCTAGAGAAGGGAGATCCCAGGTTCAAATCTGGCCTCAGACACTTCCCAGCTGTGTGACCCTGGGCAAGTCACTTGACCCCCATTGCCTAGCCCTTACCACTCGTCTGTCTTGGAGCCAATACACAGTATTGATTCCAAGACGGAAGGTAAGGGTTTATATGTTTTAAAAAAAATAGAAATGATAATCTGAGTGGAAACTATGTCTGGTTATGGTAACTGGATACTCTGGCAGACTAGAGAGCAGCTACTAGTATGGGGACACACCTGAGGGTACCTAGTTACAATGGGGATAGATGAGAGATGCTGCTTGAGAGATAGATGCTGCTATAGGGGAATGCTCTGGGGTCTGCCTAATGATCCCTATTTGATAGCTAATAAATCAATATATTATTTCCTAACCTCCTCTTCCCTTCACTCCCTCCCTTCCCACCCTCTCAGTTTCTTCTGAAGCCCGTGGCTTCACCCCTCCCCCTGAGTGGACTATGAAGATACTCTTGTTTTCTTTCTCAGGTAAGGGATTTATTGGGAAACAACAGGATAGAGAACGGAGGAAAGAGGGATGAGGGTTTCCCTAAACTATAAGGAGAATTTGAGGGTTTAGGAAATCAATTCAGTCACAACTGTGACAGAGGGACAGTCAGAGAGATGGAGGACAACTGTTATTCTTCTTTTCTTCTCCACAAAGCCACCAAGGTCTCTCAGCCTAATTTCAGAAGCCCCCCTCAAGGGTCATTCAGCCTGGGACAGAAACTAATAATATTAGTTTTCAGCTTCTTCCCCCTTCTGCCAGGCTTGCCTCCTTTGATCAGAAAAACAGAGAAGAGGTTTCTTTCTTGGTCTTCCTCCTGGGAACATTCTGTTTGGAATCTTCACCTTGATTTTGCAGATCAGGTCCCCAACTTGGTTTGCAAGTCTGAAGTTCTCTCTTTCTGGCTTTCCACTTCCACAATTAACAGAATGGTTTCAGAAAGAACTGGAAAGACCTACATAAACTGATGTGGGGTGAAATAAGCAGAACTAGAAGAATGTTATAAACAGTAACTGAAATTGTGGGATAATCAAATAAATAATAGACTTTGCTACTAAAAGCAATGCAATGATCCAGGACAATTCTGAGGGACTTATGAGAAAGAATGCTATCCACATCCCGAGAAAGAACTGTGGGAGTAGAAATGCAGAAGAAAATATATGATTTACCACTTGTTTATTTGGGTACATGATTTGGGTTTTGGTTTTTAAGATTACTCTTATAAAAATGAATAATATAGAAATAGGTTTTAAGTGATAATACATGTATAACCCAGTGGAATCACTTGTCAGCTCCAGGAGAGGGGAGGGAGACAACATGAATTGTGTAACCTTGCAAAATATATGTGTAAATTCATTACTGGAATAAAATAAAGGAAAATAAACAAAAAAAAATTTAATAGAAACTAAACTTTCTTCTCCCTCCTTTCTGAGGCTGGGTGGAGACAAGTTCTTTGTTTGTAAACAAGCCTCTTGGGTGGTGAAGCAACTAAATGAGCTAAACAGAGATATTCAAAGAAGAGTGGACATGCCCTGTACCCTTTTTTTTTTTTCTGTGGTGGTGACTCCTGGCTTCTAGAAGGGATCTTCTAGAAGAAGTAGATGCCTCTTTTCTAGACTGAGGTCAGAGTCTTCTAGTCAAAGAGGGGTGGAGGAGAAAAGAAACCACTCTCTTTCCTATAAATTACAAACTGAGGAGGCACAAGGTCTGGCTCCATTGGCTTGAGGAGAAGAAAGCTAAGAGAGAGGCTGGCCTCATATGGCTGGTCTTCTTTCTCTGGCCTGCTTTTGTTATACAATGAATAATTATAAATTAAGACACCATCTCCATAGAATTTTAGTCATAACAAGTGAAATCTTTTTTCTTTCACTCCAGTGAAAACTCCAGTTACTACTAGTACTGCTTGATGCCACTACCTTGATAAGTGGTAAGGTACCAGTAGTTTTACCCATCCTTGCTTTTATCCCATTAGTGCAAATGTCAACATGGTTGCTCCAGGATAAGCCACAAGAATTTTTTTTTTAATGTAATTGAATATTTTGAATATTGTAGCACCATTTGTTTGTTGTATTTGTTGCTGAGTGATGAATTGATATCAGACAAATACAAGCAAAACAGACAGTACAGTCATGTCTGTAGATGTGTCCATTTGTAAGGCAAAAGTAAAATTCTGCAGATGAGACATTGACTCACTCCCTCATGACGATTTCAATCCATTGCTGAGTTGGGTCAAGTAGGTTGCTTGGGACTTTGTTCCTTACTGAGCTCTACCTACCCATAGATTCCATTTCCTGAATCTCTTGTGCTCTCTTTACATTTCCCCGCTAACAAGGTCAAAGCCGCATCTGGGTCATCTCTAATACTCTTTCACATAAGGCAGGAAAGAATAGATAGGACAGGGACAGATGTAATAAGGAGAAGTGTTCATAGCTTCATGTCACCCCAAGTGGGAAGAGTAGGTCATTGGTTTGCATTTCTTTCCCATGTTGTAACCTTGTGGCTTTCCTTTCCTCTTCCCACAAACACAGCCAAGCAGCAAAGAGAACAAGGTCTCATTGTAGGGACCTTTTTGCATGCATGTTATACTTTGACTTAGAAACCAATCAAAAGGCTGTTTCTTCACCACGTGTTCTCAGACTAAAAACAGTCAAGTCAATCCACAAGCATTTAAGTGCCTCCTACGTGCCAGGTACTGGGATTAGCACTAGAGTTGGACAGAAAGGAGACAATGGTCCTTGCCTTCAAGAAGCTCAGTCTAATGGAGGTGACACCAGGAGAAAAAACATGTACATATATATGTGACTTTGTATAAATACACATATGTGCATGTATAAATACTATATGCTTATACTATCCATCTATCTATTTTTGAAGGCATTCTCAGAGGGGAGGAACTAAAATATCTGAACATGCTCTTGTTTCAGTTTTTTTAAGCCCTTACCTTCTGTCTTTGAATCAATACTTAGAATCAGTATTTGCCTTTCCAGTATCATTCTCTCACACTACTTAGAATCAATATTGGTTCCAAGGCAGAAGAGTGGTAAGGGCTAGGCAATGGGGGCTAAGTGACTTGCCCAGGGTCACACAGCTAGGAAGTATCTGAGGTAAGATTTGAACCCTGGACCTCCCATCTCTGGGCCTGGTTCTCAATCCAGAGTCACTCAGCTACCCACTCTGAACACACTCTTAAAAGAGCAAAAATTATGAGACTGACCTAGAAGGCAGCATGTATATGCATTCCCACCAAATTCCAGGTCATCAAGCTTAAGGGAACAGGCAGACAAGAGCCCTCTTTGACTAGTCCTACAGAACAAATAACTGATGTCTGTTTAGTATTTTCCATATGCTATCTCATTTCAATACCACAAACATTTTGTGAGGCAGGTGCTAGAAATATTATGACTCCCATCTTAAAGATGAGAAAACTGAGACTCGGGGTTTGCATGACAATTGTTCAGTCATATCTGACTCTTCATGGTCCCATTTGGGGTTTTCTAGGCAAAGATACTGGAGTGATTCGTCATTTACTAATCTAGCTCCTTTTAGAGATGGGGAAACTGAGGCAGGATTAAGTGACTCATCCAAGGTTACATAGCTAGTAAGTGTCTGGCGCAGTATTTGAACTTGGATCTTCCTGTCTCCAGGTCCAGTACCACCTAGCTGCCCCTTATGGTAATTACCATATGACTAATAAAGAGCAGAGATTGTAATCAAGTTTAAAGGGCCATCCTCTCTCACAGACCAGAAACTGAAGAGTTACCAATTTGAATGTGTCATATCACTCCAATAAAGGAGCTCTGTTGAGGATGTTTCTACTAGTCTCTCTAACTCCCAAGCTTTTTGCCAGGCCAGCCAGAGGGTGTCCCCACCCTTCTCCACCCCCCACCCCTCCAGTGTTTGGAAGATCAGTAAAACTGCTAGAGTCACAGATAAAAACCAGTTTACAGTTCAAACTGAGGGGAAACCCCTTAGGCTCCTCCAGGGAATGAGGTGTTCCTATTGTTTTGAATTGTTTTCTCAACAAATACAGACCTGGGAGGGGAAACTTGTTCCTGCAAACTGTAATTATAGTTGTTCCTTTGCAATTAAAAGGCACCTAAGGCTGTGACCTCTGGAGACTGGAGCTGTTCTCCACTAATCAAAGCTCTGTCCCTGCTAGCATGCAGCATCTCTGGGGGCCTCACAGTGAGGTAGTAGGTGCTGGAAAGTAATGGGAGTGTGGCAAGATAGCTTTCTTCTTCTTTCTGGGTCCTGAGGACTGATCAACCCCAGAGTTTCAAAGTCAGAGCTCTGGAATGTTACCTAGCTTTCTTTAGAATCTTGCACACACCACTGGATGCTGCTGAGCAGGGGGGAAAATGTCTAACCTGGCCAGAACCAGGGAGGTAAGTGAGGCACTTAATAGGCATATGAAGAAAAGGTTGGAGCCCTGGGATTGATCCTGTCTGGGGAGTGAAGAGGAGAAGTGGTGATACTGACTTTCCTCAAGTTTACAAGGCTAAAAGGAAAGGGAAGACAGAGGACCCATGAATTTGGCTTATGGCACAGCAGGATCACAGTTTCAGGCCTAGAAGAGATTTCTGAGGTCCTTTAGTTCAACCCCCTCAACTCACTTTAGAGATTAGGGAATAAAACAGAAAGAAACCAAGAAAGTTCAGGCTTTCAGTGGGAGACACCCTGGTTTGTACCCCCAACATTCCCCTTAACTACTCACTCCAGTATCCCTAGAGAACCAGAAGCCCACTCTCAACCCCCCTAGCCCCTGGTTATTGCATCGTACCCAAACTTCTGTGAACGCTCTCTTTTTTAAAACTCTTACCTTTTGTCTTAGTCCATACTAAGTACCAGTTCCTAAGGGCTCTGCAAATGGAATTAAATGACTTGCTCAGTCACGCAACACAGCTAGGAAGTGTCTGAGGTCAAATCTGAACCCAGGATCTCCTCACTCCAGGTTTGGCTTTCTTTCCCCGACTAATCTAGCTGCTCCTTCTGTGAACTCTCTTAATTTAGCTGTTGCTCCCTCACTCTTATCAAAATATTCTTTAATCCCCTTCTTTCTATATATCAAGATCATAGTACATAATTCTATGGGGGATCTCAGATTACAATCTTTCTGACTTCCATTAAAGGCCCTTTATTATAACTCTTTGGTAGTTGTTTTTTCCAGGTTGACACTAGCATTATTCTTTACTCCTCAAATTCTATGGCCCAGATTCACTGGCCTATCCACTATTCCATGAATGTCTCTTGGCTCTAAGTCCTCCATGCCTGGAATGCTCTTTCTCCTCATCTCTGCCTCTTCAGTTCTCTGGATTCCTTCAAGATTCAGCTCAAATTCCATTGGTGAAAGAAAAATTCTTTCTTTTGGGTTTTTACTCTAATGAAGCAAAACTCGGGACAAACAAAATTTAAAGGAGTTCAAGTATGTCAAGGCAGGGGCAGCTGGGTGGATCAGTGGTTTGAAAACAAGGTCTAGAGAGAGGAGATCCTGGGTTCAAATTTAGCCTCAGATACTTCCTAGCTGTGTTGCATGACTCTGGTCAAGTCACTTAACCCCCAATGTTTAGCCCTTACCATTCTTCTGCCTTGTAAGCAATAGGTAGTATTCATTCTAAGACAGAAAGTGAGGTTTAAAAAAAATTATGCCAACATAGCAACATGTTGACTGGTAGATCACTGGGGATCAGCAAAGTTTCAAAGTGGGCCAGCCATTTAATAATACAACTTTTTTAATGAGATAAAGACAAAGCTGATAGGTTCATGTTAGCAAAAGAGTTGGGCCCTTGCATCTCAGGTCCTCCCCAAGTACATGACACCTTGCACAGTGGGGTAGTGATCATGAGAATGTAATCTGAAAGGCTTCATACTTGGTGTTGCTTTCCCCAACACTGATTGACCAGCAAAGAGGGAACCATGAGTCAATGTACTACCAACACTACCTCCTGCAAAAGGTATTCCCAGCTTCCCTTGGCTGCCAAATGGAACATTTCTCTCTAAAGTTGCCTTCTACCTACCCTTTTGGTATCTTTCTCTTAACTTTTTATTTACATGTTGTCTCCTCTATTAGAATGCAAACTCCTTGAGGGCAGGACCATTTTTGTAAATTTTTTTGTATCTCATTGCTTAGCTTAGCTTAATAGATGCTCATTGACTGACTGGGAATGTTCAACATGGTGTTTCATCATCAGCTAAGCTTCTAGAACAGGGGTCTCCACACTACGGCTCACAGGGTACATGTGCCCCCCTGAGGCCATGTATTTGGCCCCCATTGCACTTCCAGAAGGGGCACCTCTTTCATTGGTGGTCAGTGAGAGGAGCACAATATGTGGAGCTTATGTACAGTACTACTTCTGGTGGCATAATCCTTTGTGTGGCACCTTAGAACCAGGCACCATGCAAAGGATTATGTGGTTGCATAATGGAAGATGCCAGCATGGTGAGCTGTGATCTGAAGGAGGCAATTCCACACTGTGTATACTGCTGCCCAGTTAGGGTTAGGGTTAGGGTTAGGTCTGGCCCTCCAATAGTTTGAGGGACATTGAACTGGCCCCCTATGTAAAAAGTTTGAGGACCCTAGAATCTAGAATCTGTCCTTTGCTCCTTTGATTCATCACCAGTCATGCCTTTACATACTCTAGCTCTGAATTGCTATATTGTTAAGTATATGGCACAGCCTGGTTAACACTGGTGCAGTGCCTGGGTCTATCAGTTATCAAGCTGAAAATGATTCCCAGCATAGTAGAAATAGTGAAGATCACACTCTGGTTAGCTCCCAAGCTTCTGACTCTCAGAGATGTGGCTGCCTCTCTCCTCTTAGTTGTATTGCCTTTGTGCCTGCGAAGGCTTTGGTGTGGATTTATTCATTTATCACATCTCAATCATAGTCTAAACTCTTTCCTCCATTCTGCCTCAGAGCATTTCAGTAAAAATAAGCCACACAGTTAGGTGGCACAGTGGAGAAAGTGTTGCACCTATCTTTCTGAATTCAAATCTGACCTCAAACACTTTCTAGTTGTGTGACTCTAGGCAAGTTGCTTAACCCTGTTTGCCTTAGTTTCCTCATCAGTAAAATGAGCTGGAGAAGGAAATGGCAAACCACTTGAGTATCTTTCCCAAGAAAACTCCAAATGAGGTCACAAAGAGTTAGATATGACTAAAACTACTGAACAACAATATGAATATATGTAGTTCTTTAATAATATTATTAAAAGTAAAATTTGAGAAATATATCAATGCACTTAACCTGTTCAGTCCTCCCTAGATTTAGACTAAATCCCTTTTTTTTTTGGCAACTAAACTTAAAAACTCAGGACCTCAGTTGCTCCCAGGAGATACTCCAACAAAGAGCTAATAAGGTTTATGCCCTGCGGTTTTTCCATTCATAGTAAAATATCCAGAAAGTTTAGTATCCACCCAATAAAGATGACTCAAGACCAAGGGTGCTTCTGTTCTTTCTTGGTTATTGGGTTGGGCTCAGGCTAGACTCCAACAATTTGGATAAAGTACTGCCTACATGGCCTGCCTTTACTCCTCAATCCCACAGTTGTTTTCAGACATTCTCTACCTCACTTAAAAGCACATCTGCTCTTTTGCATGCCAAGAGGAAGGGAAGAATGTGCTAGTTCACTTTAGCTGAGCACTATCCCACCAACTCTCTCATGTCTAGTCTGGCCCTCCTTTTAATTCATTAGCCACTTCAACTTTTTCTTTCCTCAGCTAACTCCAAAGCTTTGTGGGTGGGGTCCTCAGGTTCACTTTCTGTCCAAGGACATATACTACTAAAAAATGAGTGTTGGAAGTCATAAAACTTGGCCAACTGAATCCATTACCAATTTATGTTACTTAATTTCCAATGGATGCTTTTTTCCCAATTAAAAAATTTTTTTCAGTTACATGTAGAAATAATTTCTGACAATTATTTTTTGACATTTAAAAAATTCAGATTTTCCCCTTCCCTATTCTTCCCCCACCCAATCCCTCCAGTGTTGAATATAGTCCAACCTATATCCATATTTTCATGTAATACATATATCATATTGCTCATGTCATGATAAAAGGCACATACTGCACATATAATAGAAATATCCAGAAGGAAGGATATAGCATAAGATGCCAGGCTTTGATCTGCACTCAGGCTCCAATGGTTCCTTCTTTGGCTGTGGATATCATTTTCCCTTGTGGTTGTCTTAGAGACTTTCTATGCTGATAATGGTTTAGTCTTTCACAGTTGATTATTGAATAATATTTCTGTTACTATATATGTTGTTCTCCTGGTTCTGTTCACTCCACTTTGCATCAGTTCATATAAATCTTTTCAAGTTTTTCTGAACTCATCCTGTTCATCATTCATTATGATACAATAATATTCCATTACAACCATATACAGCAATTTGTTCTTCCTTTCTCCAAGTAATGGGGAAACCCCTCAGTTTCAAATTCTTTGCCATTAAAAAAGAGCTGCTGAAAATATTTTGGTACAAGTAGGTCCTTTTCTCTTATCTCTGATGTCTTTGTGATACAAACCAGTAGTTATATTGTTAGATCAAAGGGTAGGTATAGTTTTGTGGCCCTTTGAGCCTGGTGCCATATTGTTCTCCAGAATGGTAGGATCAGCTTACAGTTCTACCAACAGTGTAGGAGTGCCCCATTTTCCAACATTCACTCCAGCATTTATCATTTTTCTTTTTGGTCATGTTAGCCAATTTGGTAGGTTTGAGGTGGTATCTCAGAATTGTTTTAATTTCTATTTCTCTAATCAATAATTATTTGGAGCATGTTTTCATATAGCTATGGATAGTTTTAATTTCTTCCTCTGAGAACTCATATCCTTTGACCATTTTTAGATTGGGAAATGCTTTTTATTCTTATACATTTATCTCAGTTATCTATATATTTGAGAAATGAGGCTTTTGTCAGAGACATTTGCTATAATTTTTTTTCACTTTGTTGTTTTCCTTTTAATTGTGGTTGCATTTGTTTTATTTGTATAAAACCTTTTTAATTTAATGTAACAAAAATTGTCAATTACATTTTTCATAATGTTTTCTATGTCTTGTGGTCATAAATTCTTTCCTTATTCATAGGTCTGACAGGCAAACTTTTCCATGTTCCCCTATGTTGTTTATTGTGTCAGTCTTATTTCTACACTATGCATCCATTTTGACTTTATCCTGGTGTATGGCATGAGATATTGGCCCATGCGTGGTCTTTGTCATACTGTTTTTCCAATTTTCACAGCAGTTTTTGTTAGCTAGTGAGTCTTTTCCCACAAAGCTTGAACAATAACATTCATGTGTTGATTACCCAGTCCATTACATTGATCCACACTCCATTTTTCCAATTGTTTAGGTCTGACTTTATTTATGTGAAGAGTGTTTTATAATTGTGTTCATATAGTTGCTATGTTTGTTTTGGTAGGTATAACCCCAGGTTTTTATATTGTCTAGAGTTATTTTGAATGGAATTTCCTTTTCTATCTCTTGCTGTTGGATTTTGTTGATAGCAAATAGAAATACTAATGATTTATGTATGTTTATTTTATGTCCTGAAACTTTGCTTAAGTTATTAATTACTTCTTTTAGTTTTTTGGTTGATTCGTTAGATACATCATATCATCTGCTTATTTGAATTCCTTCAATTTCTTTTTCTGTTCTTATTGCTATAGCTAGCATTTCTAGTACAAGATTAAATAAGAGTGATCATAATGGACAACCTTGCTTTATACCTGATATTATTGGAAAGAGGCTTAGTTTATCCCCATTACAGATAATGCTTGTTGATGCATTTAGATAGATGCCATTTATTAGTCTGAGAAAGGTTCCATTTATTCCACTGTTTTTATGAGGAATAGATGTTATATTTCAAATGTGTTTTTTTCTGCATCTATTGAAATAATTATGTGATTTCTGTTGGTTTTGTTATTGATATGATCAATTATGCTAATAGTTTTCATATTATTGATCTAGCTCTGTATTTCTAGCATAAAACCCACCTGATCTGAGTATATGATTCTTGTGGTTTAATGTGTAATCTTCTTGATAGTATTTTATTTAGGAATTTTGTGTCAATGTTCATCAGGGAAATTGGTTGATAGTGTTCTTTCTCTTTTTGGTCTAGGTATCAATATCATTTTTGTACCATTAAAAGAGTTTGGAAGGATTCCCTCTTCCATTATTTTTTCTAAATAGTTTACATAGTATTAAAGTTAATTGTTCTTTGAACTTTAGTAGAATTTACTTGTGAATCCATTTGGTCCTGGGGCCTTTTTTTCTTAGGGAGTTCAATTTGTGTGTGTGTGTGATGGGGTTGTTTAAGCATTCTATTTTCTCTTTTGTGTAAATCTTGAAATTTCTCAGACTTGTGAATGTTAAAAATTTCCACATTGAGGAATCCTCCATTGGAACAAAGTCCCTACTGGGAAACATTCCCCATTTTGATGTGAGAACTCACCAGGATCAGAAATGGGAGGACCTCTACTCCACCCATACTTAAGACTGCTTTAGGGGAGAAAAATCCTTGCTAAACAATGAAAGTACTTGGACCCATGCTTATAATAAGGCAAGGAGTTCTTTGAGCTATGCCTGTTTTTTAGAATTGATACAATGGGATGCTAGGTACCTAAAAGGGTCGGGCAAGTTTTCTCTTGATGAGATTAGTTGACTCAGCTGTGTTTTCTCTGGTTCAGACTTACTGAGGGGATTAGTCAACACAGCAGTATTTTCTCTGGTTCAGACTTACTGAGGAGATTAGTCGACTTAGCAGGAATTCATATGGGCTGTCCTTTTAGAAAACATCTATGGTGATTGGCAGATGGAAGAACTTAGGGGAGGTGACATAGGAAAAAACCTCCTATATAAGAAAAGGAATCTCTTGAGCAAGGGATCCTTGGAGGCTTGGAGAGGCTTGGAGATCTTTGGAGATAGATTCCTTGGAGATAGATCCTTGGAGATAGATCCTTTTGGAGGAGGCTTTTGAAGGCTTTGAAGGAGATTCTTTTGGAGATCGCTTGAGAAGGAGCTCTTGGAGGAATTCTCTAAGGAGGTCTCTCAAGAGAGGCTGACTCTGGCTGGAACTCCCTCTGGGGAGACTCTGACCCTCTGAATCCCTTACTTGGACAATATTATGGTGAGTGATAACTGACTGGTTTCTCTCTTAAGGCTAAGGCCTGGGTTGGCCAGGCCTGCCCTGGGCCGACCTATTCTTTTCTCATTAATTCCTTTTCTCTCTCCTCCTTTTCTTTTAATTCTTCATTGTATTATTAATTAAATTCTCTATAAAACCCAGTTGACTTGGGCATATTCATAATTTGGGAATATATTCCCTGGCGACCACCTTATATTTGATTTAAAAACCAAGACACTGTAGTGAAACATATTTTCTGCGGTCAAATTTACTCACCCTCTCTTATATCTATCACAATTTATATCTTCCACCATTTTAACTCACTACAGTTTACAACATCAACCATTTTAATCATTACATTTGTTAATCTGGGTAGTTTATATTTTTTGTAAGTATTCATCTATTTCACTCAGATTGCCAAATTTATTGACATATAATTAGGGCAAAATAACTCCCAATAATTGCTTTAATTTTGTCTTCATTGGTTGTGTAAAAGAGGAGGAAAGTGAAGAGAGGAAGTGGAGGGGGATTTCTCTCCTCTCTCACTTATGGAGAGGGGTAAACAGTGTTTATCTCACTGGATGGAGGTGTTTCTCTAGTGAGGGGTTGAAGGGAAATATGGAGGAAAACTGAAAGTCTGTGGAGAGATGGCTGTGTATCTCCTTCCCCAAGGTTGGCTGACCTCAGAATTAAGGATCACACACAGTGTAGAAAGAGAAGGAATCTGTCTATTTCTCTTTCCTTGAATGTGGGCTCAAACTGCTGGGAAGATGTAATATCCCAGACTGTCCTTTTCAGGGGTAAAGGTCTTTGTTGTGAGACCCTTCCCTATAACCTCAGAGATAAGCCAGCTCTTTGCTTGTTCCAGATGAAACAAAGGTTTGACCTTTTGGTCTTGTGCCCACACACCCAGCCTCTATCCTTCAAGAAAACTAACCAATCTCTAACTGACAGTAACTGAAATTTATTTTGAAAGGGATGGGGAATGAAGGCAGGAGAGATCAGGAAGCAGGATGGAGGGATCAGGAAAGCCCTAATAATTAATATCAATAGATGTTTGAAAGCCAAGGTCCTTAGCTAGAGGCTTGGTGCCTCAAAGCTTTTTGGCCAAACACCCTGTTCCTTATTGCCTAAATTTACACTAACTTAAGCTAATATCTTTGTTATTTAACCAGGGAATGATGGAGAGAGGGAAAGGACCCAAATGAGAGGGAAAATTGGTTCCTGCCTCAGAGTCCAGCCGACTCTTGGTCAGTCTTGAGTAGCAGGAGTCTAATGGTGAGGGGTTTTGGAGGATTTTCTAGCAGGAGACAGGTATACAGCAAGGTGGAAATCAGGTTCTTGTCCTCCTGGCTTCAGGAATCTCTCTCTGACCCTCAGGAAGCGCTCCTGGCAGTCTTCTTCTCAGGCTGGAAGACAAGTCCATTGCTCCAGAATTCTCCCAGCTGCCAGTTCCTTTCCCAGAATCCTCTTGCTCACTCTCCCCTCCTCCACAGCCAGTTGCTCCCCCTCAGGCTGTCTGCTCATTCCAAACAGCAGGATCTCTGTTCCTACATTACAAATCCCACTTCTTGTCTTCATGCATTCTCAATCAGAGAATTCACAAGGATTAAATGAGTAATGTAACATCTATCTTGTAAATCTAATTTTAACTATGTAATGCATTTATCCTACCTCCAAAGAAAAAGAAATCTATCTTTTCTAAACTCAATTCTACACTTACTTAACTAACTCTAAAATCTAAGAAGGGAACTTATGGGAAACAGGGTTAGGATAGATGATTTCCGGGGTTTCCATGGAATTGAAACATTTGAGTAAAAGTTTTGGATAAACATCATCTCAGAACAATTTGTAGCAAATAAGTTATGCCACTTGGCAACAATTCTCTACTGCTATATTTGAACAATGATAACTTTGCAAATCCTTATACTATTTTGTCTTTTTGCTTATCTACTTAGCTAATACAACATTTATTATCTTGCTTTCTATGTCTTATCCTTATTTCCTGTTCTTTTCCCTCATCTAACTCACTAAATGTTTGTCAACTTCCCTAATTCCCTGACTTCCTGTCCCTATCCTTCATTGTCTTGTGTTGTTAGTTCTATCCTTATTCCTAAATCTAATTGGTGTTAGTAGACTATAGTACATGTAATTTTCACTTTATAACAATTACATATGATATATTGTAAACCTTAAAATTTCTTAGACTTATGAATGTTGGAAATTTCCCCATTGGGAAATTTCATACTTGAAAAATTTCCTACTGATAGTAAAGAACTCTATTGGAATGTGAAACTCCTTGGCATGGGAGGATCCTTCTCCTCCCTACTTAAGACTACTTTAGGACAGAAACCTTTTTGCTAAACAATGGAAAGGGCTTTGACCTATGCTTAAGCATAGAACAGGAAGTTCTTTGAGTCATGATTGATTTTAGAATTGATACAATAGAGATACTTGGAATCACAGAACCAGGTCTTGGAACTTCCAATCTCCACCCTACTCAGAGTAACAGGATTTAGGAAGGGCTGCAGCAAAGATCAAGATTTAATTATTTGAGAATATGACCTTCAACAGACATGTGCAAAGGAAACAGACCTCTGAGCAGTCCTGGGTTAAGCTAGAGCCACCATTGGCACAGGGGAGACATCGACAGTGATTGGTAGATGTGAGAACTGAGGGGAGGGGACTTAGATGGTTTCCTTAAAGATAGCCCGGTCTGAGGACAGGCTGAGAGGAGGTTTTGCTCTGAGAGGTTTTTGCTCTGAAGGAGTCTGAGAGGAGAGAGGTTCTGGAGGGAGAACTCCTGGAGAGGTCTGAGAGGAGGGCTTGCTCTGAAGGAGGCTGGAGGTGGAGGCCCCTGAGACTGTTTCTCCATTTTGGTCATGTGAGTGATAGGGACTGATCTCTTTTCTTTGCCTCAGCTATCTAAGGGCTTGGGCCTTTGGCCCAGCCTAAGCAGAGGAGGTATTTAAGCCCTATTCCCTTCTCTTCTCTCTCTCTCTCTCTCTCTCTCTCTCTCTCTCTCTCTCTCTCTCTCTCTCTCTCTCTCTCACCTTTCTTCCTCCTGTTTGTAATTAAAAACTCCATAAAAGGTTGACTGCTGACTTGAGTTTTCATTTAGGAATTACATAGCTGAATTCCTTGGCGACCTTAAATTAATATATATCAGTCTTTTAAAGTGATTTCCATGTCACAATATATACATATATATTACACATATACAAGAGTTCTGCTTTTGGTGTCAGATAGACAGAAAGGTCTTTTGGTCATTTCTATCTGTTTGAGCCCTAGCAAGAACTTTATTTATAATTTTTTCATTTTTATTTCATGAATTCTGCTTATTTACGACAGGATTCCTAAGTAAGTTTATGTTGTATTCATGTTCTAGACATGTAGTGAGTTCATGTACATACTTACTCCATGTTGCAAGACATCCATGTCTACATGTTGTCTGAAGTGATCAATGGTCTTTCTTGAAGTTGTGTACATGTTGGATGTATGTCCCTAGTGTAAAGTTAATGTGTTCATGCCACCACCATCTTATGTGACCTGTCCCATGATGAATATTTCTTCCTGATTGTTCATACATAAAAGTTTTCCTTTTGGCTGTCCATTTTAGTTCATGCAGTTCTTCTCTTTGATGTTTAATGGTTTCTTCTCTTCAGTTTGTGATCTTCTTGTTGAATTTTTTTCCTCTGTTCTGCATGCAAACTTGACTGTCATCTGTTCTTGACTAAAGATACATATGATCATCTTCTTATCTACTCTCCTGCACCAGAACTTTGTGTGTGCATGTAAGATTTGTGTTCCTTCGAGTGAGTGAGATTATGTGAGAGTGGGTGAGATTGTGTGAGCCTATATCCTTTTTTCTTCATTGTATTTGTGTTTCAAGTTTGTGTTACTTGCATGTTAGAGGGAGAATATTAGGTTTTCATTTTGTCAAGTTAAAAATCAGTACTCTACCAGTTCCTGAGTTAAAATTAGTTTCTGACTTGGTAACAGCTTTTGGGTTAATGTTAGCATTACTCTGATTTATTCTATTATGTTTTGGGTCCTGATTAGTTTCTGAGCTTGTTACTTCCAAGTTGGTCATGGCATTTTGGGATTTTATGTTTGACACATGATACCAAGGGTCTTTCCCTAAGATTTTTATTGCAAAGTTGTACATATTATTTGATGTGGTTCCTTCCATTTTGGGTCTGTCATTGCTTTTGTGGTAAAGTTCTTTACATATACCGTATCCCCAGGGCTTATACTATGAAGCAAATAGTCCAGTGATACCCTTTGTAGAACTAAGCCAAGTTAATGTAATTCCTTTAGCCTTTTCTGGATTTTTAAATAGGTATGTAGTTGGCATTCACCCCCCAGCATCGATACATATGCTAATTTGATTGTTCTTCCTTGCCAAAGTGACTGGCCATACAGCATTTCATAAGGAGATATATGTGAATCTCCTTGAGGCATTGTACTTAGATGGAATAATGTGAGTGGGAGAAGTTCTGTCCACTTGAGGTAAGTTTGTGCACATAATTTTCCCACTGCAATTTTGACCTCTATATTTAGCTGTTCCACTTGGCCAGCACTTCTGGGGTGATAGACACTGTGTAAATTCCCTTTTATTCCCAAATTTTGGTATATTTCTTGTAAAACTTTAGAAGAAAAATGGCTTCTGTGGTCCAAATCTATGTTGTCTGGTATACCAAATCTGGGAATGATTTCTTTTAAAAGGATCTTTACTACAAAGGCTGTGTTGTTTTTCTTGGCTGGAAAAACTTCAGGCCACCTGGTCAGTCAGCTTGTCTACAATTACTAAGGCATATTTGTATCCTCTGTCACTGGGCATGTTAAGGAGAGAAACCCCCTTTCATTTCCTCTTCACTTTCCTCCTCTTTTACAGTTGTGATTTCACCTTTTTCAATTTTGATAACTGGTAATTTTGTTTTCTTTATGTTAATCAAGTTAACCAGTGGTTTGTCTATTTATTTATTTATTTTTCCATATTTTTCCACTATTTTTCCTTGCCTTATTTATTAGTTCAATGATTGTCTTATTTTTAAATTTATTAATCTCTCCTTGATTTTCAGAATTTCCAATTTGGTGTTTAATTGGAAATTTAAAATTTGTATTTTTTTCTAGAGTTTTTTAAAAGTTGTATTCCAAATTCATTGATCTGCTCTTTCTCTGATTTTATTGCTATAAGTATTTATAGATAATAATTTCCCTTAAGTACTGCTTTGACTCCATCACATGAATTTTGATATGATGTCTCTTCATTGTCATTTTCTTTAATGAAATTTTTGATTATCTCTATGATTTGTTCTTTGACCCATTCTTTCTTTAAGATAAGATTGTTTCATTTCCAATTTTTATTTTTTGTTTCTGCTGCTTTTAATTTTTACTGCATTATGATCTGAAAAGTATGCATTTAATATTTATACTTTTCTGCATTTGGATGTGAGGTTTTTATGCCTTATTGTGTGGCCAGTTTGTTTGAAGATGCCATGTACTGCTGGAAAAAAGATGTATTCTTTTCTATTCCCATTCAGTTTTCTCCAGAGATCTGTCATATCTAACTTTTCTAAAGTCTTATTTAGCTCCTTAACTTCTTTCTTGTTTATTTTTTGGTTGAATTTATCTACTACTGAGAGGGGAAGGTTGAGGTGTTCCACTGGTAACATTTTACTATTTATTTTCTCTTATAACTCATATAACTTTTCCTTTAGGAATCTGTATGCTATGTTATTTGGTGTATATACGTTTAATATTGATATTATTTCATTGTCTGTGGCACCATTTATAATGATGTAATTTCCTTCTTTATCTCTTCTGATTAGATCAATTTTTACCTTTGCTTTGTCTGAGATCATTATTGCTATCCCTGCTTTTTTACTTTAGCTGAGGCATAGTAGATCCTGCTCTAGTCCCTTACTTTTAGTGTGTCTCCCTATTATAAATGTGTTTCTTGTAGACAGTTTATGTGGAATTCTGATTTTTAATCCATTCTGTGATACTTTTTCATTTTATGGGTGAGTTCATCCCATTCATATTCACAGTTATGTTTATTAATTATGTTTATGTTTTTCCCTCCTTCTTATTTTCCCCTGGTTTCTTCTTCTTCTCTCTCTCCTTTTAGCCTTTCCCCATTCATAAATGTTTTGTTTTGGATGATCATCTACCCCAATTCACCTTTTTTTGTCTGTCCTCAACTCCCATATTCCCCCTATCCTTCTATTTTCCTATGGGGTAAGGTAGGTTTTTATAGTAGACTGTGAATATTATTCTCACTTTGAGTTAGTTCTAATGAGAGTAAGATTCAATCATAGCCACTCTCCCATCTTCTCCTCCACTGTATTTGCCTCTTCTGTACCTCTTAATGAGAGGCAGTTTACCCCCTCCATATCTCCTTTTCTCTTCTCCCTATGTGTTCCTCTTTCCCATCTCCTTTTTTAATATTAGTCAACCTTATTTAGTTTCATTCCATGTTTCTAGATATTCTCCTTTTCATTGCTCTAATAGTAATAAGGTTCTAAAATAACTTAGGTACTTTAGATATCTTATGTATTTTAAGTACCTTACTTTCTCGAGTATCATAAATATCTTAATTATTCCAATTCTCATCTTTCCAGGTATAAATATACTTAATTCAATATTTAGTATTGATTCTAAGACCTAAGGTAAGAATAAGAAAGAAAGAAAGAAAGAAAGAAAGAAAGAAAGAAAGAAAGAAAGAAAGAAAGGAAGGAAGGAAGGAAGGAAGGAAGGAAGGAAGGAAGGAAGGAAGGAAGGAAGGAAGGAAGGAAGGAAGGAAGGAAGGAAGGAAGGAAGGAAGGAAGAAGGAAAAAAAGGAGGATGGAAGAAAGGAAAGGAAAAGAAAAGAAAACTTTCCATTCATTATCTCTGAACTTTTATAGAGTCTGCCCTCCATGCCTGGAATGCACTCCCTTATCACATCTGACTTAAAATCCTTAAAAACTCTTCAAGGCAAAGATAAAGTTCTTTCTCCTAATCAATACTTGTGCTGATCCCTCCACTTTGTGCTCTCCATCTTCAAATTAGCTTGTATTTAACTGATCTGTATATGCTGTTTCCCTCCAAGAAAAAGCTAGTTCCTTTAGGACAGGAAATATTTCTTTTTTTTTTTTATCCTCAGAGCCTAGCACAGAACTTTGTACATAGTAACTAATGTTTCATAGTAATAAGTATTTATTGAATTGAATCCAAAAAGAACCCATGAGCCTTTAAAAGAATTCATAGGTCTATGATCAATCGACCCTAGTCTTGCCTATTTAATAAGGAGTAAGAGCCTACTCCTCTAAGATGCCCTGGGACAAACTTACTCATCATTTGGCTAAAAGAACCTAAAGCTTTCCTGTTGTAAATAGATTGAGACTTCCAACATATAATGTCCCCCCTTAAAATGCATTTAAAAGTTATTGAAATGGGAGGCAAAACATCAAATTTGTTTAACTTCAGTTAATAGACTTCTGAATTTTTTTTATGACTGGTTTAAAATCTAAATTTCTGTTTTGGGAAATATGCATATTTGGTGTACATAGAAATGTTGTTCTTTTAGGGAAAAATAATACCTACAAAGAAATATTCCCAAATAAAAATTGATTTCTGGAAATTTAGTGCCTCTTAACTCTTTTCCCCTTAAAAACAACCTTGTAAGAGAGGTTCTCTCTCTGTCTCTGTCTCTGTCTCTGTCTCTGTCTCTCTCTCTTAAATCTTTACCTTCTGTCTTAGAATTGATACTAAGTATTCAAGGTGGAAGATGTTATGGACTAAGCAATTGGTGTTAAGTGACTTGTGCTGGATCACACAGCTAGGAAGTATCTGATGCTACATTTGAACCCAGAACCTCCCATCTCCAGGCCTAGCTCTCTAGGCACTGTGCTGCCTAGCTGTCCTAAGAGAGGTTCTCTTGAGAACAAATGAGAAAAACAACAGCCATTTAAAAGTGAAAAGCATGGTCTTTCTGCCAAGTGAACTTTGAGTTCTTAGAATGTAAGCTGAACATCTTGCGGGTTGCCAACCCTGCTCTAGAAGCTCCAATAAATAGCCTAAGGAAAGGATCCAGGGATCTGTGACTCATCAGAACAGAAAAGGAAACAAAGGCCTAGAGATACTGAATATTTTGCCTAAGGTCACATAGATTATAAATGTCAGAATCCGGATGTGAACATAGATTCTATTACTACTAACTCTCTTTCCATTGTATCTTTTTTAAAATTAATTTTTCTTCAATTATATGTGGAAAGAATTTTTGACAATTGTTTTCTGACATTTTGATTCAAATTCTCTACCTCCCTCTCCCAACAATTTATCTTTATGGAGGGGGAGGAGTGACCATTCTAGTTAAGGGATATAGAATGTATAGGAAAATGGTGGTTAGGAAGGAGTATTTGGTCTATGAAATCTCAGAGAGGGATAAGGCCTATTGGGCAGTTGAATAGATATGCACTTTCCAGAAACAACAGTAGTCTTGATTTGAATGTGATTCCCAGTGTAGGAGGCAGTGGTGAGTGTAGTGGTGTAGTGGAAGGGGTGGCTTTCCATAGGGCAAGAAGATGGCCTAGGAAAGGTACCATCTTTGGCCTGGGACCAGATTTGATGAGTTCTCATAAATTAGAATAGCATTGTTGCAGGATGGAAATTCCAAAGCAGTGAGTTCGTTTTCCCAGGGCATGTCCTCTAAAAGGTACAGAAGTGTCCTGGTGACTTGGAAATACTTTAGTTCTTATATTGTGAGGACAGGAGGGAGACAAAAGTACCAAAGAAAAACAAGTCTAACAGAACAAAATGGTGTCAGAAGGTCCAAAGATGAGACAAAAAGAAATAGAACAAAGTCTGATTTCAGGATGACCCTTCACCTTGCGAGGCCAACACCTCTACTTGTAACCTTGGTCCCACACCCTCCCATCTCCTCTGTGAGTTTACCACAGAATCATGCCTTCTTCCATCTCGAATCTTTCCCTAAGTTTCCTGGATGCCCACAAACATATTCTAGACTCCTATATTCTGAACAAGTCTTTGCTTGATCCTGTAGCCCCTTCAAAAGATCATCTTGCCTCCCTCTTCTCTTTTCTCATTAAACTCTTTAAAAAAAACAAAACCTCACCTTTTCTCATAAAAATCAATACTAAGAATCAATTATAAGGCAGAAAAGTGACAGGGATAGGGAATTGGGATTAAGTGACTTGCATAAAATCACGCAGCTAGGAAGTGTCCAAGGACAGGTCCAGGTCCTTCTGAATCCAGGCCTGGCACTCTTCCACTATGCTACCTGCTAAACTCTTAGAAAAGTAAACTAAACCCTTTCCCTGCCTAAATGCTTTAAAGATCTGCACTTATTGCTCCTTCTTCCTCATCACCCATTCACTTCCTAACCTCTTGAAATCTGGTTTTCAACCCCATCATCTTACTGAAACTGTTTTAAAGGTTACCGGTAATGAAGCAAATGTTAAATCTGATAGACTTTTCTCATTCCTTAGCTGTCTTGACCTTTCAAGAGTGTTTCTTATTGTCAAAGCACCTCCTCTTTGGAGATATTTTCTCTTCTCTTGGCTCCATGATCTCCCACTCCACCATGTTCTTTTTACCTATCTGATTACACTTTTCCAATCACCTTTGAATCCTCATCCATCTCATGCCCCCAAAGCATAGGTATCTCCCAAGGTTCTGTCTTAGGCCTCCTCTTTCTACACTCTGTGATCTCATTAGCTTTCATTGGATCAGACATTCCCTCTACTCAGATGATGACCAAATCTGTATATATCACTCCAGAATTCTATCCTCACATCTTTAGATGCCTATTAGACATCTTGAATGACCTCTTGCCACCTCAAATTCAATTTGTCCCAAATTCAACTCATCTTTATTCTTAAACCTACGCTTTCTTCAGACTTCTCCATAATTGTTGAAAAGAACTTCTTCCTCCTAGTTACCCTGACTTGGAATTAGGAAGAAAGGCGTTCAAATCTTGCCTCAGGGGCAGCTAGATAGCTCTGTGGATTGAGAGCCAGGCCTGGAAAAGGGAGGTCCTAGGTACAAATTTGGCCTCAGACACTTCTTAGTTGTGTGGCCCTGGGCAAGTCACTTAACCCCCATTGCTTAGCCTTCTCTTTTAGAATCAATTCATAGTACTGATTCTAGGGTGAAAGCTAAGGGTTTAAAAAAAAGATCTTGCCTCAGATACTTATTAACTCTGACCCTGGGCAAGTCATTTAATGTCTCTCTAAGCCTCAGTTTCCCCATCTGTAAAATGGAGATAATAGTACCTATTCCCCCAGGTTGAGATGATTAAATCTGCTGACATATATAAACTACTTTGTATATCTTAAAGTCCTATATAAAGTCCCATTATTAACCTTGACTTTTCTTTCTTCTTCACCACCAGTATCCAAACAGTTGCCAAGTGTGGAATCTGCTTCTGCAACTTTTGTTGCATTCAACTTTTTGATACAATTAACCTGCCCTTCATTTAGGCCCTTTCTTAACTAGACTAATCGGGTCTTCTGGCTTCCAGTTTCTCTCCAAATAAATCCATCCTTCTTTTACCTGCTTCTAAAATAATATTCCTAATGTATAATTCTGATTGTGTTACTTCTTTAGGAAATAAAGAAATCTCTGGGCAATTCTTCTGAGTTGAAGATCTAAACTTTAATTGTGGTCAATTAAAGTTGAAGGTCTCACCTGTAGCAAAGACCCCCTTTAGAAGTTCAACAGTGAGTTTTTTTAAGTTTTCTTGATAGTTAATTAGCATAATTCATTAAGAAAGCAGAATGAACATAGTATGTTAAGGAATACGCTATAATGTTTGGTAACAAGGGTTTGTAGCATTTGATAGGAAGTTCCGGTACAAGGTTAAGATCAGAAAATTTAATGAATCCTCCAGAACTATTATACTACTTCAGGGAGGCATTACAAAGTAACATTTCTTGGCCATAATACTCTGGGGAGTCTGTGGTTGGCATAGATCTTTGCAGGATCAAATATCTGGACATGCCAAGGTTTTTTCACATGATCTCATCAGGCCAACTGTCCACTCACCATTCCCAATGAATCCAGCTCCTCCCGCATGGGTTTCAGCTTCCCTAGATAACTACACAGACCCAAAGTTTTTAATCCTCCAACAGAAGATCTTAATCTAATTAGTTACTACAATATTTTAATATACCAAATTATGTCCTTCCTAACATTATGGTTAATATTCTTTTATTATAATTCACATCTTATACCCAGTTAGTTTACTAACTGGATCTCCCTTTTTCTAAAAATCACAGTTGGAGTAATCTATCAAAAGGATTATATGTGATCACTTGGTTTATGATCAATAATATAAAAGAGGTAAAAAAAATTTCCTTTCATTTCCCTGTTTAAAAAATTTCAGGAGGGGGCAGCTGGGTAGCTCCATAGATTGAGATCCAGACCTAGAGATGGGAGGTCCTGGGGTCAAATTTGGCCTCAGACACTTCCTAGCTGTGTGACCCTGGGCAAGTCATTTGACCCTCATTGCCTAGCCCTTACCACTCTTCTGCCTTGGAGCCAATACACAGTATTGACTCCAAGATAGAAGATAAGGATTTAAAAAAAAAATTTTTTTCAGGAGCTCCTATTGCCTCTAGGACAGGGGTTCTTAACTTTTTGTGTGTGTCTTAGACCCCTTTGGCAGACTGGTCAAGCATATGAACTACTTTTTGGAATAATGTCTTTAAGTGTACAAAATAAAATACATAGGATTACAAAGGAAACCAAATATTTGGAAGCATAATCATCAAAATATTAAAAATTCCAAATTCATGGATTCCCTGAAATCTATCTGTGAGTCCCAGGTCAGGGATTCCTGCTCTAGGTCAAAATAAAAATTCCTTGAGCTAATATTGAAGGCACTTTACAGCCTCTATCCAACCTTCATAATCACGTGCCATCTCCAAGCTGGAAAGGACTCTCTTCTCACATTCCCTTTTCAGGTAACATATGAGTACTTAATAAATGTTTGTTGAATTAGCTTTGAAATATGATCATTCCTTTTTGTCATTCATTCTCAACAAGCCAATAGTTGGTGATGTGAAGAAAATAACACTTAACAAAAGGTAACACTGAAAACTTTAGTCCTGGAAGTGATATAGTTCTCTAATTAAATAGCTTCACTCTATTTTCTGTTTATTTTTCTTCATATCCAAAATGGAGAATAGGTTGGCCTTTATCAAAGGATTAAATATGTGTGCTCATTTGGGTAACATGAACACTAATAGATACTCAGAAAGCTCTACATGATCATGTTTTGTTGGTTGGTTTGTTTTTCATTACAGCAAAACAAAAAACCCAAGATATAAATGTCCACTGTCAGTAGAAAGTTAGGCAGTTCACTCTATAGAGGTCTGATACCACTATGCCACTTTGGGTTCTTTTCTCAGATGAAAGAATGGTTTGTATGTGCTATATGTGTTCCCAAAGCAAGTATTGCAATTCCTTTCAATCTCCTAAGATCTTAAGAGACAATGTGGTATAGTGGAAAAATCATTGGATTTGAAGTCAGAGGCCATGGGTTCAAAATCTGCTTTTGCTACTTTTAGGCAAGTCACAATCTCTCAGTGCTTCATCTTACAAATAATGAGTTTGAACTAGATAGCTTTTAAGGTCTTTTCCAGTTCTAAATCTAATCTAAATCTAAATCTTGACCCTAATTAGCCCCTGAGGCTTTCTGATTAGTTGGTAGACTTTGTTGTAACTTTTTTTTTTTAATAAATCCTTATCTTCTGTCAGAGAATCAATACTGTATATTGATTCTAAGGCAAGAGAGTGGTAAGGGCTAAAGCAATGGAGGTTAAGTGACTTGCCCAGGGTCACACAGCTAGGAAGTGTCTGAGGCCAGGTTTGAGCCTCCCATCTCTAGGCCTGGCTCTCAATCCACTGAGCCACCTAGCTGCCTCCTATTTAAAAAAAAAAAAAAAATATATATATATATATAGTATAGTCTGTTTACTTAGAGGACATAGGAATTTTTGGCTCTTGTAGGACATTTATTTTTTATTAGTCCTAGGTGAGGTGGGAGAGATGGAAGGGAATGGTATTTCTCTCTCTTTCTCTCTCTCTCTCTCTCTCTCTCCCCTCCCTACCTTTATCTCTTTAATCCTTGATCCAAAACTTCTCCAAAAATGCCGCCATTAAAATGGTAATTAATGGCATACATCCATACTATTTCCTTGCTCATGGACTGGCCCAAAGTTATATAATCCAAGTAAGATAATGTAGTAGTTAGAAAAAATGCTTTTCTGGTTTGGCAATAGAAGACCAAATTGGCAGGACAGAACCATTCCTTTATAGGATGTGTTATCTGACCTTTCCACAATTGGTTTTTAGATGTTGACTTTTCATTTAGAAAAGTCTCCTGTTCTTTGAGACCTGACAACCTCAGCTTTTTCTCTAGCACGTCTATGGCTAAAAAACACGTGTTCTTTTTCTATAGCCAGATCAAATGTTTGGTTTGTAGGAGGCTTTCATACTAGGAAATGATCATTTCTTTGTCATTTGATTCAGGTTGGTTGAGTTTCAGATGTAGGTACATGTAAGCTCTTGCATACTGATTCATCCATCACTAAAGTAGTCATTCAATAGGATAGAATGTTTATCTTCAGGCCAAAAACATTAAGTTCATGTTTCATGTAATTGGCAGATACATTAAAGTTTCTATATCGTCAATGGTAGAAAGCTTATTTGTTCCCTTTTGCCAGGCTTCCAAACTAATTTATTTAAGGTTTTGTGTTTTGTGCAAAGGCTATTTCTCAATCATTTCCTCTGAACTTTAATTGGAATCTTACGGGTGTCACTGTACACATGAGTCATTATGCCTGGCAAGTTAGAGACATTCCTGGATATCTTTTTAAACAATTTTCAGACTGGTATTCAGAAATCATTAAGTAAAAGTAAAGCAGAAGATTCAATTCAATCAGGAGTTATTTGTATATAGTGTGGTACAAGGCATCACCCTCCTTGAACAGAAGTATTGCTTTATTTTTTCAGCAGGTTAATAGACTCATCAGATCATGGAACAGTAGAGCTAGAATGAACTATAGAGATAACATTAGCCCAATCTTGTCATTTTATAGATGAGAAACTGAGTTCCAGAGAGATAAAATTATTGCAAAAGGTCACAAAATCATAAAGTGCAGAGCCAGGTCCAGCCTTTCAAATTCTTCATCCTAGGATACACTTGTATGATTCAAGTTTTCTAGAGAGTAACCAATAATGAATAATTTTTTCTTCTACCTAGCCTTGGGGAGGGTCCCCACAAGAATCATATTCTTGATATATTATCCCATTAACATAAAAAAAATAATACACAAACCCCTCTTTCCTTTTGAGATGAGGACTGAAAAAGGAGTTGGTTTTGGACCATGAGGGAAATAGTTTTCTCTCATAGAATAGTGGCTAATAGAAGGTAGGGACGGATGCAGATGAGTCACAGGGCTTATCATCTATTATTAATATTAGGGAGGATCCTATAATAAGGTTCTTTTAGATTTTTCAGAAATTCAATTAGAGTAGAGATCATAGTTGAAATTTCTGGAAGTTTTGGTGACAATTAACAACCTGTTTTTATAAACTATAGCTTCTCACCAGATGACCTGGAGATCCATCTGGATAACTTCCCGTTTCTTGAGATATTCATCTGTAACCAGAACCACGACCCTAATGGATGGAGGGTGAGACGTATAATTACAAGTAAAAATATTATTCAAGCATGTAAAAGCATCTTTGGATTATAGCAGTCTAATATTACAGAGAATTCAGTGTAGATAAAAACATTATTGCAGGGAAAGATATAATAATGAAGGTTTGGATTGTGTATCTATCCAGTCTGTCCATCTGACAATGAACAGTGCAGAAATCCTGATATTTGAAGTAGTAAAAAATATATTTAAAAAATGTGAGACAAACTAGGTTCATGACTTGTAGCATATTAAAATAGTATATTAAAAAATACAGAATGAGCTAGCATTCATGAGCATAGATGAATATGAGCACAAGCCGTATAGTTAGAAGCCATTTGCAAGAATTAAGAGTATAGTCTTGACAAAGTAGGGAATCTGAAGTAGGATGTGGAATACAACAGTTCATGAGACTGTCCATAATGAGAAGGATGATATGGTGACTTTGGGAAAGGACAAATTCAAAACAAAATCAATCAATCAACAAGGACTTATTATTAAGTGTCTGCTCTTTGCTAGGCACCATACCAAGTGCTAGGGAAGCAAATTCAGAGGAATGAAATAATCTCTAATCTTGAAGTGTTTATAGTCTAGGATGAGAAACTGAAAGGAATACTAATTGTGATTTGGTTGGATTTGCTCAAGCTTCCATTTTCCCAGGAGTTTCTGATACATAGCAATAATCCTTTGCAACTATAAACTAAGCTTGAGAAACCAGGATCTACTAACTGAACCCTGTCCTAACTGTACCAATGGGCCACCTGAGAACAATCCTAGGGACCTTCCTGATAATAGGCTTGTCATCTCACCCGGAGGGGCTCCAGAGGTTTCCAGATAAGATTACATATCAGCCTGTTCAAGACCTCAAAAGTCACTCCAAGGAATTACTGTCAAGAATTTATTATTATACCTGTCCCTCTAGCCACAATCTTTTTTCTCTTTTCCTCATTTTTCAAACAATAAAAGATGGCTAATTTTTGTGTCTAATGAATCCCTTTTCTCTGAGTGAGGAGTCCCACATGCATGCCCATTTTACTGAAAAGAATATATTAAAATACCCTTTGCCTCCTCCTCAGTCTCTAATGGCTTTCTCTCAGTTAACTCATCTCTGTTTTCCAGTAGGGTAAGACACTCAGGAAAATAGTGGGTTAACAAGGGAAGTACTGCCTATGGTCACCAGGATATCAGTAGAGGCTACAAGAGATCCACGGATTTTTTCCACCATAACTGATGGTACAATGAATAGAGCACTGTGACTAGAATCAGGAAGACCTGAGTTCAAATTTAGACTCAGACACATACTATATGAATGGGTACAAGTAACTTAATCTCTTTCATCCTTAGTTCCCTCAATTATAAAATGGGGATAATAATAGTAACTTGGGCAACTAGGTGGTGCAGTGGATAGACTGTGCTGAACTCAAATAAACAGAACTACTAAATAGTTGGGAAAAACACTTCTTTAATTCTTTAATTAAGGAGACAGGTTTGGTATAACTTCTCAAGGCCTCCTCACAGAGCCCCAGGACCCTGGCTGCTCTGGCCACTGATCCTGGGAGTCAGTGGCCAACCACATGAGATAAACAAGGGCCAAGAATAAAAGAAATTGGAATGGTGGGGAGGAAGCAGTATAGTTGATTGGCTTTACAATGGCTACAAAGGAAATGAAGAGTCCTAGTCAAGATTATCAGGGGGAGGCTGATGCTATACAATGGACACAAAAGGGAAAGATCCAGCCAAGGGCCAGGCTACCTTGATAAAGGACTTTGACACAAATGGACAAACTATGGGGACCAAAAAGGGTACTTAACACCTGATGGGATTTGCTAGCTCCACCTAAACTATTTTAAAGTCTATTTTCAATCTGAGACTTGTGAAGTTGGGCTTTCCCTCAGGGAGAAACTCTCATGTGACAAGGCTAAGTGGGAGGAGACCTCACACTGCTACAAACTTGGGGTTCTCAAGATCTCAAGATTGGGGTTTCTAGATTCCAAGTTGACAACTGGCAGAATTGAAGTCAGAAAGATTCATCTTCCTGAGTTCAAATATATTCTCAGATACTTACTGTTGGGGGGCGCAGGTGTACCCCTGGGGTCTGGGAAGGAGACCTTTGGCAAGAATGCAAGACTCTGAAATTTAGCTTAAAAGTAAAGAGATTTATTAGTAAAGTTAAATATTTTGGCTAGCAAGACAGCATGAGTGGAACAACCTGGGGGGTTGCTCCCAGAATGCCTCCATCCTGGGGGGTTTATATTCTTCTACAGCAGTGAGGACTTGGCTCTGGAGCAAGGGGTTGGGGAGGAGGTTTGCCCGAAGGTATGGGGGTGGTTCTCATGATTTGGAGAATGGATTGATGAAGTATGTTTTTGTCCATCTCAAATTAAATGGGACAATCAAAGGAGGATAACCCTCTCAGGGTCAGATGTTTGGGGTTGGGAGTCAGAGAGTGTAAGAGAGCAAAGGAATTTCCCTGATAATAGTTTGCTTGAGTTTCTAGGGGTACAATACCCATGTCATTACTAGCCATGTGACCCTGGGCAAGTTGTTTAACTGTTTGCCTCAATTTTCTCATCTATAAAGTGAGCTGGAGAAGGAAATGGCAAATCATTCCAGTATCTTTGCCAAGAAAACCCAAAATAGAGCCACAAAGAATTGGACATGACTGAAACAACTTTGCAGGAGTGCTGTGAGGATCATATAAGATTATTTTTTGTAAAAAGCACTTAGCAGGGGCAGCTGGGTAGCTCAGTGGATTGAGAGCCAGGCCTAGAGAAGGGAGATCCTAGGTTCAAATCTGGCCTCAGACACTTCCCAGCTGTGTGACCCTGGGCAAGTCACTTGACCCCCATTGTCTAGCCCTTACCACTCTTCTGCCTTGGAATCAATACACTCCAAATGACTCCAAGATGGAAATTAAGGGTTAAAAAAAAAGCACTTAGCAGAGTAGCTGGCAGATAACAGTTGCTATGTTTTCCCCAAGTTTCCCCCCCTTTCTACTCCTATAGTATCCTTGGACTGAATGCAGAATTCACACAGTAATATAATGATCAAGCATGGAAGTGCCACCCTAATCTTTGATGGTATTGCGAAAGACTTACAGAAACCTGTTCAGACAAGGGATCATAAAATTATAAGATTAGAAATGGAGAGTTGAAAGTGGCCTCAGGGGTCATCTAATTCAACTCCCTCATTTTACAGATAGGGAAACTGGAATCCAGGAAGGTTGAAGGATTTGTCCAGTGTCACAAAGTTAGTAATTATAAGAGGTGGGATTTGAACCTAGGACTTCTGACTCCAGTTAGTGCACTTTCCACTACAAATCTCATCTATCAGTAGGATACCATGGAATAAGAGAATTATATATAAAGAGCCAAAAAGTGAGAAAAGAAGCCTAACTCCTTCAGTAAAGGCCAAACTCCCCTAAAAAAGAAACTAGTCATAATGTAGGTGGGTTCAGACCACCTTATCAGAGAAGACAAGCACTCTGAGCCCCTACCTGCCTCCCCCATCAGCAGTTCTATTCATTTGTATTGTTCAATTTCAGCTTTGTTTTATGAAACCCCAAATGTTCCATGGGAACTTGCCTTCAAGAACTCACTGATTGACCCTTGTCCCAGACTGAAGAATAGGCCCTTAAGCACCCACTGAGCACCCCAATTGGAGTAGGGGATGTAGTCAAATCTCAAGTGCTCTTTATGTGGTGTATGTGTTGGTGGGCCATAAGGGCATTGTCTCCCTTGACCTGATTGAAGACATGTTCTTTTGTAACCATTTTTGGTGGTTCTGTGTGTTTTTTCAGGTTGATATCAGTTTTGTCCAACTCTTCATAAGCTCATTTTTGGAGTTATCCTAGCAAAGGTACTGGAGTGATTTGCCATTTCCTTCTTTAGCTCATTTTATAGATTAGGAAACTGAGGCAAATAGGGTTAAGTGACTTGCTACTGGTCACACTAAGTATCTGAGGCCAGATCTGAATTCACAAACATCAGTTGTCCAGAATCCAAGGCCAACAATCTATCTTCTAGGCCCCCAAGCTGCCTCTAATAATTAGGTTCTTTACACTCCTACTGTTCCCACATAAAACCCTGCGGAAAATTAGTTAAAACTTAGATTTAGATCATATCTAGGATTTCCTCCAGGTGGAGAGTAGAAAGGTACTCATTATATAATATGAAATGGTAGAGAACAGCTATTTAGTTCTTCAACTCAAAAGAAATACTAAAGAAAAGGGTGTTACAAGAATTTATTGAGATAAAGAACAAAAGATCAAGGATATCCAGAGAAATCATGAAAAAAAGTGCAAAGGAAGGAGGACTTGTAGTCCCAGCTCTCAAGCTATACTACAAAGCAGTGGTTATCAAAACAATTTGGTACTGGCTAAGAGACAGAAAAAAAGGATCAGTGGCATAGACTTGGGGTAAATGACCTCAGCAAGACAGTCTATGATAAACCCAAAGATCCCAGTTTTTGGGACCAAAACCCACTTTTTGATAAAAATTGCTGGGGAAATTGGAAGACAGTATGGGAGAGATTAGGTTTGGATCAATACCTCACACCCTACACCAAGATAAACTCAGAATGGGTGAATGACCTGAATATAAAGAAGCAAACTATAAGCAAATTAGGTGAACACAAAATAGTATACTTGTCAGATCTTTGGGAAAGGAAAGACTTTAAAACCAACCAAAAGCTAGAAAAAAATCACAAAATGTAAAATCAATCTAATTTTGATTACATCAAATTAAAAAGTTTTTGTACAAATAAAACTAACACATCCAAAATTAGAAGGGAAGCAACAAATTGGGAAACAATCTTCATTACAAAAACCTCTGACAAAGGTCTAATTACTCAAATTTATTAAGAGTTAATCTTTTGTACAAAAAATCAAGCCATTCTCCAATTGAAAAATGGGCAAGGGATATAAATAGGCAATTTTCAGTTAAAGAAATCAAAAATATTAATAAGCACATGAAAAAGTGTTCTAAATCTCTTATAATCAGAGAAATGCAAATCAAAACAACTCTGAGGTATCACCTCACACCTAGAAGATTGGCTAACATGACAGCTATGGAAAGTAATGAATGCTGGAGGGGATGTGGCAAAGTTGGTGGTGTTGGGAATTGATCCAACCATACTGGAGGGCAATTTGGAACTATGCCCAAATGGCACTAAAAGACTGTCTGCCCTTTGATCCAGCCATAACACTGCTGGGTTTGTACCCCAAAGAGATAATAAGGAAAAAGACTTGTACAAAAATATTCATAGTTGCGCTCTTTGTGGTGGCCAAAAATTGGAAAATGAGGGGATGCCCTTCAGTTGGGGAATGGCTGAACAAATTGTGGTATATGTTGATGATGGAATACTATTGTGCTCAAAGGAATAATAAAGTGGAGGAATTCCATGGGGACTGGAACAATCTCCAGGAATTGATACAGAGTGAGAGGAGCAGAACCAGGAAAACATTGTACACAGAGACTGATACACTGTGGTACAATCGAATTTAATGGACTTCTCCATTAGTGGCAATGCAATAACCCTGAACAACTTGGAGGAATCTACGTGAAAAACCACTATCCACATCCAGAGGAAACACTGCGGGAGTAAAAACACCAAAGAAAAACAACTGCTTTAATACATTGGTCAAAGGGATATGGTTGGGGATGTAGACTCTAAATGAACATCCTAGCGTAAACAACAATATGGAAATGGGTTCTGATCAAGGACTGTAACAATTATAATGGTGGAAGACATAAACTGTTGCAGATAAAAGAGTGGTTGCCTTAAATTGTGACTGCAGAAAATATGGTTTCAAGACAGTGCCTTGTTTTATATCAATATAAGGTGGTCTCCAGGGAAAAATTCCCAATTATTAAATATACCCAAGTCAGCTGGGTTTTATAGAGATTTTAATTAATACAAATGAGGAATCAAAGAAAGGGAGAGAGAGAGAGAAAAAGGAAATAATGAGAAAAAGATAGGCTGGCCCAGGCCAGCCCTGGCCAACCCAGGCCGAAGCCCTAAGAGAAAGATCAGTCAGTCTTTTATCCACTTACCACAAGATTTGTCCAGGCAAAGATTCTAGTGTTCATAGAGACACCAGTTCAGCTTTGGCCAGCTGCCATCTCCAGAGAGAGTTCCTCTGAGACTAAGAGTCTCCTCAGAGGGAGTTCCAGAGAGAGCCCCCTTGCTCTCAGTTTTTCCTCTCCTTTTAAAGGGAATTTTCTCCTATGTCTCCTCCACTAAGTTCTCACATCTACCAATCACAGTAGACGTTTTCCAAAGGACAGACCATTCTTAATTCACACCTAAGAAGGCTTGAACTTTTGATTAAGTTCACGCCTGAAAAACCTCTGAGTAAGTTTCTCACCTCTTTGCTCCTTGTAAATTCACAAGTTGCCTGACCTTTATAGGTACTTAGCACCCTTTTGTATTAGATCTAAAAATAGGCACAGCTTAAGAACTTTTGCCTTACTAAAAGTATGGGTTTAAGTATTTTTCATTGTTCAGCAAGGAGTTTCTTTCCCTAAAGCAGGCTTAAGTAGGGGTGGAGTAGAGGTCTCATATTCCTGATCTAAGTTCCTTCATTGTTTAAAATGGGGAATGGTCTTAACCAAACCTTATGAAGTTGGGTCTGAGAATTTTTAAGGTTCACAGGACACAAGTAATACCCAATGAAATTGCGTGTTGGCTGCAGGAAGAGTGGGTGGAGGGGAAGGAGGGAAATAATGCGATTATTGTAACCAAGGAATAATGTTCTAAATTGACTAAATAAACTTAGTCAAATGGGAAAAAAAGAATTTATTAAGATAGATTTATTGTGGAATGATCAAATGTGATAGACTTAGCTACTCTCAGCCATACAATGATCCAGGACAATTCTGAGGGACTTATAACAAAGAATGCTACCTACCACAGAAAGAGAAAGAACTGTGGGAGTCAGAATACAGATCAAAGCATATGATTTTTTCACTTTAAATTAATTTATTGGGATTTTGGTTTTATATGATTATTCTTTTAAAAATTAATAGCGAAATATATTTTGCATGATAATGTGTGTATAAACTGACACCTCTGGGAGGGGAGAAGGAAGGGAAAGAGGGAGACAATTTGGAACACATAACTTTGGAAAATTTAGGTAGAAATTTGTGATTATGTGCCATTGGTAAAAATAAAATATCTTCATACATTTTTTGAAAAATAATGCATTGAGATAGAATTAAAATAGACTATAGTAATGTAAAACTACTGTCACACTTTCCCAGAGGATAGAGGCTTAACACCATCAGATTATAGCTGATGAACCACTAGACAGACATTTTACCTCACCTTTGCATTGACCAAACATTTCTTCCCAGGTTTATGACTTCTAGAAAGCCAAGCTTAGAGTTCAGCTCCTTCCTTCCCCTGGTAGTGGCCACAATTTTAGATGAAGAAACTCCTCCAGTGATAAGTTAGGTAAGGCCAAAATACCCAGGATTTCTGGACCTTTTAAAACTCACAAATTTGCCTTCAGGGCTGAAAAAGCCCTTCAGGATCTCTATTTGATTGCCTATACTCCTGAAAAGAAAGGAAGGGTCAGATTCTCAGCTAGCCCCCCTGCCACCAGCCATCACCAAGCTGGTAGCCAATGTATTAGACTATGAACTCATTAAGCATGGGGACCCCATTTTTTGCCTTTTCCCCCATAATTTCAGAAATTAGCACAGTGCCTGAAATGAACTAGGCACTTAACTCAGGGACAGAGTACTCTGACAAATGTTGCAGAATTAGAAAGGAAGAGATCAGGCCAGAAGCACCTCACTCCTGAACTGATAAATTTTCTTTCCTACCACCATCACAATTCTAAGGGATCAACAAAACAATTGCTTCATCATTCCAAAGTTCCTAAGTACTGGGGCCCAGGCAGCTCAAGTAGCCAGCCAGAAGCAGTCCAGGCAGCTTTGCATATACTCCATGGGGTACAATGCTTTTTACAAATGTAAATTGAAAGCTCACTGAAAGGAAGTTGAAATTTGAGTAATGGAAAAAATGCAGTGAAGGTCTTGGAAAAGATAATAAAATTTGCCTTCTCCCTTACATGGGAGAGAAGTGAATAAGTAATAATGCAGAATGCTGGATACATTATTGGATGTCTTTGCATAATGACTTTTCTTTATTATTGCAAGGAAAGGTTCAGGCTGGAAGAAAAAGGTGTTTTTGTTTTTTACAGAAATGTCTGCGGTGCAGAGACATAAAAGCATCAGTGAAACACATCTTTTTTAAAAATAATAATAATACAGAGTTAATGGTCAGTAGCTGTAGCCAAAGCCAAGGCTACATAAGGAATTACTTGAAGAAGGTTATACAGACTGAAGGCATCATTGGGAAATCAGGTAGAATTTATAGGGAAGCATTAAATCTGAGGGAGCAAGTAAAAATGGAAACCAGATACAAACCAAATTGTCCAGAAAGGCATATTGAGGGTAGAGCTCAGATTTTGCTTAGGGCCAAATTATGGAGGGGTGGTGGTGAAACACGGTGGTATAGGGGATAGAGGGGGTGGTAGTCCAAGGGCCATCTATCAGGGCATGGGGTTATCAACCTGAAAAAAACAGAACCATCAAGTCAAGGAAGACACTGCTCCTATGACCCGCCCACATACACACCACACAGAGCCACCCAGCAAGACTCTGGGAACCCTGCCTCTGGGAAAAACACCAAGAATGGGAATTTCCATGGAACTAAAGAATTTGGGATTATATTTATACCTTAGGGAATATAACCAAAGGGAAATAACTGACTGATTACATAGAGACTTGGGAAAGAGATTGTAGACTAGGCTAAGGTACCAGGGAGAGGTATGAATGCAACTAGAGAAACTAAGAAGACAAAAAAAAATACTTGAGATTTCACTACATCCCCTACTACAATTGGAGGGTGCTCAGTGGGTGCTTGAGGGTCTATTCTTCCATGTGTGACAAAGCTCATTCAGAGTTTTTTAAAGGCAAATTCCCATGGGACAAGGGTAAATTTGGGGTTTTATAAAACAAGACTGTCATATATAAAACCCAGTGGAATTACTTTTTGGCTGGGGGAGAGGTGGGGAGGAGGAGAAGGAAAGAACATGAATCATATGCCCATGGGAAAATATTCTAAATTAATTAAGTAAATTTTTTTTCAATTAAAAAAATAAAATAAAAAGCCCATGGAGTTTGGAAAAATAAAATAAAACAAGACCACCAGGGTGAACAGGACAGCCTAGAAAATAGTGCAGCAGGATGGGGATGTGGTGGCACAGAACAGTCTCACTCTGTATATGTGTAGGGTAGCTTACCACTCAGAATTTGTTACAAACACAGTTTGTTACAAGAAATTTCTTCTCCCTCCCTCCCTCCCTTCCTCCTTTCCTTCTTTCCTTCTTGATTTCTGTTCATTTTTCTTTTTTACCTGGGTTAGGTGAGGGTACAGATTTGAAATGCTACATGCACTTTCAGATGAGTTCAAATGTCTTATTCATTTTACTTTGTTACACAAGACCTCTCACAAAATGGGAGTGATCTATAAATGCTTGTAATGTAAAAATAAAGTACCACAATAAGACTTTTTTTCTTAATGACAAGATATAGAGACGTCTAAGTTACCTTTGAATGAGAGATTGTTACTATTATTACTATATGAGTTACTATTATTGATACCAAAGCAACATGATATAATGGGGGGAAAACCAATGAATTTGGAGGCAGAAGGCCCCTACTAGCATAGTAGCTATGTGACTAGGGAGTCAATCACTTAATCTCTCTGAATTGAAATTTTTTAGTCTGTAAAATGAGGGATAATAGTTTTATTTTTTCACTCCCAATTTCACAGAATTGTTACAATATGCAAATGTAAGATATTTTTATTATTGGTATGCACTTGACAGATGTTCTTTCCATGTCTCCCATCTATTTAAATTTCTGTCTCTCTTCAGAAAGACTTGTTAACTAGTTGCATATTCATATGAATAAAGAGACAAAGGGCAGAATAATATGTCTTGACTACAAACCACTCAGAGTGGCCCCTAGATTTGAATTTTCCCAGTATGTTGATGAGTTGAGTGGGATGTGAATATATGGTGAAAGAAAATGCTGCTTGCTCCCAAAGATGCAAATTTAAAACCCAAGTTTGTAAAAACCCCATCTGCCTGAGTAGATGAGCAATGGAAATAAAATGATTAACATTCATGGGTTGGTTTTTATAAGCAACCCAGGTGAAAGCTTAGTCAAATCAAGACCCTCCACTTGCACAATTTACTGGAGATGACCACTAGGGTATAGAGAGTGATTCAAATAGCAACCAAGAAAAGAGTGTGAGAATCTAAAGAGGGCATATGCTAAAAGGAAACAATTTAGTTTGCTAGTTGGCCAGATATCTTATAAAAGAGTGAATGACTTAAAAGGCAGAGCAAAAGGAAAATATTTGAAAACATAAGGAAGCAACAAAAAGACTAAGTATGGTACATTGGGAAAAACACCAAATTAGGAATCTGAGATTGTTATTGTTTAGTCATTTTCAGTCATATCCAATTCTTTAGGAACCCTTTTGGAGTTTTCTTGGCAAAGATATTGGAGTGGTTTGCCATTTCCTTCTCCAGCTTATTTTACAAATGAGGGAGCTGAGGCAAACACAGTTAAATGATTTGTCCAAGGAGATCCAGCTAGTAAGTGTCTGAAGCTGTTTTTTAATTTAGGTCTTCCCAATTCCAGTTCTACCACTCTATCTACTGAGCCACCAGGATGCTAAGGAGTCTGAGGATATGGGTTCAAATAACAATTCTGTCACTTACTAACTCCATGACTTTTGGCAAGTCATTTAACCTCTCAATAAAATTAAGAGATTGTATTTGAAGTCCTCTAAGGTCCCTCTCAGCTATAAAATCTTGACCCTAAGGCAAAAAATTCTTATAGTGGTATAGATTCCTGCTCATGAATGGTACTAAAAAGTCTTTTGGGGGGGGAGGTATAATTAAAGTTTCTTTTCTTTTTTTGGTTACCATTTATTTTTATGTTTTGAATGTATAGCATGTGACATAATAATATATGTATAATATTACAAATATATAATAAATTAAAATAAATATGCTTATCCAAGAGAAACAAATTCTCACAATAGCTATGTCCAAAAATCTGTCTCATTCTTTTTTTCTCCCTCCCTGCCACCCCAAGAATGAGCGTAAGATAATATAGGTTGTATATATTATCGCATAACATATATTTCCTTTGTGAAGATTAAATTTAATACTCCTCTGATTATAACAATGAAAATACTTAACTCTCCCCTGATTGTGAAGATTAAATTGTAACCCCTGTCTATTTTTAGAACACTCTACTTAAGTTGAGTATGAAGATCTGCCCATTTTAGATTTAATCACCAAAGGTGTAAACAACCCATTCACACTTGAGTGGGGGAAGTCTGTGACCCATGTGTGTGATAGTGGGTGACAAATCAGAATCAACTGACTGTCTTCTGGGCAGTCCTAGAGCAGAGTGTCAACTATGATTGGTAGATGTAAAATTAGGGGAAGACACAGGATGTGATGCAAAGGAAGCGTCTTTAAAAGGAGCTGTTACTTCCTGTGAGAGAACAATTCTTCATTCCTTGGAGTGCTGACTGGACCTGAGACCCTATTTCCTGGTGAGGCTGATAAAGAATCTGTTGACTGGACTGACACATGGTGAGTGAAAGGTTGACTCTTAACTGCTGGTTTTTCTCTGAAGAGACTGGCCTCAGGAAAGACCTACTCTTGAGAGAGGCTTCCCCAGGTCCTTGGCTTTGCTGAGGCCGGTTGAAACTAACTCTCCCTTCCAGAGGTGGGGAAATGAATGGGGGAATGGGGGGCCAGAGATAAATTACTTAGTGCTCAGGCTAGATATCTTATCTTATCCTCTCTCTGATTTCTTGTTTCACTCTTTCTACATTTTGTAATAAAATTGTAAATAAAATCTCTTTGGAATTATTTAAATTCCTGGTGACCACACTTTTAAAATATAAAATCCAACCATTTAAAAATTAACCCCTTTTCCCCCTTACACTTTGTTGATCATGTTATGAAACATGACATATTGCTTACACTAGAGAAAAATTCATGGAGAAAATCAAGTGAAGAATGATATCATTCAATCTGTATTAGGACTTTTGTCTGTTCCTTTCATGGCTGTGGATAGTCTTTTTCTTCATGATTCCCTTGAAAATGTCTTCAGTTCTTGCTTTGTGGACAACAGTTAAATTTGAAAGAATAATAATGAAAGATTGCATATGCCATTTGGGAGACTGTTTCCAAATATTATTTTAAATGGCAAGACTATGTTGTTATATGTATGTGAGTCATGAAAAGATGCTTTTAAGGAGGCTTTCTGTTGAACATTAAATAACTTTGGATAGCATAAAACTGTATAAAAGTGTGAGGTATTTATGTGATTACTATATATGCCAGATATATATGAAATCACCTCCATTTTCATATTTCAATTGGCCCCTTGGTCTTTTACTTATTTATTCATTCATTCATTTAATGAAACCGTGAGTACCGACTATGTACTAAGTGTTAGGAATGACTATAAAGATTAATAATAATAAAGTGATCACTCACCTATCATAGGAGCTACATTCTAGAAATCCCCATGATAGGTGAAAATCTGTGACACAGTGGCATTATATTTAGTTTATTATATATATATATATATATATATATATATATTTAAGGCTTTATAAACCTTTCCCACTCTCCTATAAACCTTTTCCACACTCTTATTAACCTATAGTCACTGAGCCAATCACGGCACTGTGGTTTGTTGCCTTTCATTCCATCAGACAATAGTGTGTCACAATTAGAGTAACTCCACGATACAGAATTAGATATATATGTTTTTAAAACCTGTGATTCAGTAAAACTGTGATAAGTGAACCATGATATAGTGAGGGACAACTATATTTTTTTTTAAACTCATTATACAGTAAAGTTGGGATAAGCAAACCACAGTATAGCAAGGGATGACTTAGTTATGTAGCCTTTTAAGGTTAATAAGACACCTTACAAATATTAACTCATTTAAGTCTCATGACATCCTTGGGGGGAGTAGGTCTATTATTATCCCCAATTAACATAGGGGGAAACTGAGGCAGAAAGCGATTAAATGAATTGTCCAGGGTTGCATAGCTAGAACATGTTTGAGCTAGGAATTGAACTCAGGTCTAGGGTCTAGGTCCAGCTCTCTATACACTGCATGCTTAGGCATCTTTAAATAAAGGATGAATCATAGTCCCAAAAGGAATTTACTATAATAACTATAATCATTACTCATTTATACAGTGTTCCAAAAGCTTAAATGACTTAAAACTTTGCCAAATTTTTTGGAATACCTCTGTAGCATTTTATGGTTTATGAAACACTTTCCTGGCAACACATTCATGAGAAAGGTATAGTATGAAAATTAGTATCTATATTTTACATGAGGAAACTGGAATTCTGCTGTCTAATGTAAAAGGTAGGAAACTGAAACAAAATGAATGTGTTCAAAATAGAAGAAAAAAATACAAAGAATAATTTTTTTAATTAAAAAAAGCATTGTAAGAGTTCTGGGGAAGAAGAAATAACTGGAAAGACTTTCTAAATGAAGGGCCATTTTATTAGAGAGGGAGCTTCTTGAGGGCAGGGACTGTCTTTTACCATTTTTTGTAACCTCAGTACATGGTGTAGGGCCTGTAAACATTTAATAAATGCTTACTGACTGATTGACAGCAAAACTGGGCCTTGTGTTATGGGGAGGGGGCATTCTAAACTTAAGAGAATAATATGGTCAGAAGTCCATGACATGTTCAGAGAATAAAAAGCAGTAGCTTGAGATGAAGTGGAAAGGTAATTTGTGGAATGCCTTGAATTTCAGGGTAAAATGTTTGATCTTTTTTCATGTGGCATCTGAATAAAGCATCTGAATAAAACAAAGGAGACTGACATAATATTATAATTAAAATTATTTCAAGAGACTGGTTTGGGGTAAAGATATCAGTTTAATGATTAAGTTGGCATTATAAACAAAAAAAATTGATAGGTTAGAGGTTCCCCTTGAGTGACCACAGACCTAGAAACTCCATCAGTTAGATCTATAAATAGAGTTTTAGGAGTTCATCATTCAGCCCCACCCCAAACATCCCAAGACACCTCTAATTGGTAAATAGCTAATTAGGAGGCAGTCCATCAAACTATTGCCCCCTCCTCATCCTCATGTGATGAAGGTCACATAGGCTTTTCTAATAATCAAATGTTAAAAAGGAAGATATTCATTGGGGTTCCTAAAGACAAAGAAAATATAAAAAAGCAAAATCTCTGGTCCAGAACCCAGATCCAGAAAAACACAGTAATTCTCCATAATTTATAACGCTTATATAGAAATTAATATAGTATATGAAGAATAAATTCTCACAATAATCAGAACTATTTGTTAGGAAGATTATTTCTCATCCCTAGGAGTCATAAGCTAAACACGCAGGGACACCAGAACTACAATATTGTTATTTGTCAATTTTTTATCAGATTATTGAAAGAATGGTATTAAAAAGAAGACTGGGAGCTTCCAGTATTTTAGATTGATCAACAACTCAATCAGTGCTCAGGTCCAAAAGAGAAGTGGTGGTGTTACTGACTCACTTTTCAGTTGTGTCTCCAACTCTTCATGATCCCATTTGGAGTTTTCTTGGCAAAGATATTTGAGTGATTTGCCATTTCCTTCTCTGTCTCATTTATAGTTGAGGAAACTGAGGCAAACAGGCATACAATTAGTAAATGTCTGAGGCTGGGTTTGAACTCCTATCTTTTTGACTCCAGGTTATGGCACTCTATCCACTGCACCACCCTAATAAAATAAGAATTGTGGGAAATTATTTTATGAGAATTATAAAATAAGGTGAGATTTATTCTAAGGATATAAAGGAATAGGTGTCATTCAGTAGTCCCCTGTGCTAATGGAAGCAGCCACAATATGACCTAATAGAGTAGCTCAATCATCCCTACAATACCCTACACCCAAGATTTCCAATTTCTGCTATCCTGGCATATAGATGAAAAAAATAGTCAAACCAAGTTAACAAGCAAGAATCTACTATGAGCCAGGCACAACACTAAGGGCTGGGAATACAAAGAAGGGGAAATAGTCCCTGCCCTCAAGGAACTCAAAGTTTAATGGGGCAGACAACATAAAAATATTTTACAAACAAGATAACAAGCTAAAACAAGCTAAAATCGGAGGTAATCTCATAAGGAAGGCACTAACAGTAAGGAGGACTGAGAAAGGTTTCTTGTGGAAGATGAGGCTTTAGCTGACTTTAAAATCAAGTAAGTCAGGAGGCAGTGGAAGGAGGACATTCTAGGTTTGGGTGGATAGTTGATGAAAATGCAGAGTTGGGTGATAGAAGAACAGTCTGGAGGACAGAACCACTGGATCAGACAGTATGTGGAGACATTTGAAGTATGTGTAGGACATAAGAAGTCTGGAAAGATAGGAAGGATACATATAACAAAGGGTTCATGAGAGCTATTTATAGCATTTTAAGGACTGCAAAATGCTTTATGTTTGTTGTCCAATTTGATTCTCACAATACCCTCTGAGGTAAGTGCTCTTGTTATCTCCATTTTACAGTTGAGGAAACTGAGGTTGAGAGAAGATAAGTGACTTTCCTTTGGTGTGTGTGTGAGAGAGAGAGAGAGAGAGAGAGAGAGAGAGAGAGAGAGAGAGAGAGAGCACATAACATCTTAATCTCTAAAAGCAGGCTATAAGAATAAAGAGAAGCTAATTCTGATAAACAGCAATTTAAGAGAAAAGTAACAACTCATGCAAGTCACAAAGGTAGTTAAAGGAGTTAGCTCAATAATGCCAGTATCCTTCATTTCCAGCAATTGAAGGCAAAATCAGTTCTTGGCATGCCTGTGGCATTACCCTTTGTTAAGGGCCCTTCAAAGAGCAAGAACCATTTATTCCTTCTACCACAACAAGAGAACATTCTTTTGTGGGTTTTGTTGGTAGCAATTGAAAAAGTTATCCAAGATAAGCACCATTTGTTTGTGGATATAATATTGACTTGTAAAAAGTTAAATTTGCATTTCATGAAGGAATATTTTTGAAGGTGTGCCAAAGAAACTGCTTACAAAGAATTTTGCTCTTTTCACAGAAAGGGAAAAGGAAATTTTGTGTGTGTGGATGGGTGCCAGCTGGGGGCATAGTTGGTATGTTTCCCAGTTGACACGGAAATGGATTTCTCTCAAAAGGGAAACAAGAGGAAAAGGAGAGAAGAGAATAAGGAAAGTAATTTAGGGGAGAGAAGCAAAACAAACTCTAACAACATAAAAATATTCATAGTTCTTTTTTGCAGTGCCATAGAATTAGAAACAGAAGAGGAATGGCTAAACAAGTTATGATACATGAATGTGATGGAATGCTGTTGTATTGTAAGAAATGATGGAGGGGATAGTTTCAGAAAAACCTGGGAAGATTTGCATGAACTGATGCAAATACATTTATATTTTGTACAATTTATACAAATTATACAATAATGTATACAACAACATCAGAAAAACAAACAACTTTTAAAGACTTGGAAACTGTGATAAAAGCAATGACCAGCCTTGATTCCAGAGGACTGATATTGAGACTTTTTTAGACATGGCCAATGTGGGCAGCTAGGTGACACAGTGGTTGGAGCACTGGTTCTGGAGTCAGGAAGATCTTAATTTAAATAGAATTTGAATCCAACCTCAGATGCTTATTAACTGTGTGACTCTGGACAAATCACTTAACCTCTGTTTGTCTTAAGTTTCCTCAATTGTAATATGGGAATAATGATAGCAACTATACCTGCCAGGGTTTGAAGCAAGGATCAAATGAGGTATTTGCAAAGTGCTTAGGACAATTTTTATCACACCACAGGTGCTATATAAATGCTAGCTCTTATTATTTTTATTTTGCTTGACAACATATTCATACCCTTACACCTTCATCCTTTTTTATCTGAACTACAAAAACAGGTTTTCTAATTCCTTATATCTCTCCTCTTTATAATTTATTTGCTGTATAACCACCAAATATTACTTAAGTAGGGCTCTGACTTTGTCACTCCCCAGCCCAATAAACTACCATGGCTACATAATATCTCTAGAATCAAATATAAACTCCTCTGCTTGACATTTTAAGAGGGAAGGGGAGGATTAAAAAAAAAAGAAAGGATGAGGGTGGTGTCTATCAACAAAGATAAAAGGATGAATGTGAGGGATATTGCGGAGGTAAAAGACTGAATGAAAAATGTGGAAAGAGGGAGGAGGTAAGATTTACTTCAAGGTTGTGAAACTGGTGTCTAATGTTGCCTTCAACAGAAATAATGGAAGTTTGAAACAAGGGTAGATTTGGGGCAAAAGAACAGTGAGTTCTATTTTGGACATGTTGATGGGATATATTCTGTTAGGAATATAGGTAGATGGTGATTTAGGATAGGATCCTAGGAGAGAGACTAGGGCTGAATATATAGATCTGGTGGAGTAATTTACTGCTCTTCTTGGAATTGATACTAAGACAGAGGATAAAGGTTTAAAAAAAAAGAAGAAGAAAGATTAGGTTCATGAAAATCAAAAGAATGAGTATCTCAAGAAAAGGAACAATCAACAGTAGTAGATACTATAGAGATGTCAAGAAGGATACACCCCTGAAGAATGAGGATTGTGAATAAGTTTTATTAGATTTTGCCATTAAAATATTACTGATAATTTTGGAGAGATTAGTTTAAATTGAATGATGACATCAAAAGTCATATTCCAAGGGATTGAGTGTTGAAGATGAAAGGAATTGGAGAAAACCAATATAGACAACCTTTTTCAGGAGTTTGTGAAGAGGAGGAAAAATATAGCTCATTGGATTGAGGATGGAATCAAGAAACAGTTTTTTTTTAATATTTATTTTTTTCTTTGTGTTTTTTTATTTTTTGAAAAATGTATTTAGTCAACTTAGAACATTATTCCTTGATTAAGAACCATATTCTTTCCCTCCCTCCCCTCCCCCCATTCCTTTCTGTAGCTGACACACAATTCCACTGGGTTTTACATGTGTCCTTGATCAGAACCTATTCCCATGTTGTTGATGTTTGAACTAGGATGATCATTTAGAGTCTACATCACCAATTCTATCCCCCTCAACCCATGTAATCAAGCAGTTGTTTTTCTTTGGAGTTTCTACTCCCACAGTTTTTCCCCTAAATGTGGATAGTGTTCTTTCTCGTAAATCCTTGTTTAGGATCACTGCATTGCCACTAATGGAGAAGTCCATTACATTCGATTGTACCACAGTGTATCAGTCTCTGTGTACAATGTTCTCTTGGTTCTGCTCCATTCATTCTGCATCAATTCCTAGAGGTCGTTCTAGTTCACATAAAATTCCTCCAGTTTATTATTCCTTTGAGCACAATAGTATTCCATCACCAACATACCCACAGTTTGTTCAGTCATTCCCCAATTGAAGGGCATCCCCTCATTTTCCAATTTTTGGCCACCACAAAGAGCGCAACTATGAATATTTTTGTACAAGTTTTTTTTTCTTTATTATCTCTTTGGGGTACAAACCCAGCAGTGTTATGGATGAATCAAAGGGCAGGCAGTCTTTTAGTACCCTTTGGGCATAGTTCCAAATTGCCCTCCAGAATGGTTGGATCAATTCACAACTCCACCAGCAGTGCATTAATGTCCCAACTTTGCTCAACTGACAGTTTTTAAAAGACTGAGGAAGACATGACTATGTCTTCTGTCTTATAAGTAACAGAGGAGATAGCTGGTGAGGAGAAATAAATACGTAGAGAAGGGTGATGATCATGGGGACAATCTGCTAGAAGAGAAGGATGGGAATGAGAATAAAGTAAGAGGGAATGAGATAGGGTCCAAGTGAAGGGGTTGACCTTAGTTAAGAACATGATCCCAACTTCATCTAGACTAGAGACTAGTGTACAGGATGAGGAAAGAATGGGGGAATAATATCAAGGAGTTTTAATGTATAGAGTAAGGGAAAAGAGGGAGCTCAGGACAAATGGCTTCTATTTTTTTCAGTAAAATAGTAGATAAGGTCTTCTATTGAGATGATGAAGGGAAGGGGACCTTTTCTATACTTCTCACATCAAACTAGCTGTCAAGTTCTATCGATTCTACCATTACAAATTTTCTCTGACCTGTTTCTTCCTCTTTCATCCAGCTGACAGTATATGCCTTCCTACCTTCATTTTTCTCACTCCAATTCATACTTGACATTACTACCAGACTAATTTTGCTTATTCTTTGATCTGATTATATCTCTCTGCTTAAAGACTGTTCTTAGCAAGTTCATTGCCTGCCAAGTACAGTTCAGTCTTCTCTGTCTGGAATTCAATTCATACTTCACAGCTGCAGTGTATGAGGGGTTTGTAGGGATGGGAGATTAAAGGGAGATCAGAATAAAAAGGTTAGAGAAAAAGAGTGGAAGTACCAGAAGAGCAGAAATCAAAGTCCATAAGAAAATTGGCTAACATGTCCTCCAACAATCTACAGCCACCCTACCTTTTCAACTTCATTTCATACTAGTCACCTTCAAAGAAATACTTTAATATTCTAGGCAAGCTGGAGTATTTGTTATCCCTCACATATGCCTAGCACTTTTCTGCTTCTTTGTTTGTGTTTGGTTTCTTCCCCACATCAAGAATGTTCTACCTCCTTCCCTCTCATCACTTGCTGAAATCCTACCATCTTTCAAAGTCCAACTCGGACATTGCCGACTTCCTTAAGTAAGACTTCCCTGATCTCCCCCACTGGAAATGTATAAATAAAAAAGAAACAATAACTCAGGTCCTCTTTAAGACTACATTAAGTGAGAGTAAGCTGGGTAGCTCAGTGGATTGAAAGCCAGAACTAGAGATGGAGGTCCTAGGTTCAAGACACTTCCTATCCGTATGACTTTGGGCAAGTCACTTAACCCCCATTGCCTAGCCTTACCACTCTTCTGCCTTGGAACCAATACATGGTATGGATTCTAAGATGGAAGTTAAGGGTTAAAAAAAAAAAGACCAAATAAAGCAACACTTTGGTTCAATGATTGAACTGTCCTGATTATGTATTTTGGGCTTTGGCTTCATTTAACCTCCTCTTCCACTGAGTGATTAGCTACTTTAAATTTGTGAAAGCTTAGAAGACATCAGGATCTTGTAGAATAATGTCTTGTTGATGTCCATTAAAAAAAATGTTTCTTATTACTTGCCCAGAAGGAGGTAAAAATACAATTAAGTTACTAATTAATCTAAACAGAACAGAACAGAGCAGAGCAAGGTCAATACTCTAGCTGGAAGTTTAAAGTTGAACACATCCTATTATTTGCTGGAAGGAAATACCAATTCAACCTTGATTGCCATGGATACAAGACAAACAAATCCACTTGGCAGGTTCATTTATCTGCTAATAAAGCCTTCCATCATAATATGGTATATCAGCTAAAATGATCATTAAGTGGATCTTCTGAATCATTATTATAAGAAGGTCCAGTAAAATATGCTAAAAGGTACTGACCTAAGGGACCTGAGAGATATAGAAGGGAGAAAGGGAGGGAGGGGAATGGCAGGGAAGGGAAGGGGATGTGGAATTAAAGGGATATCAGAATAAATAGGTGGTAAGGTGAGAGTAGAAATACTGGCACAGGAGAAATCAAGGCCCTGGCAAGGATCTTCATATGAATGATGAAATAGGTGGACATTGACCACATGTTTCTTCCTATGGCAGCAGGATAACAGGGAATCACTCAATTTAGGCACTTGTGGGTTCCACAGACTTACACATGAAGAACTAAGTAGATAGATGGATGGATAGACAGACAGACAGATTTAAATAGATAGACAGACAGGCAGACAGAAAGAAAGATCACCTCTTCTAGGAGAAAGAAGCATCCTGAATACTGAAGTAGAAAATTAACCAGAAGTGTGCCAACATGGCTTAAAATATATCACCTTTGGAATCTGGAAAACTGATTACAGCTGAAAAAGTCCAATCTAAGAGTTCCCAGAGGTGGAATTTGGAAGCTAGCAAGTATCCTATTCTGTTAGAAGCTAAAAATTTCTGTCACTGAAAAGGAGTTTTTGTTTTCCTAAGTACTCAAAAGGATAAAGTTTTAGAGGTATTATCTGTTTGCCATTCCCTAGATTGTGGTCATTTTGACATTTTTTTATAGTAACCAATTCTGTCTTCTTAGGAGTTATAGTAGACCGCAGCTGGGCAAAGATTTCCAGGCCCTAAAAGCCATCTGTAATGAAGCCATGGAAAGGAAAGGCTTATTTCACAAAGAAGTGTTGACCTCATCATTTGATAAAGTCCCTTGAAAGGAATATATGATCCAGAATCACTATATTACAACTCCTCGATCCAAAGAAGAAAATGAATTTCCTTTGGCAAACAAAATGGTTATATTCAAAGATTTTCATTCCTTTGAAAAGCTCTTAGAGTAGTTTATGTGCCCCCAAATGTTTACTGTGTTCGTTCACGCAGATGAAAAAGCCCCTGCTAAATTTAAAGATGGTGTGGGGAGACTGGTGAGCTGCTTCTTCAATCTTTTTCTTGCCACCAAAATGGAACCAGCTGTCTATGATGGAATATCCAGACCAGGCTGATCTGAACTGCATGAGAGACCTTTCACTTCTGAAGCATGAATGGAAGTATATGATCAATACCTGTGGGCAGGACTTCCCATTGACAACCAATAAAGAAATTGTTAACTATCTAAAACAATCCAAAGGAAAAAATATAACCCCAAGTATTCCAAGGCTTTGGGATCATATTGAGAGAATCAAGAATGTCCATAAAGAATATAAAAGTGAACAAGGCTTTTACACGAGAAGGACCAGCATTTTAGTCTTTTCCTTCCCAAAAGCCAGCAATCTACTTTGGCTTTGTCTATGTTGCCCTCACAAGGAAGTTTGTTAATTTTGTTCTTAGAAGTGACCAAGCCACGGGCTTACTCCAGTGGTTTCAGAATACTTATAATTCACATGAATATTTCTGGATGACACTCAATAAAATTCTGGGTGTGTGTAACTACTTTTCTCATTTCTGTTGACATATCAAGTTGACGTTGGTAGTGTTTCCTCAGAATATCCAAATTTGGCATCCCTTATTTTAGAGCTTAAAGGAAAGGGGCCTTCAATTTTTAAATTATTATTTATTATAAACTGCACTTGTTTTTTAGTCATTTCAGTCATGTCTGACTCAATGTTTTCTTAGTAATGATATTGGAGTAGTTTGCCATTTCCTTCTCTAGCTCATTTTGGAGATAAGAAACTGAAGCAATGTTAAGATTAAAATTTAGTTTCTCTGCTAAAGACATTATATTTTTAGAGGTATTATTAAAGATTAAGAAATAAAGAAATTCAAAATAAGAAAGCACGTGCAACCTACATTTTGCCGGCTAGGTAGAGAGCCGCCTGTCCCCAGAAGCAGAAGCAGAGAGAGAGCTCAAGTAGGAGGAGAGCCCATTTAAATAATGGTTTGTGATCTCACACTCAGGGAGATTAGAGAGAATTCTGGGAGCTAGCAAGGACTTCTGGGGATTGAAGTCTGGGGTTCAAATCTCCATTTTTACAGCAAATAGGGATAAGTGACTTGCCCAGGGTCTCTCAGAAAGTAAGTGTCCAAGGCCAAATTTAAATTCAGGTCTTCCCAGGTCCAGGTTTTCTATTTGTTGTGTCACTCTTTTTTTTTTTTTTTGCTTATTCTAGGTAGGTCAGTGCATAGAATTTACTGGACCCAAAGTCAAGAAGACTCATCTTCCTGAGTTCAGATCTGGCCTCACTTACTCTCTGTATGATCTTGGGTATGTCACTTAACCCTGTTTGCCTCAATTTCTAGTGTCTGAGGTCAGATTTGAACTCAGGGAGATACTGACTTTAGACCTGGCACTCTATCCACTGCACCACCAACCCTATCATCAACCTAATAACCAATGAAAATACAAATATTTACATATACAACTATGACCTTTTGTTAGGTATAATTTACTAACTTTATCTTTAAATGTTTTAATAATGTGTTATTCTTATTACTCCAAAAATCAAGGCACAGCACTTTCTAGATTTTCCATTATAAGTATGGATTAATTTTTAACAAGATAACTAAATTGTCCTGTGTGTTTCCATGTCTATTTCTGAACTTTCTCTTCTTGGCAGTTTTCTAGATTTTATTGTCGTTCTTATTTATGTAGTTGTAATCCTTATAATTATTAATTTTTACTTTTGCTTTCCTTGTATTTGTTTGTAGTATTCATATTTGTCCATCTTTTATAGTAGAGTAAGATATGCATATATCCAAGTTTGCTTAACCAGTCTCTAATCACTGAAAAAATAGGTCTTATTTAGTTTTTTGTTATTAAGAGTAATACTGGGGGGTAGGGGGCCAGCTGGGTGGCTCAGTGAATTGAGAGTCGGGCAACAGACAGGAGATCCTAGGTTCAAATCTGGTCTCAGACACTTTCTAGCTGTGTGACCCTAGACAAGTAACTTAACCCTAATTGCTTAGCCTTTACCATTTTTCTGCCTTGGAACCAATACATGGTATTGATTCTAAGATGGAAGGGTAGGGATTAAAAAAAAAAAAGAATACTGCTCAGAACATTTTTGTTGAAGTAGATTTTTTAAAATGGTTTTCAATAATATTCTTGGAGTGCAGTCCTAATAATGGGATCACTGGGTCACAGTGTATGAACAGGTTTTAGTTATCACTATATAATGTTGCACTGCCTTCCAAAAATAAATACACCTATTCACAATCCCATCACCAGTGTAATCCAGGGTCACCTGTTAATGTTTCTCCACAACCCAAACAACATTGAATTTTAATGTTTTTAACCTCTTTTCCAAATTAATAGGTGAAAGGTAGCACCTAAGAGTTGTTTTAATTTTTATTTCTTTAATTATCAGGGAATTCAAACAACTTTTAAGTGTTTATTTAATTTGTGCTGCTTTTCAACACTGCCTACTTGCTTGCTTTGACCACCTATCTACTGATAAACATATTACAACTCGGAAAATTATGTTAATTATTCATAGATTATATATGTTAAAACTTTAATTAGAAATGCTTATAGCAAAGGTTTTTTTTTTCTCCCCAATCTGTTTCTTTCCCTTTTATTCTGAATGCATTGCCTTGGTTGTACAAATTCTTTTTCTATAATCATTTAAGAATTATTTTGTAAGGGGATAAAGCCTCTAAAAGATCACTTTGGTTCAAATATCAGTAATATGGAAATAGGTCTTGATCAATGACAAATGTAAAACCCAGTGGAATTGTGTCAGCTATGGGAGGGGATGGGGTTAGGGGAGGGAAAGAACAGGAATCATGTAACCATGGAAAAATATTATAAATAAATTAAAGATTACATGAAATTTTCCAAGTAAATTTTTTCCTATAATCATCATTTTTATTATATTTTATATCCATTATTTTTTATTTTATTCTATAGCTGTTATTTTTCTATAACCAAATCCATCTGTTTGATGCCCAATCATTTCCTCTGTATTCTACTTCAATGCCTCATGAGGGTATGAATATGATCCTGGACTCTCAAAAATTATGCCAGTAGAGATAAAGTTCTGATTCTCCATACCATGAAAGGCTTCAGGTATAGACTATATGTGAAGAAATGGCCTGGTTAAGTATGAAAGCTGCTCACAACCTTATACTTAGGTAAATAATTTGCTGATCATGGCAACATAGAAAATAATGAAAGATACCAAGTAGTTCTCAGGCCAATGCAACTCTCTTTTGTAGAGAATGTAGCAGAGTAGTAGAAAAGGAAGTAGGCTAGATTGTCTTTAGACATGAATTTAACTATTGGTTGTCTACCAATGTGATATCCCTCTCCTATCACCTAAGAGTTGACTTATTGCTAGAGGAGCTATATTATACCAAAGAAGGCTATTCTTGCTTTACATTAATCCAGAAACAAAAAGGAAGTAGCAGTTTATTAGAACAATGGCATCTAGTTGCACCTCAGGCTAATGGAGGAGTTGGTCTTCTAATGTATCCAAAAGTACAAAGTGACATTATTCCACAAAAAAAAGTGGTCATAATAAAAATGATCCAAAATGCCATCTTTTGATCCAATCGAATTCAACAATCATTCAATATTTTTGTCAAGTATTTTATGTAAGGTATTATGATATAAAGATAAAAAATGAAATAGGCTTTGACCTCAAAATGCTTTTACACATTTACATTTACATTTGCATAAGAAATATAAAAATTTAAAGAGGGAGAGAATGCTAAAAACTGTGGGAATCGGAAAGGACTCATGGAAGATTTATCATATGAACTCTCTTTTAAAAGAATCTAGAAATTCCAAAGGGTCAAAGTGAGCAAATCGTGCTCTCCAGATATGTGCAAAGATTTGTGAAAAAGAATTGCCCTTGTGCAGAGATGACGTATGTAAAGACACAGAGGCCAAAGATGGGATATTGAGTATTGGTAAGTCAGTTTGACTCTAATGGAGAATCTGTAAATGGGAGTAATCTGAAATAAGACTTAAGATTTAGGTGGGAGCCAGACTGTGGGTTATGCCAGGCTGATGAGTTTGTAGCTGATCTTAGAAATAATACAGAGTCATTAAAGATTGCTGAGGAGGGGGAAGTGGGTGACATGATCAGATCTGTATTTTAGGAACAACTTGGCAATACAGTACATCTTTGGAAGATGTATTAGAGAGCTGGAAACTAGGAGTAAAAGCAATTAGGAGCATATTAAAATAGTATGGGCAAGGGATAATAAGAATGAAAACTACTGTAGAAACTACATGATTAGAGAAAAGGTGATAGACTGGAAAGACAGAATTAGGATCAATAAAACTTGACAACTATACATAGTGGTTGATGGACAGGAAAAATTAAAATGGCTCTAGGCTTGCAAACCTGTGTGACTGGAAGGATAGTGATGTTTTTAACATAGAGAAATTTAAGAGTCCAGATGGGGTTTGGGAAGACAGAGTAAGTTCCATTATGGACATGTGGAATTTATGATGCCCTTAGGACATCCAGTGGAGATGCCCAGGTATTGTGAGGCTGAAGTTCAGGAGAGATTGGGGTTGGATACTTACACTTGGGAGTCATCTTGATAGAAATGATCATTGAACCCATAGCAGCCAATGAGATCTACCAGGTTGAGAGTTAGAGAGAGAAAAGGTCTAGGAAAGAGCACTGGGTAGATACCCAAGCTGGACGACAGGACAATGATGATTTAGCAAAAGTGAATTTATAAAGAAGAATCAGAAAGAGATTAAGAACAAAAATGAAGCAGCAATGTAAACATCATAGAAGCAAAGTATAAACAAGAAGAGAGAGAGAGAAACAGAGACAGAGAGAGATTTACAAGTCCAAGAAAATGAGAACTCAGAAAAGGCTAATGGATTTAGTAGTCTAGAGGTCATTGTTTAACTAGGACACAACCATTTCAAATGAGTGATGGGTTCAAAAGTCAAATTGCACAAGATTTGAGAAGTGGGAATTGAGGAGATGGAAGCAGTTAGTAGAGAGAACCCTTCTAGTAATTCAACTCTGAAAGAAAGAAGAGATAGAGAATGATAATAGCTTGAGCATTCCTTTTTCGGATATGAGGACTCTAGAATAAGCTGTTTCTGATTCAAGGTACTCTGGGGTTTCACATGCACTCAAAATCCATAATTCAAGAGTCCTCACTGATATATTTGCTTTTTATCCAATCAAAGAATACAATTAGTTTAAAGGAAAGGCATTTAATAAAAGTGCATAATGAGAAAAATTCCAGCAGAACATTCTTCTCTATAAACCTGGGGTACACTCTTCCACAAATACACCATCATTTGAGGGTCAGCTAGGTGGCTCAGTAGATGGAGAGCCAGGCCTAGAGCCTGGAAGTCCTGGGTTAAAATCTTCTCTCAGATGCTTCCTTGCTAGGTGACCCTGGGCAAGTCACTTAACCCCCATTGCCTAACCCTTACTTCTCTGTCTTGGAACCAATACAAAGTATTGATTTTAAGACAGAAGATAAGAGTTTAAAAGAATTATTAGATTTTATATATATATCCCCATTTGAGGGAGGAGCATATACAGGAATTGTGCATGAAGAGCATACATATAGAGAACACATGTAGCCAGGGCACAAATGTAGATAGAACTCATATCGCCCACATTGGAGGACTACTGATGTCCCTCAGTGTCTTCTGGTGATGTTATCTTGAAGCTGTCTCAACATGTTTCCTTTCAATTACTGGTCTCCACTGATACTGTGCTGACTGCTGATTACTGCTGGGCATAAAACATCCACTGGGCATTGCTCTATTGGTCTCATGGTAGCTGCTGGGCAGGCTAGACTTCACTAGCCATTGTTCTACTGGTCTCTAATGTTATCATGGTGACTGCTGGGTGTGGAGTCTCTGGGATTGTTTCCTGATACTAGCTAGCTTTTAGGTCTTATCACTTCAGCTCCAGTTGGCGAGACTTTATGTCTAACCTCAGCTAACAAAAACTGAGCAGACTATCTCCAGATTGAGATGTTTTGTTTTGTTTTTTAATCTCTATAGACCAGTAGAGATTACAGCTCTCTGTTCCTGTCAAAATTTTAGTTTATGAGAAACAGGTAAATTTTGGAAAAACATGGAAAGACCTATATGAAGTTATAAAGAGTGAAATGAGGATATTATATATAGCAACAGAAATATTGTTTGAATAATGATGTCTACCTCCAGAGAAAGAACCTATAAATAAAAATTTATAAGACATAGTTTTACATATAATATCTTTTTGTTAAATGATGCCTTCTGTAATGGGGTGAAGGAGACAGTTAACCCAGTATTTTAATGTAACAAATAAATACATTTATTTTTTAAAACATTTGTAGGCTTTGGATTCAACTTTCCCAGTCTCCACTCACACAATTGGGCTGGGTCCCCAGAGGGTCCACTACTTCCCCTCTAATCTCTAGGATTAATCCAGAAGGGCTAGGGAGGTATTTTTCTAATTCTACATTATCTATCTGAGTGGCATCTAGGTGGCTACAGTGGATAGAGCACCAAGGGCTGTAGTCATGAGGACCTGAGTTCAAATCCAGCCTCAGATACATACAAGCTGTGTGACCCTGGGAAAGTCATATAATCCCATTTGCCTCAGTTTCCTCATCTGTAAAATGAGAATCTTTGCCACAAAAACTCCAAATGGGGTAATGAAAAGACCAACATAATTGAAATGACTAACAACAAAAAACATTTATCTCATAAGCCCCAGCAATGTACCTCCCTTCATGATTATCAGTTGATATCAATTAGCCAGACTTAAATCAACATTTAGAAACTTGGGTAGTTTTACTTCTAGAGTAGGGTTGGTACAGTTAATATAAAATATCCCCTCAAAAGTCTATGACATTGTGTGACCCTGGGCAAGTCACCTGACCCCCATTGCCTAGCCCTTACCACTCTTCTGCCTTGGAGCCAATACACAGTATTGACTCCAAGATGGAAGGTAAGGGTTTTAAAAAAAAAAGTCTATGACATTCTCTCTCTTTTTTTAATTTTTAAAATTTATTTATTTAATTAATATAGAATATTTTTCCAAAGTTGCATGATTCATGTTCTTTCTCTCCCCATTTCCCGTAGCCAACAAGCAATTCCACTGGGTTTTACATATGTCATTGATCAAGATCTATTTCCATATTATTAATATTTGCAATGGAGCGATCATTTAGAATATCACATTCTCTTATATAAAGTAGAATCCTGAGAAAAATTAGAGCATATACAAGGAGCAATACACTTCCTGGATGTCCTTTTGAGAAAGTACTAGTAGTAAAAATAACAAAAATTATAACAGCTAGCATTTATATGGCACTTACTGTGTTATGCCAAGCATGTTGTTAAATGCTTTATAAATATCTTGTTTTTTCAGCAGTCATCAGACTTTAATATTTCAGCAGACTTTAATATTATTTAGATATAGTGTAACTTTTCTTTGCTTGGCTCTTTCTCGAGACTTAAATCTATTTCCAGCCTTTCCTAGGGACCAAATGCACCTTGCAGTCAGCTGTTCCAGACAATGTTAGGATGCCAAAGGGATGACTGAAAGTTTAAAATCCTCTAGACTCTTTAAAATTTACAAGAACAAGGAGGTACCTAAGTGACTAAATAGACAGAGAACTAAAGAGATAGAGAGATCAAATCTGATCATGGATATGAGGTTTTTTAAACCCTTACCTTTCATCTTCGAATCAGTGCTATGTATTGGTTCCAAGGCAGAAATGCAGTAAGGACTAAGCAATGGGCGTTAAGTCACTTGCCAGAGTCACACAGCTAGGAAATGTCTATGGCCACATTTGAACCTAGAACCTCTTACTCCCGAGGCCTGGCTGTCTATCCACTGAGCCACCTAGCTGCCTCTAAGGTGAAGATTAAAACAATCAAAAACTAACCCAAAACGTACAAGGCTACCCTGAGACCAAGGATGTAGGGAGAAGGCCAAGGCACTCTTCTTCCCCCTCTCCCCAAGCTACTTTTTCTCAAGGATTAAGCCAGAATGTTTTTTCCTCTCCCCTGCCAGACTCACTGATCTCTTGGGACCCAAGTGGCTTCATATTTCATAAACTAATCACAGAACACGGCCAACTATACTCAGGCAACCCAAACACATTTCTGTACAAAGTTACTCCAGTTATCAAAGACTTTCCCCATTACTTAGACTTGGGCTTATGTCTAATTGATTGATTCAATAGGAAAGTGTTTTCACCTGGTATAAATATTAAGGTTTAGCTTCTTGACACATACTTGATTTTATCTATCTATCTATCTATCTATCTATCTATCTATCTATCTATCTATCTATCTATACACAGATCTGTCCATCTAGCCATTCTTTCTCTCTCCAGACACTATCCACTGAGCCACCTAACTGCCCACCCCCCCACTTGACACTTATTTGAAATGGGGTGGGATAATTTGATTTATTTGTTCAATCTACACTCACCCTTACACTTAGGTAGCAAAAGGTAAACTGAGGAGGTATGTCTTTGTTCTCTACCCCACCAAACCCACATACCTGACTTAAAAAGTATTTGCACCTGTCACCTGCAAAACCCATTGCTTTTGTGTAGCATTTTGGCCAGCAAAAAGCTGTGTCTATAATAGCAGGATCAAGTGAAGATTTTTTAAGGCTCAAGATAATTGCAGCTTATGTACCAACATCTGCTGCAGAGAATAACATAATTAAGGGAGTATTAAACTAATTAAGAGCAGGTCTGGAAGCAGTAGCAAGGAGCAAGAAGCATGGCTACTTTTCCATCTGGTTTAGTGGATGATTGGGATGAGGAGGTGGGGGAGGTTATGAAATTAGGAGAAATGAGTACTAGACATTATAGCAAGGGATTTTGTGTCTTCTGGAAGGAGACAAATTTCCATGAATTCAAGGAGATATAAGATGAAGCATCTGACATGAAGGGGAATTCATTGCCAATCAAATGGCAATTCCAGAGAACACATTCAAACCAGAAGCTGAGGAGGATTTGAACCATGGAGGGATACAAAAGCAGAAAGGTGTGTAGGGATATGAATATCAGAAGAAGTACTGGGAGGACTAGATTTATCTAGATCAAAGCAAATCGCAACTCTGAATCGCAGGGAGAGGGAAGCAAGAGATAGGACCGGCATGGGATGGAGAAATAACTATTTGTCATTGGAAGGGTAAACCTTCTAGTATCTGTGAAGTCCTGAGGCTCAGGATGTTTGGAGAGATTAGCACAGAATCTCTGAAAGGTGGGTCATTTCTAGGATAGGCCCTCTTCTCTTGAGAATTTGTGCTTCCATAATATGTTGTTACTTTGCCTAATTCTACAAAATAACCCATTGATATTTTTATTAGTGTTTCAGTAAGTTTGAAATTAAGTTGGATAGTATTACCACCTTTACTATGTTGGCTTAAAAGTCATCTGCATTGGGGGCAGCTAGGTGGCTCAGTTGATAGAGAACCAGATCTGGAGACAGGAGTTCTTGGGTTCAAATCTGCCCTCAGATATTTCCAAGCTGGGTGACCCTGAGCAAGTCACTTAACTCCTATTGCCTAGCCCTTCCTGCTCTTCTGACTTTAAATGTATACTTAGTACCAATTCTAAGAGAGAAAATGTGTTTAAAAAAAAAGAAAGGGGCAGCTAGTAGCTCAGTGGATTGAGAACTAGGCCTAGGGACGGGAGATTCTGGGCTCAAATCTGGAATCGGACACTTCCCAGCTATGTGACCCTGGGAGACTCACTTGACCCCCATTGCCTAGCCCTTACCACTCTTCTTTGTGCCTTGGAACCAATTCAAAGTATTGATTCTGTAACCATGAAAATATGGTTTGCCAAGACTGTGAATTGCCAAAACTGTAAAGGTTTCAGCCAAACTGTAAAGATAATTTTTAGTGTCTTGATTGAAAAATCTAAAATTAAGTGGTCGCCATGGGAAAATTCCCAAATATGAAAATAACCAAGTCAGCTGGGTTTTATGGAGATTTTAATTAATACAAATGAAGGACTTAAGGGAAGGAGAGAGAGAGAGAGAGAGAGAGAGAGAGAGAGAGAGAGAGAGAGAGAGAGAGAGAGAGAGAGAGAGAGAGAGAGAAAGAGAGAGAGAATAGTAGAAAGGGCCTAGGCCATTTGGCCTGAGCCTAAGGGAGAACAAGTCAGTCTTTATCACTCATCACAAGATTGTCTCAAGCAAGCTCCAGTCCTCCACTTAACTCCTGAACTCCTGAACTGAGTTCAGAGCTCCAATTCAGCTTCCAAACTGAACTCCCTCCAAGCTGAACTGAATTCTCCTTTTAAAGAAATTTTCTCTTATGTTACCTCCCCTAAATTTTCACATCTACCAATCACAGAAGGTGCTTTTTCCCAGGACTGCCTATTCTTAGTTCTCACGACTCTTTAGTTCTCACCTTCTCTGGGTAGATTATATCTTCTGAGTACTTCACACCTCTTTTGTTAAGCTTGCCTTTTGTAAATTGCTTGACCTTTTAGCGATTAATTTAACCTTTATAGGTACTTAGCACCCTTTTGTATTAGATCTAAAAATAGACAACCTAGCTTAAGGGTTTGGCTTCACTATAAGTATGATTTAGGGACTTTTCATTGTTCAGTCAAGAATTTTCAACTTTATCTTCCCCTAAGGCACTATCTGAGTAGGGTGGAGTAATTTTAGAAGTTCTCAATACCTTCCTGACCAAGTACCTCCATTGTTAAAAATGGGGAATAGCTTAATTAAATCTTCTGAAGTAGAGTCTGAGCAGTTTTAAGATTCACAATTCCAAGACAGAAGGTAAGGGTTTAAAAAAAAAAGAAAAAAAGGGATGATTTGATGAATACTTTATAAGAATTATGAATTTAGACTTTTTAATATAAGGAAATATACGATACAAAATAAACCCACATAAGTCATCAGCTTTTCCATATACCTCCAACACATCTCAGCAGCAAGAATTGGAAAGGGAAATTCCATTTAAAATCCCCCTAGACAATATAAAATACTTAGGAATCTATCTGCCAAGACAAACACAGGAACTATATGAACACAACTAGAAAACACTGTCCACACCATTAAAACTATATCTAAACAATTGGAAAAACATCTACTGCTTATGGATAGGATGAACTAACATAATAAAAATGACCATCCAAGCCAAATTAATTTACTTATTTAGTGCCATACCCATTGAACTACCAAAAAATTTTACGGAATTAGAAAAAAAATAACGAAGTTCATTTGGAAGAACAAAAGATCAAGGATATCCAGAGAAATCATGAAAAAAAATGCAAAGGAAGGAGGACTTGCAGTCTCAGATCTCAAACTATACTATAAAGCAGTGGTCATCAAAACAATTTGGTACTGACTAAGAAACAGAAAGGAGGATTGGTGGAATAGACTTGGGGTAAATTACCTCAGCAAGACAGCCTATGATAAACCCAAAGATCCCAGCTTTTGGGAACAAAATCCACTATTTGATAAATACTGCTGGGAAAATTGGAAGACAGTATGGGAGAGATTATGTTTGGAACAACATCTCACACCCTACACTAAGATAAATTCAAAATGCGTAAATAACCTGAATATAAAGAAGGAAACTATAAGCAAATTAGGTGAACACAGAATAGTATACATGTCAGATCTTTGAGAAAGGAAAGACTTTAAAACCAAGCAAGAGCTAGAAAAAAATCACAAAATGTAAAATCAATAATTTTGATTACATCAAATTAAAAAGTTTTTGTACAACAAAACCAAATGCATCCAAAATTAGAAGGGAAGCAACAAATTGGGAAACAATCTTCATAACAAAAACCTCTGACAAAGGTCCAATTACTCAAATTTATAATGAGCTAAATCAGTTGTACAAAAAATCAAGCCATTCCCCAATTGAAAAATGGGCAAGGGACATGAATAGGCAATTTTCAGTTAAAGAAATCAAAACTATTAATAAGCACATGAAAAAGTTTTCTAAATTTCTCATAATCAGAGAGATGAAAATCAAAACAACTCTGAGGTATCACCTCACACCTAGCAAATTGGCTAATGACAGCAAAGGGAAGCAATGATTGCTGGAGTGCATGTGGCAAAGTTGGGACATTAATGCATTGCTGGTGGAGTTGTAAATTGATCCAACCATTCTGGAGGGCAATATGGAACTATGTCCAAAGGGCACTAAAAGACTGTCTGCCCTTTGATCCAGCCATAGCACTGCTGGGTTTGTACCCCAAAGAGATAATAAGGAAAAAGACTTGTATAAAAATATTCATAGCTGCACTCTGTGGTAGAGACTTGAAGAGAGAGAGGTTTTGCAGGACAAGCCAAGATGCAAGAACCAAGGCTGGGGACCTGGCTGTCAATCAAGAAGAGGGTTCCAAGTGGATGTTCCCAGGAGTTGGCAGTTGAGGCTGGCTGAGGACCCTTGGAGGACTGTGTTGTTTTTGGGCTCTGATCAAATGAGGAACTGATTCTGTGTTGGGCTCTGGGTGTTGAAGCTGGCCAGGGGGAAGAAACTAAACTGATATTATTTAGTTTCTGTCCCAGGCTGAAGGACCCTTGAGGGGGGTTTCTGAAATTGGTGACTTTGTGAAGAAGAAGAAAGATTTTAATTGTCCTCCATCCATCTTTCTAACTGTCTCTCTGTCATAGTTTTTAACTGGACTGATTTCCCAATCCCTCGGATTCTTATTATAGTTTAGGGAAACCCTCATCCCTCTTTCCTCAGTTTATCATCCTGTTATCCCAATAAACCCCTTACCTGAGAAAAGAAAAGAAGAAGTTTTTTTTTTTTTTCATAAATATCTTAGTTCATTCAGTGGGGAGGGAAGAAGTCAAAGGCTTCAAGAAGAAACTGGGAGGGAGAGGTTTGGAGAAGGGAGGGAGTGAAGGGAGGATGAGGTTAGGAAATAGATGGATCTATCAGCCATAAGTAGGGATCAGTAGGCAAACCCCAGAGCAATCCCCTGTAGCATTTCTCTCTATCTTTGTATCAGCATCTCTCAATGTCTCTCAAAGTACTTCTATCTCTATTGCAAATAGGCAAGTGTGTCCCCATACTTAGTAGCAGCTCTCTCTAGTCTCAAGCCAGAGTATAGTCAGTTACAAGTAACCAGAAATAGTGTCACACAGTTTAACACTTTCTATTTCAGTTCTTTGTGGTGGCAAAAAATTGGAAAATGAGGGGATGCCCTTCAATTGGAGAATGGCTGAACAAATTGTGGTATATGTTGGTGATGGAATACTATTGGGCTCCTTTGAGTGGAGTAATTCCATGGGAACTGGAACAACCTCCAGGAATTGATGCAGAGTGATAGAAGCACAACTAAGAGAACATTGTACACAGAGACTGGTACACTGTGGTGCAATCGAATGTAATGGACTTCTCCATTAGTAGCAATGCAATCAATGATCCAGGACAATTGTGAATTTCAAAACTATTCCACCCTAATCAGACCATTCTTTAGAAGATCTGATTTAGCTATTTCCTGATCAATAACAATAGAGATACTTGGAATAACAGAATCAGGTCTTGGAAACCCACATTCTCCACCCTACTCAGTGGAACAAGATTAGGAAGGGCCTCATCAAACTCAAGATTTAATAATTTGAGAAAAATGGCCTTCAACAGACATGTGCAAAAAAAAGGACAGATCTCTGGGCGGTCTTAAGTCAAGCTTGAGCCACCATTGGCATATGTGAGACACAGGAAGTGAGGTAGAGAACAGCCTCGGGAGTTCTCGGGACTTCCTAGGAGGAGGGCTAGAGTTTAGTTCGATCCTGGAGCTTGAGCTTGGAGGAGTCCCGCAGACAGCTTTCCTTCAGACCGGTCACATGAGTGATAAGGACTGACCCTTTTCCCTGCCTTGGCTCTCCAAGGCCTTAATGCCTGCTTTGGCTCAGCCTAAGCCAGAGTGGTTCTGAGTTAAATTCCTTTCCTTCTCTCCCTATCTCTCTCCCTCTAATATTTTCTTCCTCCTGTTGTAATTAAATCACCATAAAAATTTGTCAGCTGACTTGGGTATTTTATTATTTGGGATTTCCCTTGATGACCATTTAAATTTAGATTTTTTTCAGTCTCAACCATAATTTTCACCCTTTACACAATCCAGAGGGACTTATGAGTTAGAACACTATCCACATTCAGAGGAAAAACTGTGGGCATAGAAACACAGAAGAAAAACAACTGCTCTAATAAATGGATTGAGTGGATATGGCTGGGGAGGTAGACTCTAAATGAACATCTTAGTGCAAAGATCAACAACATGGAAATAGGTTCTGATTAAGGACACAAGTAATACCTAATGAAATTGCACGTTGACTGTGGGAAAGTTGGGTGAAGGGGAGGGAGGGAAATAATGTGATTATTGTAACCAAGAAATAATGTTCTAAATTGACTAAATAAATTAACTCAAAAAAAATACAAGGAAATATGTACATAGAATAATTCAAATAAAAGTCAGCTTAATATATACATAATATATATTTACATACATTTATGATATCTGTATAAAAATGTATAATGGATATGGAAAAGGATCAGACCATGATTTGTAATATTCCAAATAATTAGAATTTAACTTCATTACTGTCTGTGGCCTATTGAGATAGAGTGGTTAGAGTGCTAAAGGAGGCATTAGGGAGACCCAAGACACAAGTCTGAATCCAGTCTCAGACACTTTCTAGTTATGACCCTGGGCAAGTCACTTAACCTATCTGCCTCAGTTTTCTCCTTTATAAAATATGAATAATAGCGGGTTGTTGTAAAGACCAAATGAGATAATGTATGGAAAGCTTTGCAAATATTATATGGAATATGTATCACAAATATGAAATATTACATAAATGCTAACTTATTACCATCACATCATAATACAGAGTGGAAATCTCCCTTTCATAGATCTACAGATGACAGAATGCTGGTTTATGACTAAACACACACCAAACCCAGAAGTCCAAAATAGAACAGTCAGTTGCTATGGTAGAAGACAAACAACAACTGCATAAACAGGAAGGGAAAGCTATGCCCATCCCAAAAGGGCAGAGACATGCTGGAACAAAGAAAACATGGGCATATAGGTATGTGGCAGAGGATAAGCTGCTATGGTTCAGGAGTCTATAGGCAAATCAATTTACCTTTAAAAACCTTTCAAAAAATAACTAAAACATCTATGTTCTTTGACCCAGTTATCCCACTATTTGTCATATCCCAAGGGAAGTCAGTGTACATTTTTGAAAATATTAATAGCAACACTTGTGGAAGTAATAAACAGAAAACTAAGTGAAACTAATTGTTGAGATGAGAAACTTTCCTCCCTGCTACCACTTCACATAGTCACATACTTAGCTGCTTTTCCATCTCTCTATGTTGTCCTCTGTTTTTTTTTTTACCCTTGCCTTAAAGACCCCACAACTGTACAGGTTATTTTTATTTTACTTTTTAAAGTTTTATTGGTGCCTTTAATTTTAACTATCTTCTCCATTTTTTAATCTAGCCTCCTTGCTTCCTTTGCCCAGGAAATCTATCCTTATAACAAAGATTAAAAACAAGCAAACAGGAGAAGCTAGGTGTTTTGGTAGAGATGGCAAGTCCTGGGTTCAAATGTGGCCTCAGACACTTTCTAGATGTCTGATCCTGGGCAAGTCACTTAATCTTCATTGCCTAGCCTTTATCATTCTTCCACCTTGGAACCAATACACCATATTGATTTAAAGATGGAAGGTAAGGGTTTAAAAAAGGATTTTTTTTAAATAAATTTTTTTATTCATTTTCTTTCATGATATAATATTGTTCAACAAACTTCTATTGAATTTTTATTATTTTACTTCTATTACTATTGTTTTATTTGCTCTAGCTAGCTTTCTCTTAGAATTTTTGTTTTTAGGCCTTTTTCTTATATTCCTGGCAGCTCATCTTTTACTTCCCTCATTCTTGGCCCAGCTGCCCTCCACTGCTAGGAGATTGATTTTCTTTTCTTCAGCATAGACCCTAGAGGTAAAGCATCCTCCAATCTCCTTGAATTGGAGAGTGTGGGAGCCTAGAGCTGAGTCCTTTCCTAGAGTAAATTCCATGGAGATTTAACTGACCCTAGATTAGTTTCTAGTAGTTTTTCAGTTACAGAAGCCACATCTCCTCTGACCAGCTCAGTGTCTTCTTCCACACTCTCCACACATACACTTTAAAATTATGGGTGGATTTAATTGGATTCTCTTTCCTCTCCATGACTGGACTGAATTAATGATGTTTTCAGTTCTTGTGGAATGGGATAGTGCCAAGTGCACTACATCACTGCCATGGTGGCAATGACAGGAGACCCCATGACCAGACCCAGAAATACAAGTCTATAGAGGGCAGCTGGGTGGCTCAGTGGATTGAGAGCCAGGCCTAGATATGGGAGGTCCTGGGTTCAAATTTTACCTCAATACTTCCCAGCTGTGTGATCCTGGGCAACTCACTTACCTAACCCCCATTGCCTAGCTCTTACCACTCTTCTGCCTTGGAGCCAAAACACAGTATTTAAATGATTTTAAACTTTAAATGATTAATGTTATTTCATTAGGTTTTCCCCTTGTGTTTTGTTCCAATCCACTTCTCTTGGGTAGTCAGCTTTAATTATTCTAGGTTAGGCACATACTTATCTCTTAGGAGGTTGTTAGTTGGGAAAGTAGGCATAAAACAATTGTATTCTCTTCCTAGCTCTACTTCTGACTCTCTACACTTCACCAATATGATTCAGCTGCATTCTCACCTTGGAACTTCCCTCAGTACCCTTCTCACCCAGAAACCTCTTCTCAGGGGCGCCTTTTAATCCAGAAACTGCCCTCCTTTCCTGGGGCCCTCTCACTCTAGAGCACCTAACCTGCCAGTCTGGCTCCCTTCTCTCATGGTATGTTCCTTCTAGGACTCTTCATTTTGGGGACAGGCATATGCCAATTAGACTTCATTCTCCTCTTAGTCTAACTTCTAACTTGGACACAATGCTTCAGTCTGGGGACCTCCTTTATTTCTTTGACTTTTATATATCATATTCCCCCATTACAACACAAGCAACTTGAGGGAAGGCCTTCTTTCTTGTAGTTTATATTTGTATCTACTATACTTAGCTCTGTGCCAGGCACAGGGGGGTGCTTAACAATGGCTAATTATTAGCTTGGCTACTCCTACCTACAAAATGCCTATCATGTGATTCACTAAACAAATTATTTTAGTAGAGAAGTCATGTAAATTTGTTGATGAACAATCATGCAATGCTATTGCTTTCAGGAAAACCTCTATCTCCACTACTCCAGCAATCCAGTATTTCTTATCTGGTCTGTGAGTCTATATTCCTTACTTGGAATCTGCCTCCAGTTTTGTTCTTAGGAATGTACCTTGTTTCTGTGATGCTGAATGGACAATGAATACTCATGGGGTACTCCATTGGACTTTTTTCATTGGGAGAAGTGAGAAGGGATCAGAGGTCTAGCCTGGGTTAATCAGGTCTCTTGAGGGGACAAGTTGGTATTACTTTGGGGGTTAAACCCACCTAATTGTATCTGAGTAGTTGATTCTGAGGTTCCCTCTTCTCCATTTCCAAAGAACAACATCGAAAGAAGACTGAGATACCAATAACATGTGGGTCCTTGGGTTGTCATTGTCATTTGGGGAGGGTGGGAAATGTTTTGCATAGTTACCTAACTTCATAATTTATAAAAACAACACACAATATTTTGAGGCAAGCAAATACATGAAGTCTCTGCACACTTGTTTGGGTAGTCTTAGAAAAGGAGAAGAAGAAGGTGACCAAGGATGGAAAGGCAAGCAGAATGGGCTACTTTGTGGGGTTTATGGTTTCAGAGGCAATGAGCTATCAGTTGTCAAGCTAGCAGAGACTAGGAACTACTCAGTGACTCTCAGCAAAAGTATGTTATATATAAATCTTCCTATCAGTTGATAATATACTTTTCTCTGTTTCTGTCAGAAAAAGAATTTATCAATTTTGTTTTCCAAAATCAATAGGCATTTCACTTTCTAGTTACTTTCTAACCTTAACTCTCTACTGTTAGCTTTTGAAATAAATGTATTCATATTTCCAAAAAAAGATATACTTAAAATTTGGATATATTGTCATCTTGTAGTAATAGTGTGCTAGAACTAGGCAATCCAACAATGTCCTAAATTCCAGAATTTTGTGAGGCATGTATTTTTCTTTGTATGAAAGTTATCTTCTTGGCATGGAAGTGATCTAGATTCTTTTTTTTTTATGCTTATCTTCTGTTTTAGAATTACTACAAATACAGAATCAGGAAAACATTGTACACAGTAACAGAAATTTGCAGAATGATCAACTGTGAAAGACTTAGCTATTCTCAGAATTACAATGATCCAGGACAAATCTGAAGGACTTATGACAAAGAATGCTATCACATGCAGAGAAAGAACTGTTGGAATGAGAATGCAGATGAAAGCATATGGTTTTTCAATTGCTTATTTGGGCTTATGTTTTGGGATGTTGGTTTTATAAGATTACTCACAAAAATAAACAATATAGAAATATGTTTTGTGTGATTATCCATGTATAATGCAGATCAAATTGCCTGCCAACATTGGGAGGGGGAAGAGAAGGGAGGGAGGGAGATAAGTTTGGTCATATAACTTAGGAAAATTGGAGTGGAAATTTGTTATTACATGTAATTAATTTTTTAAAATGCTACAAATATTGGTTCCAAAGAAGAGCACAAAGGCTAGGCAATGGGCATTAAGTGACTTGTCCAGGCCATACAGCTAGGAAGCATCTGAGGCCTGATTTGAACCCAGATCCTCTAGACTCCAGACAGCTCTATTCACTAAGCCACCTAACTGCCCCTGACCCTACATTCTTTTTTTTTTAATTCATTATTATTTTTTTACTTTTAAACATTATTTTATTTGGTCATTTTCAAACATCATTCATTGGAAAAAAAGATCATTTTCTTCCCCCCCCCCTCTCCCGCCACCCCTCCTATAGCTGACGTGCGATTCCACTGGGTATCACATATGTCCTTTGACCCTACATTCTTTTTTTCTTTAAACATTATTTTATTTGGTTATTTCGAAACATTATTCATTGGAGACAAAGATCATTTTTTTTCTTCCCCCCCTCCCCAAGTATCCCCTAGCCGATGCACGATTCCACTGGGTATGTCACATGTGTTCTTGATTCGAACCCATTTCCATGTTGTTGGTATTTGCATTAGAGTGTTCATTTAGAGTCTCTCCTCAGACATGTCCCCTCAACCCCTGTAGTTAAGCAGTTGCTTTTCTTCTGTGTTTTTACTCCCACAGTATGTCCTCTGCTTGTGGATAGTGTTTTTTCTCCTAGATCCCTGAAGATTGTTCAGGGACATTGCATTGACACTAATGGAGAAGTCCATTACGTTTGATTGTACCACAGTGTATCAGTCTCTGTGTACAATGTTTTCCTGGTTCTTCTCCTTTCCCTCTGCATCACTTCCTGGAGGTTGTTCCAGTCTCCATGGAATTCCTCCACTTTATTATTCCTTTCAGTATAATAGTATTCCATCACCAACATATACCACAATTTGTTCAGCCATTCTCCAATTGAAGGGCATCCCCTAATTTTCCAATTTTTGGCCACCATAAGGAGCACAGCTATGAATATTCTTGTACAAGTCTTTTTTCCTTATTATCTCTTTGGGGTACAAACCCAGCAGTGCTATGGCTGGATCAAAGGGTAGACATTCTTTTATTGCCCTTTGGGCATAGTTCCAAATTGCCCTCCAGAATGGTTGGATCAATTCACAACCCCACCAGGAATGAATTAGTGTTCCTACTCTGCCACATCCCCTCCAGCATTCATTACTTTCCATAGCTGTCATGTTGAACAATCTGCTAGGTGTGAGGTGATACCTCAAAGTTGTTTTGATTTGCATCTCTCTGATTACAAGAGATTTAGTACACTTTTTCATGTGCTTATTAATAGTTTTGATTTCTTTATCTGAGACCTTCCTATTCATGTCGCTTGCCCATTTATCAATTGGAGAATGGCTTGATTTTTTGTACAATTGATTTAGCTCTTTGTAAATTTGAGTAATTAAACCTTTGTCAGAGGTTTTTATGAAGATTGTTTCCCAATTTGTTGCTTCCCTTCTGATTTTAGTTACATTGGTTTTGTTTGTACAAAAGTTTTTTAATTTGATGTGGTCAAAATTATTTATTTTACATTTTGTGACTCTTTCTAAGCCTTGCTTGGTTTTAAAGTCTTTCCCTTCCCAAAGGTCTGACATGTATACTATTCTGTGTTCACCTAATTTACTTATAGTTTCCTTCTTTATGTTCAAGTCATTCACCCATTCTGAGTTTATCTTGGTGTAGAGTGTGAGGTGTTGATCTAAACCTAATCTCTCCCACACTGTCTTCCATTTTTCCCAGCAGTTTTTGTCAAATAGTGGGTTTTTGTCTGAAAAGCGGGGATCTTTGGGTTTATCATATACTGTCTTGCTGAGGTCACTTGCCCCAAGTCTATTCCACTGATCCTCCTTTCTGTCTCTTAGCCAGTACCAAATTGTTTTGATGAATACTGCTTTATAATATAGTTTGAGATCTGGGACTGCAAGGTCCCCTTCTTTTGTATTTTTTTTTCATTATTTCCCTGGATATCCTTGATCCTTTGTTCTTCTAAATGAATTTTGTTATGGTTTTTTCTAAATCAGTAAAGAAATTTTTTGGAAGTTCAATGGGTATGGCACTAAATAGATAAATAAGTTTGGGTACGATGTTCATTTTTATTATATTGGCTCATCCTATCCATGAGCAGTTAATGTTTTTCCAATTACTCAACTCTAGTTTTAGTTGTGTGGAGAGTGTTTTGTAGTTGTGTTCATATAGTTCCTGTGTTTGTCTCGGGAGGTAGATTCCTAGGTATTTTATTTTGTCTAAGGTGATTTTGAATGGGATTTCTCTTTCTAGTTCTTGCTGCTGAGCTGTGTTGGAGATATATAGAAAAGCTGATGATTTATGTGGGTTTATTTTGTATCCTGCAACTTTGCTAAAGTTGTTGATTATTTTGATTAGCTTTTTGGTTGAATCTCTAGGATTCTTTAAGTAGGCCATCATATCATCTGCAAAGAGCGATAACTTGGTCTCCTCCTTGCCTTCAATTTCTGTTTCTACTCTAATTGCTACTGCTAGTGTTTCTAGTACAATGTTAAATAATAGAGGTGATAATGGGCATCCTTGTTTCACTCCTGATCTTATTGGGAATGCATCTAGTTCATCCCCATTGCAGATGATGTTAGCTGATGGTTTTAGATATATACTGTTTATTATTTTTAGGAACGACCCTTCTATTCCTATGCTTTCTAGTGTTTTTAATAGGAATGGGTATTATATTTTATCAAAGGCTTTTTCTGCGTCTATTGAAATAATCATGTGATTTTTGTTGGTTTGCTTGTTGATATGGTCAATTATGTGGATGGTTTTCCTAATACTGAAACAGCCCTGCATCCCTGGTATAAATCCTACTTGATTATGGTGAATGATCCTTCTGATCACTTGCTAGAGTCATTTTGCTAGTATCCTATTTAAGATTTTTGCATCTATATTCATTAGGGAGATTGGTCTATAATATTTTTTCTCTGTTTTTGACCTGCCTGGTTTTGGAATCAGTACCATGTTTGTGTCATAAAAGGAGTTTGATATGTTTCCTTTTTTAGTCCCTCCCTTTTTGTTCCCTCCCCCTTCCCCCTCTCTTTCCCTCCCCTTTTGTTTTCCCTCCCCCCCTTCCCCCCTTGGTTTTCCCTTCTCCTTTACCCCATTGGATAAGATAAAATTCAAGATCCCAATGGATCTGTATGCTCTTCCCTCTGAGTTGATTTCACTGAGAGTAAGGTTTAACTCTCTTCCTCTCCTTCTTATAGGAGAATTCTTCCCCTCCCCTTCCCATGTGTATCTTTGTGTGAGAAAGATTATTCTATTTAGTTTTTTTCCTATTTCTTGGAGTATATCTTAGTACCATCAATGATTCCCCCCTCCCTTTTTCTTCCTATCCCCCCCTTTCTCCATATCTTCTTGATGCCCCAAACTTTCCCTATGCATGATTCTTCTTACTACTCTAATGATGCATACAATTTTTGAGGGTTACACATTGCATTTTCCCCACATATTAATATATATAAATTGATATAAATGTAGTCTTTATAGAAGAGAGTTTGAATAAAAGAAAAAGATAACATTTTTCTCCTTTTCCCTTTCCTTCATATTTACCTTTTCAAGTTTTCCTTATTCTTTGTGTTTGGATGTCGAACTTTCCACAGAGCTCTGGTCTTTTCTTTACAAATGTTTGGAAATCTTGTATTTTGTTGAATGCCCATACTTTCCCCTGGAAGTATATAGTCAGTTTTGATGGATAGCTGATTCTTGGTTGAAGACCCAGCTCTCTTGCTTTTCTGAATATCATGTTCCATGCCTTACAGTTGTTCAGAGTGGAAATTGCTAGGTCCTGTGTGACCCTGATTGGCATTCCTTTATATTTAAATTGTCTTTTTCTGGCTTCTTGTACGATTTTTTCTTTT